>NW_012267306.1:2785303-2813634 GCF_000151885.1 Dipodomys ordii
GAGGCTGGGAAGGGATGGGAAGGGTAAACAAAGGAGGAGGCTGCAATGCTTGGTAAGAAATGTACGCATTATCCTGCCCATGCAATTGTAACCTCTCTGTACAGTATGTTCACAAATAAAATAAAATAAAATTAAAAAAAAGAAACCCTGAAGATATTAAGAATTAAAGAAATGTATTTCAATATAAAAAAAATGAACTCTAGCATAACTCTAAGAAATAAATTGCCAAAAAAGTACTAGAAAAACAAGTTGCAATGGTCCTTTACATTATTTTCTTCTAAGAAAATTTCAGTTTTACAGAGCAATGAGCCACTAAATACTTCTAAAATCAATGTAATTTCACATTTCCATTTCTCTGATACTTGACAACCGACAAGTATACTTGCAGCAGGATTTACTATTTAGAGAACACAAACATCAATAGTTAACAGCAATAGCATACATTCTAGAAGAGTGCATTCTTCTCATCTAGCATCTTTTAAACTGCTATACAGTCATCTCTTTATGCTAAAGGGATTCCAGGAATCCCCTCAGACACCAAAATCTGAAGATGCTAATTTTTTTATATAAAATGTATACTATTTGCATATAACCTATGCCAACCTTCCTTTATACTTTAAATCATTTTTAATGTTTCTTATAATAATATAGTATGAATGTTATATAAATCACTGCATGTTTAGGGAATAGTCTATACACGTTCAGAATAAATATGATTTTTAATTAAATTTTTCGCATCTATGGATGGTTAAATCCTCAGGTGGGGAATGCAAAGATACAATAGTCAACTCTATTCACTAAGATGTAATTATCTTTGAAAATATTTAGAGAACAAAGGAAGAAAATAAAACCAACACTTAATTCAAAGTATCAAAGTAAAAATTAAAATCCACTACCACAATATTTTTACTGGATGCCTAAATTTCTGAAGTTATAACATATCTCAACTTTCCCACAGTAGCTAGAATTTTTTCTTACAATACTGATTCTAGAGAACACATGCACTAGACTTCAATGATTCATTTGCTGTCACCCAAGATCCTAGCATAAATCATGCATATTGATATATGTAATGCACTGTCTGGTTGGCTTCTTAGATGACAAAGAGCAGGAGATGGAGGATGATCAATGAAGAAGAAACATTAAGCATGTCTAAACAGCCTTTTACATTTCGTCTTTCACAACTAATGTCACACAACTTATGTTCAAGTATAATCACTGTTGCCTTCGGGCAAGTAGGTGTGTGGTGTAGTTCCTACCCTTCGTATTACCATCTGCCATCCTTCCCCTCTGGTCACCATGCTTTGCCCTTAAGTTTCCAGTCATAGACTACCTTAGGATACAGACTATATTTCTACTCACATCCCACATTACTTATCTAATTTACTGCTTGAAAAATCTTCCCTCAATCTGTACAGGGGTAGGGGGAAGCCCACAATATTTTAGCACATTGAAATTTCTCAGTCCAGAGATATTCCTCAGCAGTGGAGAAAAGAGGATCTTTCCTATTTGTAGCACTGTGCTCTGCATTTAAAGATATTGCATTATCTCACATGCATGATTTGGCTGAAATTGAAGTAACAGTCTTTTAAGTTTCCTCATTTCCATGGAGTTTGATGCTGCTATTCTCAGCAATCAACACCATCTACTATATTGCTTTCTGCTTCAATGACTGAACAGAGATGTTACATTGATTCATAAATTCATATTAGTTGCAGTTCATATGTATCCTTTATCTTTCCACTGAAAGCTTTAAAAATTCATCTAGATGACTTTTAGGGCAGTGAAACTATTCTGAATGATGACACAATGATAGTATGTTACTTTGACCAATATGGACAGGTAATACAGCTTCATCAATTATAACAAACTCTTCTGCTAGTTGTTGGTATTGGTGGAGGCTACATTCATATGGAATGAAGCATACAGAAACTCTGTCATTTCTGCTCAATGCTGCCTTGAGATTAAAACTTTAAAAATAAAATTTATGCAAAAGGAAAATCCTCATAATATCTAGTATTTTAATGAGTTTGGCAAATGCTACATTATGATAACACAAAACATAAAAAATATAACTAGATTAAGTGAAGTAAGCCAGACCCAAAGAAACATAAGTCCCATGGTTTCCCTTATTTGCAATAACTAGTATACATCTAGGATAATCTCATTAGACAAGCAGAAAGGTTAAAAGCTATGTACATATGACCATATAAGATGATTCCAAGTGAAATGAATCACAAGATAGGGACACAATAAGTTTTATCTTTGTTGCTGTTTTTTTAATGTACTATGTGATTTTTTGTTTCTTTTGTATGTTCTTCTCCCATGGTATAAGCCCTGTTTCCACTGTATTTGATTCTGGTGCCCTGCATCTTGTATATACATTTTTTTCTAATTTGGGGAGGGGAAGGTAAATAACAATATGCTAAAATAAGGATACATACAGAACACTATGTTGAAAACAAACTTTACAACTTGGGTGGGAGGGAGGGAGAAGTTGGGGAGGTGGGGAGGGAAGGGATGGTAGGGGGGAAAAAAGGAGGGGGTAACAATGCTCAATAGGAAATGTACTCATTACCTAAGTCATGTACCTGTAACTCCTCTGTACAGTATCTTTACAGTAAAAAATATATAAACTATAACTAGGAGACATCATCATCACTACCACTGTTATTTTTCTTAAATGGAAAACAAAAACCTTTTGGAGGGAAGAACAGGATATCAAACAAGACTTAACTGATGGAACTAAGGGATGATTTCAAGAACAGGGATAAGGTAATTTTAAGGAACAATATTCCTTTTTAAAACTACAGTTTTTACTCATAGTTACATGGAGAGAGAAACTGAAAAGATAAGGGTCCGAGACCAAAATATGCAAAAAGTTACCTCTCCCTCCAACCATATCCATAAATAAATCAGCATGCCTGTGTTCCTAGCTATGTATGAAATTGTAAGTCTAAGTTAGAGTATAGGGGAAAAGATCCCTATGTATAAAAAGAATCTAAAATCAAGAATATTGTTGGAAGAATGGTTCAAGTGTCAGAGGACCTAAATAACAAAAGCAAAGCTCTTGAAGAAAGGAGATGGAGGGAAAAGAAGAGGGGGAGGAGGAGAAGGCAGAGGAAGAAGAAAAAGGAAGGATGGGTATATCCAACATTTTGAATGTACTGGATTTAGGGAAAGAAACTCTGTCTAGTTTACAGGTCAAATAAAAATTTATTCAACTTGTAATATTGGAGAACTGGATAGATTAAAACATGCATCTTTTCATTTACAGTTTCAATAGACTTGATTAGAAAAATGAAGGCATGGGGGGAAAAAAAGAAAAATGAAGGTATAGGGAATAGCCCTTTCTGTATCTCAGACTGGGTTCTCAATTATTCTAAATATATTCTTCTTTTCAGATCTACATAAAAGCAACTCTCTAAACCTTGCATTAAAACTATTTATGGGCTATACTGTCCAAAGGATTCTTTCAGTAAATCAATTATTTACAAAACATGTGATATAACAAAGTTATAGTAAGACTGAATCCCTTTGGCTCTAAAAAGGAGCCTACAAGTTAAAACAAATTGTTACAAGAAAAACTGTAGTAGCCTTAAATTGTTAACTCTGGTGATAAATTTTGCATGTAAGTATTTTTTAAAGTTTTATTTAAAGTTTGTTTCCTTGGGAGCAACAGCTCTTTATCTACAGATTCTAAATTTACCAAATGAATCAGACTCTACTTTGAATCTGAAAAAAATTAATTTCCCTCTCTTCCCTAGTATTTTCTATGTGATTTCGAAGGAACGTACACCAAATAAACTATGTTTGTGTGTTCTTTAAATTAATCTAAATTGTGATTTACAATAATTGCCTTTGTAATATCTAGTCAAGGCATAACCTGGAGCTGTAAATTATCAACATTGGGAAGGTAATGTTTTAGGGCTCTGATGGTTTCAAGAGACTTGTGTAATTTTACTCAAAGACACAAAGCTGTTTAACTTGGCTCCTTCATTAGAAAAGACAATAAGAAAGACAAGACTTTTAAACACTTGTATTATAAACTTTCAGTTTCTCTTTTTCAAGAGTATACTTAACCCAGTTGTCATTTTATATGGTTATAACATGAACCTTAAAATAGGGAAATACTAATTATTCCAGCATAATTTTACATGAACTGAAGGAAGCTGCAATTTTACAGCTTCATCTATTTTTCTTTAATCTTACTTAGAAAAATACAGTTATGTTTTCATACTAGTATACTGCAAATAAACTTTAAGTACTTGATGAAATTATGCATTTCCTAGAGTAACTCAACAATTTTCTTTCAATGTGCTCTCATTGCATATGATAAAGGTATAACATCTATTTGAATTTGTAAAAGATAGAATCAAAAGTCAGATTCTAGGGAGGGATGGTATAGCACTGATTAAGTATATTAAATAGACCAGCAAATAACTGGTCATTAGAAAACAGGCTAATAATTTCAGAAATGTCCAATACATAAGGCCAGCAGTAAAAGGACCTTAGACAGTATCTTTTCAATCCCCTCCCCACAGAAAGTTAAGCCTCAGGAAAGATAATTGATTTCTCGAATGTAATAAACTGGTATCCACTTATAGACTGCTTAGAACAGTTCAACTACACTTAATATAATTTCTTCCAAGTCTTTCCATTTCCTAACAAATGGGGCGATGTCATTCTTTCTGAAACATAGGTCCTATGATTTCCTTTATTTGCAATAACTAGTATATGTCTGGGACAAGCAGAAAAGGTCAAAAGCTATGTACCTATGACCAGATAAGATGATGTTAAGTGAAATGAACCCCAAGATAGGGACACAAGTGTTTTTTTTTCTTTCTTGCTATTGTTCCTAACATATTTATAATGTACCATGTGATTTTTTGTATGCTCCTCCCCCATGGTATAACCCCTGTTTTCACTGTATTTGATGTCGGTGCCCTGCATCTTGTATATACACTTCTCTAGCTTGGGGAGGGGAAGGGAAAAAACAAAATGTTTAAACAGGGATACAGGTTGACCCACTGTAACAATGAGATGTACAAGACACTATGTTGAAAAACAAACTTTATAATTTAGGCAGGGAGGAGGGGGGGAGGGGGGTATAGTTGTGCATGTGGGAGGGAAAGGAGGGTAGGGGAAAAACAAAGGAGGAGGTAACAACGCTTGATAGGAAATGTACTCATTACCTCAATCATGTAACTGTAACCCCTCTGTACAGTATTTTTACAATAAAAACATACTTTAAAAAAAAGAACAGTTCAACTAGAAAATGATTCAAGACTGCACAGTAAACTTCAAACTTTATGCATCTTTTCAGCATATTTACATACACTCAGTGATGTTTATTTCTTCAACCTAAGGTTACAATCACAGTAAATACCAAGAGGGTAACAAAGGGCCTTATATGTAAAAATCTCAAAGCAGTCCAAGGCTCAGAACAACTTGAACTCGATTCCATCTGCACAGAGAGAACTGCAAATTGTACATGGACAAGACAGCAAATTTCTAGTTTGCTAAAGCTAATAAAACAGAAATTCAATTAGTCTTTAGACTGAGAATTGGTTTGGTCATGTGTATTTCATACTCATATTACCAATATTTACTGAGCAACAATGATGTGGTATTTATTATGTCGTTCTTTCTAGACATGGTAACACAACACTGAGCAAG
The DNA here is from genome assembly GCF_000151885.1 of Dipodomys ordii. Taxonomy (NCBI): domain Eukaryota; kingdom Metazoa; phylum Chordata; class Mammalia; order Rodentia; family Heteromyidae; genus Dipodomys; species Dipodomys ordii. The sequence continues at coordinate 2,790,983 of NW_012267306.1, forward strand.
ACAAGACAAGTTTCTGTACTCTGAGAATTTATAATCAAGTATCTGAAGGAAAAATAAATTTTAAAGTGAATAGAATAATCAGTGTACCAGAAGTTCTACCCAAGAAGTGAAGATGGGTGATTGATAGGAAGTTCTATTTTGGGAAAGGTGACATGAGCTCTCCCCCTGTGATGAGAAAATACAACGTAAGAAGCAGGCGGATAAGAAGCAGGAGGAGCAGCATCCCAGGCCAAGTTTTTACTTGGCTCTGATAAGCGAATGAGTTTGGGTCTGGCTGTACCACAGTACACATGGAGTAGAGCAAGAAGGTGACAATATCAGTTGGCTAAAGGACTTGAAATATTTTTCCTCACTTAAGAAATGAGTGGCAGCCCCTACTCAACTTTATCATACCCAAGCCAAGCAAACCTTTCTATTAGGAAACAAAAGACACCATCATTAAAAATCAAGTATAATTTACTTATTCCAAATATGACTAGAAAATAAAGCTTGACTACATACTTAACTATGACTTTGCTTATGAGGAAAAAGCAGCTAAAGCATTTTGACCACTCAGAATTTAGAATTCTGTTTAATAAATAAATGTACTATTGTCTACATCTTTTGTGAAGTTTACTTTGTCAGGGGACAAAATCTGCCGAGTATCAAGGATGAACTCATTTTTAACTACTGAACTAGTAAAAAGACAAAAATATTCTTTAAATTATTTGATACATTTATGCATTAGTGCAATTGACTGATAGTAGTATAATTAGTGCAGTCTCTCTCTATATTTTATATGTAAGAAACAACATACTTACAATGATTAATACTAGAGAATTGGTCTGCCTTACAAGGAAATAAAGTAAAATTAAAGAGCTCGAGCCACCTGAGACTGGAGGATATGGATCAAGTATTTGCAACAGATCTTTGTATGACTAAACCTGGGCTAGCTTCTAACCCTCTTTGAATCTCAGGGCACTCTCAAAAAAAAGATATTATACCCTAAATTAGTTAAGGAGACAATGAAAGAAGAATTTTAAAGCAAGAAAAGGCTTAATAATTTTTTAGTTATTACTCTGCAATATATTGTTCTAATAAGAAAGTAGCAGGGGAGATACAAACACTAATACATTTGTTTCTTTTAATCAAAATGTTATAATATTGTTCACATAGAGAAATGATTTCTACAGCTCTTCCTCCTCATACGCAAACTCTGAATTAATACCTGTGTTTCTAATTGTTCTGCTAGTGCCATCCCATTTTTGACTATTTAGCCTCTCTACAGTTTCTAGTGTGTTTCCTTTGTCTCAGGCCCACATGCCCAAACATAGTAAATCACAGTTAATTGTATGTCTTAAATTAAAACAAAAAATAATGCACAATTAATTGGAAGAAACTGTCAGCTGGCAAATGAGTCTTGCTCATTACACTCTGTGAACAGGATGTATGCCAAGCAAGCAGTCCAAGCTAGAGAACTGGTTCATGACACTGAGAAGCTGATAGACACAACCCTTCATAGAGCAGTATGGGCTGAAGAATCAACTGCCCTAAAACATTTGCTTTCTAGCACTGGTAGAATTTACTACACAGAGTTTCAGTAGAAGACTTTCTTTCCAGAATTATGAATAATCAGACTAAAATAGTCACTGATAAAGGACTGGAACAGAGGCCAAATCTGGGTCCAAAATGGAAATGCCTTCTTTATACTGTTATAAGTAATTTTTTTCAAAGAGAAAATGATAGAAAAATGAAAAGGAGAAGATGGAGAGAAGGCAGAGAAGAATCCAATGTATATCCTACAAAATTTCGAGTGAGGGAAGGGGTAGGGAGGGGAGGGATGGTTGATGATGTTGGAAGGGGTGACATTGATCAAGATATGATCAAATATCAAGTTTAAAGATTCACAAGACTTTTAAGATCAATTTATCTGGCTATTATTTAAAAACATGTTAAAAGTTAAATGTAACCCTCAATGCATACATATAATCCTACTCTTATTAAAAACATGATTTATCAATATACAAAATATATTGAATACAATTACATATTCAAAATTATAATTATCACAACAAATGATTTATAGACTGAAATTCTTTTAAAATTTACTGGTACTTAACAATTACCAAATACACTCACAGTAAAGGTAGTGATCTTAAATTTGAGGAACTGAGAACTTTCCCCCACACCCACCTGCTCTCCCATTATTTCTATCCTATAATAAAAAGACTGTCCCTCTAGCTACTTACTATAATCTTGATGACAGATTTAGCAAAAAGCAACTCTTAACACATACATACAGACTTTAATTATTTTTAACCTAGTAGATGAACACAAACCACAGACTTTTGCAGTATATTATGAATCATAATCACTTTTGCTTTAGTTAATTTCTGGAAGGGAATAATACACAAGCTGAACACATTCATTCCAAAGGCATTCGTTTAACAATCTACTAACCTTGAAATGAGAAATAATCATTTCTTGTCTGCTTTTATTTGTTGAGGGCTCAAGTCGGAGAAGATAATCATATTTCAGCTAAAGCCCACATCTCAAACTCAGGCATATTATGTCCCAAGGGTAATATTTTAATTCCATTCTTAATGGAGCAAATTTCTAATCAGAATATGTATTAAAAATAATTGAGGCAATGGATGTCAACACATCATGCTGCTATCAGGCTTCATCCCCTAGTGCTGGAATGATGTCTGAACATGATGGCTGGTAGGACAGAGCCTGTTCAAGACAAGGAATACAAGGAAGGAAGAGATGCGAGTTTTTGCTCCCTTCTGGATCCTCACAAGCCTGTCTGGAGAAAAGCATGCAATATAATAGGGCAATATGAAAAACTTCTAAAGAAGGAATGACTTATCATGGGCCTAGTTAAGACCTCACATTTAAATACAAATAAATGTCTAGTATTTATAATATTATGGAAAAAAACTGAAACAACGGTGACTTCTAGAAAAGTTAAACTATCCCTTGATTTCTCAGTAATTAAAATTTTAGGACAAGGAACTCTACTGAAAATGATAAATTATATGTGTTCAGAGGTTTCACTTTGATTTCGTTAAATTTTGACAAAATACTGATACTTGAAGTTAGATAATGTGATATACTATTCAGTTTTGAATGAGATTGACGTTTTCAAAATGAAAAATTCTTTGAGTACTTTGTGCCAAAAATTTTACTGATTTTCCTTTGACAATGTATCTGAAAATAATTTTTGCTCCGGTTATTTAAGACCCCTACAACCTCCAAAAAAGAGTATGCATTGTTAGAAAAGGTAGAAAAGAATTACTCTATGCAGCAGTATTTTTACCAGGATCTATGATGACAGAAGAAGCGCATCTAAACAACTCCAGTGCCACCATCTGCCTGGTATTCTCACAGTGTGACAAAATAGACTGGTAATTAACTGCTTTCCTACCGAAATCTGCCAGCTTTAACTCCCCCGTGTCGCTGATCAGAAGGTTTTGTGGTTTCAGGTCTCTGTGCAGAATATAACGCTGGTGGATGTAAGACAGTCCTCGCAGCAACTGAAATAAAAACAACTGGGGGGGGGGGGGAAGAAGAACAACGTTAAATGTAAATTTAGATACATGCCACCCTCTATATCCGGTCTACCAAGTGACTGTACTTAGTGAAATGGGTACCCACCACTAATGTTCCTACCAAATCATTACAGAATTTGCATTAGTAGCCCATAAATCCCTAATCCACTGAACAATAAATCTGAGTATTTCTAACAACTTGTTAGAATAACCCAGAATAATACTTACTCAGCCAGAGATCTAAAAGCTATGTTTTATAAACGAAGCAAATGTAAAAGATCAATGATCTGTAATATCTTATTTCAGCAGGTATAAAATGACATCTAATAGGGAAAGAAAAATCTACATGCAACACTGTAAAGAATAAAAATACAGAAGTGTTTATCAACTTTATATGTATATATGTTTTAATATCCTAAAAATGACATAAATATGGCAGCCATGAATTTACCAATTAGCATGCTTTAAAAAGAAACTAAAAGATGAGAAGATGTAAAATAATTAAAACAACAGTAATCATATGTTCCAATAATATTACCTCAAAATTATACTACTGGGCTGGGAAGGTGGCTCAGTGGTAGAGCACTTGCCTTGCATGCCTGAGGCCCTGGGTTCGATTCCTCAGCACCACATAAGCAAAAAGAAAAAAGCCGGAAGTGGCGCTGTGGCTCAAGTGGTAGAGCGCTAGCCTTGAGCTGAAGAGCTGAGGGACAGCGTCCAGGCCCAGAGTTCAGGCCCCACGACCGGACCCCAAAAAAAAAAATTATACTACTTTTGTACATATATCCAACACACACTAGGATTCTGTCTATCAGACAAACATGCACCTTTACTAATTACAGAGCAGGCTAGCCTAAAGAAAAAGGAAATAAAACAGAGACAACAGGATTCAAAAATAATATAATTACAATAATAATTTCTCTGTGAAGTTTTATACATCAAATGCTTTTGTTATTTTTTTCAAATATTGATATATTGATGACAAAAAGTTTGACTCACTGGTTTCTAATTTTTTTTCACAAAAATGAGGTTAAATGTACTCACTACCTTACTCATATAACTGGAACCCCTATGTACATCACCTTGACAATAAAATTTTTAAAAGTAAAGCAACTTAGTTGCTAAATATATTCTAATGTACAATGTATTTAAAAAGTCAATTTCCTAGAACAAAAGTACAATCAAATGTTCTTACTTTAAAATGCCATCAATATATTCTACACTACATCACCAGCTATTATCAAAAGGGAGCTTCCAGGAATATCTAAAGGAATTAAAGACAAAAATGTTATAAGGATTCTGGAACATATAAGGGAAAGTATGAACAACTACTTGAGGGTCCTAGATACTAGCATATGTGAGGTGCCTGAACAGACTATAAAAGCCAAGTGCAGGGCTGGGAAGGTGGCTCAGTGGTAAGAGCGCTTGCCTTGCATGCCTGAGGCCCTGAGTTCGATTCCTCAGCACCACATAAGCAAAAAAGAAAAAAGAAAAAAGCCGAAAGTGGCGCTGTGGCTCAAGTGGTAGAGCGCTAGCCAGAGCTGAGGGACAGTGCCCAGGCCCAGAGTTCGGGCCCCACGACCGGACCCCCCCAAAAAAAAGCCAAGTGCACATTATTATAGGGATGATATCTTGAAATAAGAGTAGGATCAATTCATTTTAAGTTCTTGTATATATTAACATACATGAGGCACTGAATACCTGATTATTTCTAGAGTCTAAGTACCCAAAAGTGCAACTCTGCTCTGTGTTTGTGTGGATTAAAATATGTGCTTATGAGCCTGCAGAGGCAGACATTCTCTGGACTTCTCTTAACCCTTCTAGTACTTGAACAAACAGCAGCCAATTCCAACCTCATTCCTTATGTCCAATACTCCTTGCATCCTGAACCTTAAAAATTGTAACTTCTGAGAAAATCCAAACTCTTTACTTCAGATGGAAAAAAATGGCATATAAAATCTTTTGTATGTGCAATAGTTTTAACATACACACACAAGGCAGACTACATAACAAACTTTCAAAATCCAACATTTGGAAAGAAAGTTGTTTGGGATTCTGCAGGATGCTAACAGAGCTTTGGGACCTATCAGATACTTAGCCATGGCAAAGTATTTTAACAAGCATATAACACTTACCATATGCCAAAATGTGCATTGTAGAGCACCATCTCAATTAAGCTCAGATAATTTTAATGATGCATTAATATTATTCCCAGAGTGCTAAGAAAATTGAAGGCAGCTTAAGATCACACAATTCTATGGCAGAGCCATAGCTCAAACCTAGTTTGATTCCAATCACCCTACTATAGGAATTGTGATTGTAAATGAACACAAGTATGTGAAGTGTGACCTAGAAGGTGCTTCCTCCAAATGGAAGGACGAGATATAGGGACCAGATAACACATGGTCTCCCAGGCCACCATGCTGTGCACTGATTCCCACTGGGTATGCAGTCATTATTACTCTGCATTCCCTAGTTACAGGTAACCTTGTGCATGCCCACACTCAGAGCACCAGGCCTTTTAATTCTGTTCCTGTGTTACCACCTCTTTTCTGTCAGAAAACTCTTCTTTATCCTTTGCCTACTAATCTCCATTTATTCCTTAGGTCTCTCCTCAGGAATCCCCTCCTCCTGTAGCCTTCCCTGACAAATGCCTCCAGCCCTCAATTTCCATCCCAGAGGTCTGTGCAAGGTGCTCTCTGCTAGGCTATCAGTGTGGCCTCTGCACTGGGCTATCACAGTATGCTGTTCACCCTATCACCCTGGTACATAGTACATGGTGCTCCAATATCAATATTAGAATTATTGAGCCAAGTTTAGAGACATCTGGATGCTAGCAGATAAAATAGAAAAGAATAGAGAATCAACCCTACATTTCAATTTTCTAGCAGCGAAGTGCAGATGTGGGTAGACCCAACGCTGCCAGAGGGCTCTTCTTCTTCTAATGCCTTTGCTAATTAGTGAAAATATATAATCCTTCTGCTACTCTAGAAGCTATTCAAACAGGATACCATGTTAAAGGAGATTAGGAAAGAGTATTAGGAAAGTATGCAACTACATGCTCCAGTTATGTGTATACAAGCCCCCAAATGGTATTAGCTCTTTGAACAATGCAGAAAATTAGATTCACAACAAATCCCCATGGAGTAAATTCACTGGGGTAGTGATTTACAATGCATATGTTGCAGGTACCCTCAGCAAGAAGGATGAAAAAATGACTAGAGGTAAGAAATGGTCTCTACCCTGAGCTTTGTGCATGACAGATACACAAAGAGCTCACTTCCACTTAAAGTGACTTCACTTTAAAGTCAATGAAGATGAAGAAGATCTAACAGCAAAGAAGCATTTGGATTGATCCTGCCTTGTAGGAAAAGTAGCCTGAGAGAAGAAAAGGAATCTGGTACCTTGCCACTATGAAAACAGAATTCATCATACATAAAATTTAAAAAGAGATCTGAGAAGCATTCACTGAAACAGAAGCTAAAATAATAATAAAGCTCTTGTGCAAGGAAGGGGAACTAAGAAGACAACACAAACAGGTATAATATAAATTCAGAAGAAGAAAAATAAAACAAAAGAAGGTAATATATAAATGTGTTAAACTATTAATCATCATCATAAAAGTAATATTGGGGAAGTGGTGCTGTGACTCAAGTGGTAGAGCACTAGCCTTGAGCTGAAGTGCTGAGGGACAGCACCCAGGCCCAGAGTACAGGCCCACGACCAACCAAAAAAAAAAAGTAATATTGGCAAGGGTAAGACAATAAAAGACCCACTGAAACATGTGATTGTCTGCATGTAGTAGCGGTGGGAAGTACTAAGGAGAAAGCATCTAAGTAAAATGGAATGTTGGTGCACTATTCTTACTGTCTACAGTGTCTAACTATACCACTTAAATTTTTGAGAAAGTCACTTTTCTTGGTTGTCATGTAAAACATGACCAACAAGCTATCCTTATCTTCTGTGGAAAACAAGAGGATACTGGGGACATAAGAGGGACCACCTATGAGAAGATAAGACAGAAAAAGAATACGAATCAGTTTTTTCTATAAAAGTTGAAAAACATCAGAGGAATCTCAGACACTAAGAAGAAAAACAAAAAAAAATAAGGCTAATACGATGAAGTTGAAGTCTCAGTCTAATTTGGAAGCCATTCCAAGTACTTTTAAATACAGAACTTAATCTATTTGATCTATAGTCTTGTCATTTCCTTTCCCATTTGAACATATGAGAAAATTAAAGCTTTAAAAGAGTCAGAGTTACCCAAAGTCATCTACCATCATCATACAATATTTGTGAACCTTCCACTACATCTCATTATCATAAATCAGACTGATGTTTACTAGCTGCATGGATGAATAAAGTTACACACCCCAATAACGAAAGTGCTTTTATTAGCAAATAAACTCAACTTTGTAAAAGCCTTACTTAGCACAGAATAAGCACGTGGTTTTGAATTTCTATGCTTTATATTTAAAATCTTAGAAATAATATGCATCAAAGCAAGGTCATGTAGTGAATTTAAGAAATAAATATAATTTATTTTAAAAAATATTTAATAATATAAAACCTGACATCCTGTATTTCTAGTGTAGTAGCCCTAAAGTCTTCCTAAGAGCACTTTGTCCCTGTGGGATATTCTACTGAACCTTTATAAAAGCAGAGTCCTCTGAATACAACAGGATGACCACTGAAGATTCACATTCTAGTTTGAGTATGTCCAATTTCTGCAATTAAAAATACTGGTGACAAACGATTTAAAAAGTGATGCTATGTTGAGAAGAGATCCTTTTGTTAGCATAGATCTACATTTGACAACTGTCTTGCCATCTCATGCAGGAAGGTCTTTCAAATTCTTGGTGTTACGTTATGTTTTTTCTTGGGTTTATTCTTAATATTTCACCTATGTCCTTCTGCAGCTTTTTAAACTTTGAATAGGTGAAAAAATATCACAATTAGGTATTTCAACAAAACTGTTAAAGGAAGTTGGTAAAAGGCAAACACCATTGGACTTCATATATTATTCTTACCACTCAGAAGAACTACTGGAATGTACAGTGAGCTTTATCGACTTTATAAACTTTCACCCAAGGCCTAAAGATGTGAGATAAAATATACCCTGTTTCTCAAAATCTAGAGTTGTTAGGTTCCATACAGATTCAGAAATACATAAAATTCTTCAATATGTGGTTTCCACATAATTTGAGGTGGAGCACAGTAAACAACTTTCAGGTTTTCAATAAATAAGATATTCCTTTCAGAATGTCCAGGATTGCTTTGTGAGTACAGGGGACTGCAGGCTAAGTTTCACATCTCTGTTATCTTAGGTTTGGCATCTAGAAAACGACTGATTGAATCCTTAGCCTTAAAGGAAATGCAAATCAAGACTACACTGGGATTCTATTTCATCTTAGGTACAATTCATTCAAGAAAACGAACAATTGTAGGCGAGGATGGAGTGGAGGAGAAATCCTTTCTTTTCCTTTGGTGGAAATGCAAATTAGTAGAGCCACTTTACAAATCACTATGAAGGTTCCTTGAAATACTGAGACTAGAGACAGCATGATCCTTGGGCCTAAATCTGAAAGAATGCAAGTCTACATATAATAGAGATAACTGCACATCCATGTTCATAGAGAGCACCATTATTCTCAACAGGCAAAATATGTAATCAGGTTAGGTGTCTATCAACTGAAGAATGGATAAAGGAAATGCATACATACACAGTGAGATATTATACAGTCAAGAAAAGAAGAAAATCATGTCTTTACCAGAAAATGGATGGGATTGAAAATAATCAAGTGAAATAAAGTAAGTAAAATAAATGAAATAAAGAAAATATTGAGTTTTCTAACACATATGTAAAGTTTAGCCTCCTCCAAAAGAATACTAGTGTAAATTGGGGGAACTACTTGGGATGAGGGCCTATGTGAGGGCAAGATTAAAAGGAGAAGGTAAAAGTATAAAAATAGACTAATGAGACCCACTTTCACAATGTTTGAAGAAGAGAGTAGGGTTAGAAAGAATAATAGGGGTTATGTGTTTGACAAAAGTATACCGTATACATATATGGAAATACAATAAAATTTCTTTGTACTATTAACATATTCTAATTAAAATAGAAAAGAGAAAATGAGTAGTTGAGACTTCGACATTAATAATAGCCATTTTCATATTTATATAATTTCATAATTTTATGAGTAGAAATGCATGGCTGTACTATCTCCCATTTATTGAAGATATACCTTGTGCTACCTACTATGTATGTGTTATACAATTCAATACTAATAACACCCTTCCATGTAGATATTATGATCTGTTTCACAGATAAAGAAATGAATGTCCTGTGAAATTATGTGAATTAGACAGAGATACATAGTAAATAAGAGTTAGTACTAGTCTGAACTCACTTGTCTTACTCTAACACTATAATGAAGAATACTAACCCCCCAAATTATGTATACTATTTTAATAAATTAGTTATAACTTATAGGAGCCATGGCTACAAATGTGATACTGGCAGATAAGCTAATATCTAGATAATACCAACGTCTACATGTGACACCACCCCATTTAAAAATACATTGGCTTCACAAGCATTACTCATAGATGCAAATTTCTAAAATTATAATTAGAGACTTTGAGTCCCCAGGATATCTCATGAATATCAGAATATTTTATAATGTGTATTGGATAATAATTTTATTGTAATAGGAGACCTTTCATTTGTAAACACCACAGAATCAGTCATCATGATTCATTCTATTTGAGTTCAAAATATATAATGCAAATACTAAGCCCTAATTTGTAATGCAATGAAGCACACACCCATCCAAATGCTTTCAATTTCACAAATAATAACTATAATTCAGTGTGTTGAATTTGTTGCATGTGTGTGTGTGCACGTGTGTGTGTGTGCACGCATGCGTGTATATGCCTGTCCTGGGACTTGAATTCAGGGCCTGGGCACTGTCCCTGAGATTTTGTGCTCAAGGATAGTGTTCTCCCACTTGAACCACTGCTCTGATTCTGGCTTTTTCGTGGTTAATTGGTGATAACAATCTTATGGACTTTCCTGTACAGGTTGGTTTCAAACTGTGATAATTAGATCTCAGACTCCTGAGTAACCAGGATTATAGACATGAGATAGCACTGGCTGTCTCTGCTGAATCTTACATAGTAATTAGACCAGGTATAAAGAAGATAGAAATAAAAACCTACATACTCAACATCATGATATAATTGGTCACCTTGGTCATACTTAAAGGTATTGAGTGTGCTAGAATCATAAATCACTTCAGAGCACCAGGACACACATGTACTTTTTCACAAAGCACTTCATCTAAGCACAGCTCTTAGATAATCTGAATACCAGAGGGAGTTTGTCATGCCACTTTTCTTCCCTTTCTGATTTCTTCCGTTCCACTTCCCACTTCTTCAGTCCATTCCCTCGAGACCCTGGGATACCTAGTGTTTCCTATTTTTTAGTTACTCTAATAATATCTCCAAGGTCTTGTAATATTAATATGCTTTCCTTAAAACTGGTAGCTTTCTGAAGGACATGGCAACTTTTTGAGGAAATAACTACTTCCCATTTTGTAAGGTTACCAAATCAGTTGGTTTTCCATTGCATTCTTCTTTCTTTCTTTCCTTTTTTTGGCCTGGTCTTCAAAGTCTGAAGGATTTGCTTTATTTTCTTATTCATTTATTTTTATTGTGAAAATACTGTACAGAGGGGTTACAATTACATGAGCAAGGTAATGAGTACATTTCTTATCAAGCATTGTTGCCTCCTCTTTTGTTTGCCTTTACCATCCCTGCCCTCCTCCTCCTTACCCCCCCCACCTCCCGCCCCGCCAAAGTTGTAAAGTTGGACATAACGTCTTGCACATTTCATTGTTACAATGGGTCCACCTGTATCCCTATTTAAACAATTTGATTTTTCCCTTCCCCTCCCCAAACTATAACAACATCAAATACAGTGAAAACAGGGATTATACTGTGGGGGAGGGACATAAAAGCAACAAAGAAATCATCTTATAAATATATTAGAAACAATAGCAAGAAAGAAAAAATATTTGAGTCCTTATCTTGGGGTTCATTTCACCTATCCATTCTTCTTTCTATTCAACACCATGGTAGATAACAAGCACAGTGCTGTTCCAGGACGGGGATACCCATAGTGAACAAGGAGTCAAATGGAGCTTGTAAAACATACCTTTGCCAAGCTCTTTGAAAGTTGACATAGTAGAGTTTTCAAGTTATTAGGATATGTACATATGAGGAAGAATGTGAGGAAGACTGAGTCAAACTTCCCTTTAAAAGTTGGTCAGGGGAAAAACAAAGGAGGGAGTAACAATTTCGATTTCATTAGCAATGGACTCACTACCTTGCTCATGTAACTGTTACCCCTCTGTAGACTATCTTTACAATAAAAAAATATTGAAAAAATAGTCAGTATTCTTAGCTGAATAGAAATTCTTAAAGACAAGAGGGTAGGCTTCAGCTGTCCAGGTTGCCAAAAAGAAAATTATCAGTAGGCTCATCTTTCTTTGGGAACCTTTTTTTTTTCAATCTGTATTTTTAACGCACCTTTGAGGAGGTATATAATGTTTAATTAGCAGACCTTGTTCCTTTGTTGCCTTCAAAGTTAGCAAGCAGATAAGCACATGGTGACAAGGATTCAAAAGACAAATTCTAAACCACTGAATGCTGCTCTACATCTTCACTGTAAAAGTCTCTTCTCAGCTCTCTTCAATATCTAACATGATGTAAACTGGTAAGTGGAATTTCACATTTATTCTATTACTATTCCCTCAATTTCTAGATATAGAAGATTGTCTTCTCATTAAAAAGTTAGGATGGAGGGGCTGGGAAGGTGGCTCAGTGGTAGAGTGCTTGCTTTGCATGCATAAGGCCCTGGGTTCGATTCCTCAGCACCACATAAGCAAAAAGAAAAAAAAAGCCGGAAGTGGCATTGTGACTCAAGTGGTAGAACACTAGCCTTGAGCTGAAGAGCTGAGGCCCAGAGTTCAGGCCCCACAACCGCCCCCCCCCCAAAAAAAATAAAAGTTAGGATGGAAACATTCAGAAGAAGCCTTGCCAGGCACTGGTTGTCAAATTTTTAAATCTCTCTTTAATAGCCTTATGAAATACTCATATTTCCTAACATACAGAATTAGGAGAGGCTTTATAATATTCCCAGTAATGCACACTGATAAATCATTATGAGCTATATGGGAGATTCAGTGAAGAATGTGTCATTTGATTTTCCTAGCCGAACATCAGGAAGTCTCATTTGGGAATCAATTCTTTGTGCCATCTGTAGAAGACAATCTTCGTCTGGTATAACACTATTCTCTGTTTTACTCCTGTTTGTCGCCTGGCCTACTAGAGTAAAATAGCAACTTTTTGACTGAAATAAAACTCCTGTCTTTTTAATTAGTATATATACTGAGATGAAATGTAAAAATCATTTTTATGCTAATAAGATTTTATATCCTTGTCAGGGGTAGGGAATCTTTTTTCTGCCAAGAATCATTTGTATATTTATAATATCATTTGTGAACCATACAAAATTATCAATGTAAGTACACAGCAAAGGCAGCCAATGAGAAGCATACCTGTGGCCTGTCCTGTCCTGTACCAAATTATTCTGTGGCGTTTATTTGGCAATGAGCCCAATGTTTTTTGCTCCCATGGTGGTGAATAAAGAAAGGAGTTCAAAATTACCTTGGTTATTCTCAATTATTTAAAAGAAACTGCAGATGTAATTTTGCAGGAAGTCCTCTAGAAAAAGAATTATACCATGGAAACAGAAGTGCATGGCATAAAACCACAGTGGATTCAATCTCATCATGATAATAAGATGCGAGCATCTACAGTTCAGGACATCAGCTGGGGACAGCATCAATTAATCTCTTCTTCCTTCATGAACCTTAATTTTCAATATCTCATGCTTATCAATTTTTAAAGAGTACATGAAAACTGGATAAATGAGGAAATTTAGACTGCCATGGTCATTTTAAAAAATTTAATAGTCAATTTGCTACTCACAGAAAAATTTAAAAACACAAACTAAGTTTCTATTAAACTTGACTAGGTCAAGCAAATCTAAATATAATTAGAACCAAATAATGTATAAAAGTTGAAAACATTAACTACTTCAAATAAAGTTAAAGTTTCCTATATAACCAATTACCATGTTCTGGAAACAGGCTGCTATGCCTTTAATCATCACAAATATTTATAGCAAGGTCAATGTCCTCAGGCTTCTTGTTCAGGTTTCAAATTGCCCTCCAAATAATTGATAAAATTACTCACTTGTCAAAAATTGATGTAATGCTTAGAAACAAGCCATTAGTTAATAGAGAACATTTATTTCAGAGTGCCAAACTGATAATAGACACATTCTGAAAACAAAGTAGAAAACTGATTCTAAGAATTTCAGTTAACATTAAATATACTAGTACTTATAAGTAATAGTCAGCTTTCAAAAAGAGATAAATTTTTCACAAATATTTCACAAAGAATATAAACAAGCTATTTCATGTTTTACTGTGAAATTATTTTTTAGCTTCTACTCTTCAATAATGCTTGAAATTCTACCAAAATTACATTACGAAACAATCTGCTCATCTTATGTGCATGATATACAAAGCTTTACAGTAAACAAATATATATGAAATGAAAACAAAATACGTACATTTATTAAAATGTTAAAAATATTTCTGTGTATTATCATGTGGCAAATTAATGCAGCCTGGCAAATTTCGGAGGAAAATAATTTGATAACTATGTTTATCCTTTAACCACTGTAACAAATATCCGGGATTCATTATATTCTGATCATGTAATAATGATCATTTAGCCAAACACCAAGCATCAGAATTGTTAAAATTATATGGTGTTTTAAAAGTAACAGCTAATCTCACCTAATTTTCAGATTGCCTCAAATTTTGGTAGAACTATTAGTGACTTATTTCATCTCAACTGGTTTTTTTTAAACTAAGATCCCACACAGCATTATGAACAGCTGTTCACTGAGTAAATATTATTTTATGCCCTTCATTTTGTATTCATAGATTTATGTGACCATAAATATCACCCCATGAAAAAAATGTTAATGCATCAAAAAATATCCATGAGACATCTATCACCGTCATAGTCTGATTTCTTTGAGAATAATTTCAGCTGCAATGCAGACCCTAAATGTTACCCTGGAGGAGAGCTCAGGCTCAACAAAACAGTGAGGGCACAGCAATGAATAATTAGGTGAGTGGCCTCCCACAGAAATCAACACAGTAATAAGGGCTGTCTGCACCCAACCTCTGCAGCTCAGACACCGGAACACAAAATATTAACAGGCTGCATCTACTTTCAGTTTCCATAACCTCAGAGATGATATCACTATTATCTTCAATGTGAAAATTATGATAAACCTACATGACTGAATATTTATAAAGTCACAATAAATCAAGCTCATTAGAGTAATTTAATGTATCCGTCATGTGGCTTAGGGAAGAAAACACTGGACAAGGACCCAGAAAGCTCTTTAATGGCTCATTTCCATGGTCCTGAAATATATTTTCTATGAAATTTGGAACCAGAATGATCGATGATCTGGGAAATGCTGGCCCAAGAATGAAAATGGTATCACAGGAGCTCTGAAAACAGTGATTTTTGTGGGTCAGTTTCTGTAATCTTAGTGACTTAGGAGGCAGAGATAAGTGGATCAGAATTCAAGGCCAACCCAGATATAAAAGTTCCAGTGGCTCTATCTCAACCAAGGTAGGGTGCCCTGGTGCTTATCTGTTATCCCAGCTACGGTAGAAGCACAATAGCTGGGTGCACTGCTGCGCATCTATTGATATCCCCATTGACATAGGAAGCACTGGTAGGAGGATCAGCTCAGGATAGCCCCAGGCTTAAAGGGAGACCCTACCTTGAAAATAAGGCTCACATGGTAGAGTGTCTATAGGCATGGGGTCCTGAGTTCAACCCCCAGTACCATCCTCCCCAAAGTGATTTTTGTGTTATTCTTAATCACATCAGCATTCCATGTTTAAATTATGATCATGTAAATGTTACTTACAACAGATTAATCATATAGCTTATTATAAATGTTTTCCCCTTGTGTAAATGTATTTTTATAGGACCTTAGAAGTGACCTAGACCTTTTGTTTGATGGTTTGCTTTCCTCTGTTTAGTTTTCTTTGGTTCGTTATTTCCCAATTCAGCACCAAACTCTTTTCCATATATATAATAAGGGGAAAAAAGCTCAAAAATATTGTGTATTTTTTATGTTCATATTTTGGTATTGGTGCTGGAGCTTGAATTCAGGACCTGGGTAGTGTCCCTGAATTCTTTTTGCTCAAGCCTACCACTCTACGACTTAAATGACAGCTCCATTTGTGGTTCTTTGATGGTTACTTGGAGGTAAGAGTTTCCTGCCCAGGCTGGCGTCAAACCTCAGGCACACCTGAGAATGCAGCCTCTTGAGTAGCTACAGTTACAGACATGGGTCACTGGTGCCTGGCTAGTTTATATTCATCCTGAAATGTCTTCTGGAGACTTTGAACCTGTCTCTACTAGAGAGAAAATTTCCCAGTCTTTTGCCTACCTGTCACCTTTCAGTCCCTTAATTTTTCAGGGGTCTTCCTCAACCTGTCTTCTGTCATAGACTCTGTCTATTGATAGTCTCTTCCTTCTTTGATTGCCTGAATTTTAGTGGAGTCCATTTTCAAGAGTTTTCTGAGAAGGATTTAAGGTATGAAAAAAATTCAAATCCTTACGCAACTTAAATGATCAACTTACTTTCACATATCCAGAGTTTGTATAGAACTCTGGGTTGGAAATAATTTTACATCCAAAATTTCAAGCTATTATTCCAAAGTCACCTTCTTTGTGGTTTTGCTTTTGGGAAGTATAATGACTCTGCATTCTTCATCTCATGTAGTAATAAACCTGACCCTTTTGGTAGTATTTTTCTTTGACCCTGTGTTCCAAAATTTTACAATAATTAACATCACTGTCAGAGAATTTTCACTGAATATTCCAGAATTTACTGAGCCTTCTTGATCTAAATATTCATAACCTACACAAATGGAGAAAGTATATTTTAAAAATTACTAGTTTAATGATTCCTTCCTATTTCCTGCAAATTATTCAGATATAAGATCTGCTGAACTAGGATGTGAAGGGTAAACAAAGGAGGAGGCTGCAATGCTTGATAAGAAATGTACGCATTATCCTGCCCATGTAATTGTAACCCCTCTGCACAGTATGTTCACAAAAAAAAATAAATAAAAGAAAATAAAAGAAAAAAGAAAAAAAATGATCTGCTGAACTAGACTTACCATTTGCAGGTATTTTCCTATTTCTATATAGATTCCTCTATTTTCTGGAAAATTTCTTCAATTTTGTTTCAATCTTTTATTGTTATATGTTTAAATGGCTATATTTTTAAATTTTTCCATAACTCAAATTTATTCACTAAATTCTGTTTCTAAAAATAATGTGACTGGGGCTCGGAAGGTGGCTCAGTAGTAGAGTGCTTGCCTTGCATGCCTGAGGCTCTGGGTTCGATTCCTTAGCACCACATAATCAAAAAGAAAAAAGCCGGAAGTGGTGCTTTGGCTCGAGTGATAAAGCGCTAGCCTTGAGCTGAAGAGCTGAGGGACAGCGCCCAGGCCCAGAGTTCAGACCCCACAACCGGACCCAAAAAAATAATAATAATAAATAAAAAAATAAAAATAATGTGACTTTCTGAGTGGTTCTTCAAATAAAGAAATATAGTAAACTTCAAAAAGTAAATACATCATTGGTCCTATTAGTTGATATCTTTTAAATCCCTAACAAATATTAAGAAGAGTCTTCTAACTGCTTTAAGCTTGAAATTTTGGAACCATTTCCCAAGATGGCTGTTAACTGTAGCTCTTAGTTATCAAATTTCTTTTTTTAAATTTAATTTTAAAGATGCTGTACAGAGGGGTTACAGCTGCCTTATTCATGTAACTGAGTAGATTTCCTGTCGAGCATTGTTCTGCCCTCCTTTGTTGTTCTCCCACTATCCCTTCCTTCCCTCAGCTCACTCACTCCTCCCCTTGTCCAGAATGTAAAGTTCGTTTCCAATATACTGTCTTGTGGGTATCACTGTTTCAATGGGTCATCCCGTGTCCTTGTTTCAGCATTTTGTTATTCCCCTTCCCCTCCCCAAATTAGATAAATATATTTACAAGATGCAGGGTACCAAAATCAAGTACATTTACAACAGGGGATATACTATAGGGGAAAGAACATAAAAGGAAACGAAAAAATCACATAGTACATTAAAAGCAACAACATAGAAAGACCTCTTGTATACACATCTTGTGATTCATTTCACTTAGCATCATCTTATTTGGTCATATGTACATAGCTTTTGAGCTTTTCTGCTCATCTGATAAAATTATCCTAGACGTATACTAATTATTGCAAGGGGAAAACCATGGGATCTATATTTCTTTGGCTCTGGCTTACTTCACTTAATATGATTTTTTTTTCTAGGTCTTTCCATTTCCTAACAAATGGGGCAGTGTCATCCTTTCTGATGGAAAAACAGGATTCCAGAGTGTGTGTGTGTGTGTGTGTGTGTGTGTGTGTGTGTGTGTGTGTGTGTGTGTGTGTGTGTGTGTGTGTGTGTGTGTGTGTGTGTGTGTGTGTTGCGCGCGCACTGCTATGGTGAATAATGCTGCAGATAAACATAGTTGTGCTGTTAGCTGGATATTTATCCATATGATCACAAACAAGGCCATAGTTATCAAATTTCTACTAAGAGAAATGGAGGGGGGGAAAATAACAATAGACAAGGGACTAGTAGCTAACATCTATAATCTTCACTGTTCAGGAGTCTGAAATCTAAGGATTATGGTTTGGTGCCAGCTCAGGCAGAAAAGTTCAAGAGACTGTATCTCCAACTAACAAGCAGAAAAAGTGAGTTAGAGGTGTGACTCAAGTGGCAAAGCACCCCATGAGCGTAATATTTGAGGGAGGACACAAGTCTCAAGTCTAAAGTTCTGATACAAACAACAACAAACCAGTAGGAAACAGGCCTGTTTCAGTCTCTTTGTGCAAACCAATGAAAATGTGTGCACTGTAAACCCATTGTGAACCCTGTTTTGGATCATGCAGTGCTTTATGTTGAAATCAATTATTCTTTAGTTTGGGATTCCAAGGGAGAACCAGATTTCCCACTACTATTGATACTGTTAAAGTAACATTCCAACATTTCCTACTATTGATGGCAAAGATATTCCATTAAAAAAAGAATTAAGGTCAAATAGACACTCTGTGGTGACAATATTTGCCGTTAGAACACAGTTTCTACCAACTAATGTGAAGTCATTGCTTATTATTACTTATTTTTATACAGAAAGCTCTTTAAAATTAATTATGACCAAGATGTTAAAGTTAGACACAAAAATACACGTGAAAAATGCTAACCATTAGCTGAAAGATCTCTTTTCCTACCTTCACATTATCTGGATGGAGTCCCCCAGGGTGCTTGTCCATGTACTGACATAAATCAGTGTGCTACAAGAAAAAAAGACAAAATGTATTAATAACCCTCTGGCTATAAAATGATGAATCAATATTTTTCTACTTCAGAGTCACCATTACCTTCTAAACAAAACAAATATAAGACAAGTGGTTGGATTTTTTTATTAGTGTATGAAGTTTCGTGCTCCCTCACCCCTCTATTTTTCAAACACAATTGAACTGTTATATTTACCTGCGGTTTTATGTTAAATATGTCTGCATATCTAAAGAATTCCTGACCACTTTCTTAAGTGTCTAATTTCCTCCCCACTTAATATATATATTAATATATAATATATATGAAGAACAAAAGTCTAATTGACGTTTAATTTTAATTATCTCATATTTTCCAATTTCAAATTCAAATGTTTCCAATATTTTTTGTATACACTTAATTTGGAATATATTTAAAATATTTAAATTTTTAAATATTCCAAATTTAAGAAAATCAATTGCAGTTTGTATTAAATGTTCATATCTATATTCATAAATCCTGAATATATTTGATTAACCACACCTCTTAGTTGTTTTGTTATAGGCAATATATGTGTATCCTATAGTTGAGATTGAATTACTGAGAAATACATATTTTATAATATAGTCAAGAATCTTTCTATAGACATCATGACAAAGATTCAATTTTTATTTGATTTTGAATTTTATTTATATTGCATGCCAGAGGATGCAGCTGCTGAGAACAATGTAGCCTTCACTCAGTCTTCATGTGCTGCCTCTGTCCCTATGTTCTAGGCACTACATTAGATACTAAAGGACACAGAATGGAATGAAGAAAAGAGAGGAAAATGTGAAGCCATGTCAGACATATACAGTGCATGTTCCAACAATTCTGTGTAATGATTAAGGCTATGACGGGGAGAAGAAACAAACCATGGGGGAAGTCCTATGGATGAAATAAGTTCTAAGACAAAAAGGATGCTAGTCAAGCAAAGCGCAAAGCAAACTAAACTGGAAGTAAGTGCTCAGGCAAATATGCCTTGATCTAGGATCTCACTCAAGGTGTTCAGGTTCCCAAAGGCAAACTCTGATTTGGAAATTAATGTCTACATTGTCCAGGCAGTGCTAGACACAGAGAAGGAAATAAAATATCGACAGGGGTGGGAGGGTCAATGGGAGGGCAGGGATGGAAAGGGGAAACAAAGGAGGAGGCAACAATGCTTGATAAGAAATGTACTCATTACCTTGCTCATGTAATTGTAACCCCCTGTGTATGGTATTTTCACAATAAAAATGCATTAATAATTAAAAAAAAGAAACAAAAGAGTATCATTTACTAAGATAAGGACATTAAAAAGAATGCTAAAATGTAACAATAGTGGTCTCCATTGTAAATAAACCTTATTTGTTTGTATTTAAGAAACTAATGAAACTAATGGAATTTAGAGCCCAACTCCCACTTCTCCACTGTTTTAAATACATATAACATTTCTTTCTTAACAAAAGTCAAACAGGATAGAAGAACATTGGTTTTTGAAGAAGAAATAGTACATGAGAAAGTACTTCTTACCTATGGGAATATTTTTACATGAAGACTGATCCATTATACAATAAAGCCATATGGGAAGATGCTACATCGTTTCTTTAATATTTTACATACAACAAACAATGTACTAAAAGTTAGTACAACCAGTCATATTATAGTCATTACAGTATTTTGAACGTGTTTTAAGTGTAATACAAAGGTTGATGTGTTAAAAGCCTGATTCCCAGAGTGGACTGTTAAACTGGTACCATTTTTTTTTTTTTTGGCGGTGGGCCTGGGCACTATCCCTCAGTTCTTCAGCTTAAGGCAAGCATTCTACCACCTGAGCCATAGCGCCACTTCTGGTTTCTGTGGTTCATTGGAGATAAGAGTCTCACTGACATTCCTCCCCAGGCTGGCTTTAAACTATAACCCTCAAATCTTAGCCTCCGGAGTAGCTAGGATTACAGGTGTGAGCCACTGGCGCCCAGCCACAGGTACCATTTTTAAGAGGTAGAAACTTATAAGAGGTCACCAGATTATCAGAATGTACTCTTGGGAGGAATTGAGTAAGGTAATTTTAAGATGAAAGGACTACTGAAGTTAGTAGCAAAATTTAATAGAAAATAACAGGTTGAATCAATTAAATATAAACATGCTTTTTAGAAAACTTCTTAAATAACCCACCCTTTAAACTCTGATCTTTTAAATATATATTTTTTTATTGTAAAGATATTATACAGAGGTCACAGTTACATGAGTAAAGTAATGAGTACATTTCTTATCCACCATTGTTGCCTCCTCCTTTGGTTTTCCCCTCCCATCCCTTCCTTCCCCACCTCCCCAGTTCCTTCCTCCCTCCCTCAAATCTGATTTTTAAGGAAGGGATTTAATGAAGTCTAATCATTGGGAAAACTATTAGCCAGGCATAGTGAAATGTGCCCCAAATCAGGATCTTGAACTCTGAATACTCTGAGCAACATAACTAAAGTATGTCAAAGAAAATTAGATCTTGCCATGTCCTTTGCCATGCAGAAACTCTGCAATTTCATGCAATCCCACTTGTCCAACCTTTCTTTGATTTGTAGTTTCTGGGTGTCTACTAAGAAAATTTCGGTCTGTACCAAGGAGTCCTAGGGTTTCTCCTATTCTATCCTATATGTTTTCAGAGTGTCTGCTTTGACTCCGAGGTCTTTGATCCATTTGGAGTTGATTCTGGTGCAGGGTGATATATAAGGATCTAGCTTTAGTTTTCTACAAGTGATTGACCAATTTTGCCATCACCATTTACTGAAGAGGCTGTCTTTCTTCCATTCTATTTTTTAGCTCCCTTATCGAAGATTAGGTGGCTATAGGTCTGTAGGGTCATTTCTGAGATTTCAGTTCTATTCCATTGGTCCTGAGGTCTGTTCTTGTGCCAGTACCAAGCTGTTTTGATTACTATGGCTTTGTAGTAGAGTTTGAAATTTGGTGTTGATATTCCTCCAGCACTGTTCTTTCTGTTGAGGATCGTTTTTGCTCTTCGGGGTCTTTTATTGTTCCATATGAATTTCTGGATTGCCTCTTCTATTTCCTTGAAGAATACGGTTAGAATATTGATAGGTATTGAATTAAATTTGTAGATAGCCTTAGGAAGTATTGCCATTTGCCATGCCGACTCCAGTGGAGTCGGCTTAGCATGGGAAACCATCTATCAGACCATGATAGGGGCTTCAGAGACCTATCTCCGAGTTTTGGGACTTCACCGAAGTCTACCTCGGAGAATAGGGCTTCTAAGAGGCCTACTCCTGGAAAAAGGCTGGCAAAACCCCTGGAAAAGATGTGTTTCTGCCTATCTTTTCCTCATAAGAGTGCCTATTAATCTTTTACTGTTTCTACTGCTCTTTGTACTTGCTCATTGTCAGCGTTTCCCTATACAAAGCTCTTTCTTAAGAGTGTAGACGTCGAAACCCATTATATTTCTTAGAGATAAGCCGGAAACAAGTGCCTTTCAGGCTACCAGCTGTTGACCACCCAAGAATGAAGCCCTGCAGCAAGATTGTGTAAACTTTTGCCCTTTC
>NW_012267306.1:2815229-2818439 GCF_000151885.1 Dipodomys ordii
CTCTCTGTACAGTATTTTCACAATAAAAAAATAAAATAAAATATTAAAAAAACAACATTGAGATACAACACCTCACCCCAGTTAGAATGGCTATAATCAAAAACTCTAATAACAACAGATGCTAGAGGGGATGTGGACAAAGGGGAACCTTACTGCATTGTTGGTGGGAATGTAAACTTGTTCAACAACTTTGGAAAGTAGTATGGAGGTTCCTCAAAAGACTCCACATAGAGTTCCTCTATTACCTAGCAATCCCACTTTTGGGCATTTACCTAAATATCTACAAACAAGACCACACTAAAGCTACCAGCACAGCCATGCTTATTGCAGCATTATTTACCATAGCTAAGATATGGAACCAACCCAGGTGTCCCTCAGAAGACGAATGAATCAAGAAAATGTGGTATATATACACAATGGAATTCTATGCCTCCATCAGAAAGAATGACATCGTATCATTTGTTAGGAAATGGAAAGACTTGGAAAAAATAATATTAAGTGAAGTAAGCCAGGCCCAAAGAAACAACTCTGAATACTCTGAGCAACATAACTAAAGTATGTCAAAGAAAATTAGATCTTGCCATGTCCTTTGCCATGCAGAAACTCTGCAATTTCATGCAATCCCACTTGTCCAACCTTTCTTTGATTTGTAGTTTCTGGGTGTCTACTAAGAAAATTTCGGTCTGTACCAAGGAGTCCTAGGGTTTCTCCTATTCTATCCTATATGTTTTCAGAGTGTCTGCTTTGACTCCGAGGTCTTTGATCCATTTGGAGTTGATTCTGGTGCAGGGTGATATATAAGGATCTAGCTTTAGTTTTCTACAAGTGATTGACCAATTTTGCCATCACCATTTACTGAAGAGGCTGTCTTTCTTCCATTCTATTTTTTAGCTCCCTTATCGAAGATTAGGTGGCTATAGGTCTGTAGGGTCATTTCTGAGATTTCAGTTCTATTCCATTGGTCCTGAGGTCTGTTCTTGTGCCAGTACCAAGCTGTTTTGATTACTATGGCTTTGTAGTAGAGTTTGAAATTTGGTGTTGATATTCCTCCAGCACTGTTCTTTCTGTTGAGGATCGTTTTTGCTCTTCGGGGTCTTTTATTGTTCCATATGAATTTCTGGATTGCCTCTTCTATTTCCTTGAAGAATACGGTTAGAATATTGATAGGTATTGAATTAAATTTGTAGATAGCCTTAGGAAGTATTGCCATTTGCCATGCCGACTCCAGTGGAGTCGGCTTAGCATGGGAAACCATCTATCAGACCATGATAGGGGCTTCAGAGACCTATCTCCGAGTTTTGGGACTTCACCGAAGTCTACCTCGGAGAATAGGGCTTCTAAGAGGCCTACTCCTGGAAAAAGGCTGGCAAAACCCCTGGAAAAGATGTGTTTCTGCCTATCTTTTCCTCATAAGAGTGCCTATTAATCTTTTACTGTTTCTACTGCTCTTTGTACTTGCTCATTGTCAGCGTTTCCCTATACAAAGCTCTTTCTTAAGAGTGTAGACGTCGAAACCCATTATATTTCTTAGAGATAAGCCGCAAACAAGTGCCTTTCAGGCTACCAGCTGTTGACCACCCAAGAATGAAGCCCTGCAGCAAGATTGTGTAAACTTTTGCCCTTTCAGGCGACCAGCTGGTGACCATCCAAGAACGAAGCCTTGCAGCAAGATTGTGTAACCTTTTGCCCTTTCTTATGGAGACTTTTGTTATAAAAGTTTGCTATCCTCTGCATTAAATCGCACTCAGCACTCAGCACTCAGCATCCACTCCTAATGTGTGTGAGTTGTCTGTTTGCCATCTCCCCATCCTATTCCAGGTTCCTCCCCTAGGTGTCCTCCGTCATCCAGACAGAACCCGGTCCTTGGCACCATTTTCACGATGTTGATCTTTCCAATCCAGAAGCATGGGAGGTTTTGCCACTTTCTACGTTCTGTTTTGATTTCCATTTTCAGGTTTTTAAAGTTTTCATCATAGAGGTCCTTCACTTCCCTGGTTAAGTTAATTCCTAGGTATTTTATTATTTGTGGGGCTATTACAAATGGAATTGCTTTCCTGATTTCAGCCAAGCTTTTCTCATTTTTGACATACAAAAAAGCCATTGATTTTTGAGGGTTAATTTTATACCCTCCTACATTGCCAAAGTTTTGAATCAGCTTGAGTAATTTGGGAGTGGAGTCTATGGGATTCTTTAAATACAAGATCAGGTCATCTGCAAAGAAGGAGAGTTTTACTTCAGCTTTCTCTATTTGGATCTCTTTTATGTTTGCATCTTGTCTTATCACTGTAGTTAGGCATTCTAATACTAGATTGAAGAGAAGTGGAGAGAGTAGATATCCTTGTCTCGTTTCTGAGTTAAGAGAAAATGGCTTTAGTTTTCACCATTCAATATAATGCTGACTGTAGGTTTGTCATATACAGTCTTTATGTATGGAGGAATGTTCCATGGATTCCTAATTTTTCCAAAACCATCATAAAGGGGTGTTGGATCTTGTCAAAAGCTTTTTCTGCATCTATTGAGATAACCATGTGGTTCTTATCCTTGTTGATGTGATGAATTATGTTAATGGATTTGCGTATATTGAACCAATTTTGCATCCCTGAAATGAATCCTGTTTGATTGTGCTGTATGATTTTTTGGATGAATTGCTAAAATTTTGTTGAGAATTTTGCATCAATGTTCATCAAAGAAATGGTCTATAGTTCTTTTTCTTTGATGAGTCCCTGCCTGGTTTTGGGATGAGGGTTATGATGGCTTTATAGAAGGAGTTCTGTAGTGAACTTTCTCTTTCAATTTCATTGAAGAGTTGGAGCCCACGGATTGGGAGATCTTCACTAGCCATACAACGGACAAGGGTCTTATATCTAAAATATACCTGGAACTCAAAAATTTAAATCCCCCAACAACAAATCCTCAAAGAAACAACTTCCCAATAAATAAATAGGCTAAAGACTTAAAGAGAAATTTCTCTGAAGAGGAAAAAAAGGATGGCCAATAGACACATGAAGAAATGCTCAACCTCTCTAGCCAGAAAAGATAACCCCTGCTTTCACTGTATTTGATGTCGGTATAATTTGTAGAAGGGAAGGGGAAAAACAAATCGTCTGAATAAGGATACAGGTGGACCCATTGCAACAATGAGATGTACAAGTCGTCATGTCGAAAATGAACTTTACAACTTTGGGGCAAGGGGCGGGGGGGGGAAGGGAA
>NW_012267306.1:2820831-2844662 GCF_000151885.1 Dipodomys ordii
ATTTCCTAACAAATGGGGCAATGTCATTCTTTCTGATGGAGGCATAGAATTCCATTGTGTATATATACCACATTTTCTTGATCCATTCATCTACTGAGGACTCTGGAGAGCAAGAACTTGGAGAATTTCTAGTGGAAGCATGAGCTAAAGTTGACACAAGCCCACACTCTGTACCCCAATTTCAATATTCATGCTTATTACCACCTATGTTTAAAAAATGTTTCTTTTTTCATCCTCTTTTAAAATACACACTGTTGTGCCCAGGACTGTGCTAGGTATGCCTCAATTACAATTTCATAGTATCTTTTGGTAAAATCTCTATTTAGTTCTACTCTTTTGATTATGCAACCCTTATGATTTGCACTGATACAGAAATACAGAAGTAAATAATGATGCCTGAAGGTACTTCTTGGTCATTCCATTTTTCAAAGTCAATCTGGGTATAAGAGTCCTGAAGAGAAGGTCCCTATGGCATATGACAAACTGATGACTCTCCTAGGATGATCCACTCCATTTGGCTTGATATCCAGCTATTCCTTATTCTAATACCAAAAGGCACTCACAGCCTAGCTCCCTAGTGACTGTATGTGAAAAGGCTTACTGCCCTCCAGTGTCTACCATGGTTCTGTGCTAACATTTCATTCCTCCCATAAATATGCCTCACATCATTTTCCCACACTTTCCCCTTACTCAGTGCATCACTGCTTGTGTTCTTCAGGCTAAGGCCATTAGAAACACTGAAAGTACGTGTCTGCCAGGTTGATACTCAAATACCTAAAAAACAGCACATTAATCTTCCATGTAGTGGGAAGTTATCAAGCCAAAGGAAGTTATCAAGGCTGGCTAGACATAACACCAAGCAGAAGATAGAAGGAACACAGATAATACTCTAAAAGCTCAGTGCCTGCGAACTTACAGTCTCCTTCTTTACCCAACAAATAGCATTCACTTGGTACAAGAATGATTCTAAGGGAAGAAATCTGAGGAGACTATATAAAATTGGAATCTCTAGAAACTAAATGTCCCATCACTCTCAAAGAATTGCAAGATGAGTTGTTTCTAATGTATTTGTAAGGTACCATGTGATTTTTTTGTGCTTTGTACGTCCCTCCCCCACGGTATAACCCCTGTTTTCACTGTATTTGATGTTGGTATAATTTGGGGAGGGAAGGGGAACAAACAAATTGTTTAAATAGGGATACAGATTGACCCATTGCAACAATGAGATGTCCAAAATGCTATGTCAAAAAACAAATTTTACAATTTATGCGGGGGGGCGGGGGTAACTGAGGAGGTGGGAGGGAAGGAATGGTAGGGGAAAAGTAAAGGAGGAGGCAACAATGCTGGATAAGAAATGTACTCATTACCTTGCTCATGTACCTGTAACCCCTTTGTACAGTATTTTCACAGTAGAAAACTTAATAAAAAAGAATTTCAAGGTGAGAAATTGATGTTTCCCCTATGGACTTGATTTCTTATGGCTATATCAATTTAAAAAGCAAGAAAAAACTGTCCCTTTGTAAAATGGCAGATTATGGAAACCACACACAAAACTAAAAAGCCTTTTTACTCTATAGGTACTATCACACAGAAGGGTCTTAGAGAAGTTCAATGGCCAACGTTAATCATGCACTGCCCACAGTCACAAGGCTTAAATGGAAAGATATGAAAGAAAATGATACTCAAGATACATTATACTTCTAAACTGATTTGTTGAGTAGTAACTCCATTGTATAACTACTTAAAAGTATCATAAAATAATTAAAAATAAAATGATGAAAGATTCATAAAAAGAAAATTACACAGATAAACTATACCATGACAACTCTAAAACAGGGCTGAATGAAGAACAGGTGAACCTATGAGGTCTCAAAAGAGGAGCAGGAGGGAGAGAGGTCAGCAGAAAGAAAAGATGTGTAAGTACTGGACTATGAGGCTCACCTTTTCATAGCTTTCTTTCTACATCCTTTATCTTTTTTGAATCTGACTTGAGTCAGGGAAAAACCAATATATCTCTACACAATGCCACTGGTAAGACTAACTGAAACTCAGACCATCTTTTAGACATGAAATTTTGCCTTTCCCAGGGTAGAAATAAGTAAATGTCAAGTGTTAAGTATTCATTTTGCATTTATGTCTTTATTTAATATAACTTATTAATCATGAAATGAGGCTTTCTAATGATTGATCCTTCCAATAATTAAAACTCTTCAAGAGATACCAAGTTCCTTAGAATAATTTACCTCTTGCATTAGCCTTGGCTTTCATACTGGACTTTTCTCCTCAAGCAAATTTAAAGCCTGTTCGTCTAATGTTAAATATGGTGTCCACAGTATTTGTCAGCTCATTCTGATGTTTTTCAGAAGCACTGCCAAAATATGTGACTAAAAATGGTACACACCTATTTTTAAGCGTCCAGGCTAAAAATAAAGAAGTTTTCCCGTGGAGATAACCAAAAGAAATCCTCATTTTGTACTCAGGCACAGCCTCCACATTCTTTAATTATACTTCATTTAATTTTCTGTTTGACAGCCAGAGGAGAGTTCATAAATCAAGCTGTGTGGAGTTTTTATAACACATACACACCCATGAAGAGATACTTCATTCCACAAGAATATGAACATGTAAAGCTTCCACAAGATAAAATATTACTAATTTTATATTTTTGCTGATACACAGGTATTTTGCTTTAACCCAGGGCCTTGCACTTGCTTGGATTGTTTGCTCAACTACTACTCTCCTATTTGAGCCATGCCTCCAGTCCAGTTTTTTGTTGGGTATTTAAGAGAGGGAATCTTATTGGCTTTTCTGCCCAAGATGGCTTTGAATTTTAATGCTCCAGATTTTAGCTTCCTGAGGAGGTAGGATTATATGCATTAGCCACGAGTGTCCAGCTGAATTTATGTGGTTTGAATATGTAGGCAGATTTAATAATATGTTCAAATACCACAGCTCAGATATACTTTTATTATAAAATAGATGAAACTTGATATACAAAAAAACCCTAAGTGGAAGACTACATTTTACATTTAAAAAAATTGTATTTTAGAACCTAGCTGATGACTAGTCAAATGGAAGTAATTTCTGTTTATGAAGCCTTCTGAACAACATGCAAGTTTGATTCTAGACACCATGTGCTCACAAAAGCAAATGACCCAGTATAGAGAACCTTTAAATATCATCCATGACAAGAGATCAAAAACCTGGAAATCAAAAATTTATAATTTCCTTCAGGGAAAGGGCAATTATTTTCCACTCTTCAGTCATGTCTCATTTGGTCCTCAAACTTAAGGCAGAGGCAGAGACAGTAAGTGTTAGGGTGACCAAGGCAGCAATTATAGTCAGACTGTTACCACTGGCTAATGGTACTTTCATTAACGTTTCCCTATGTCTGGGACATACACACACACACCTGCATTCTAACTAAAATCACACTTGGAGGGTTGTTCTGAACTTTGTAAGAATGTACTATCGATGTAGATTTTAGTCTACTTCACTTGCAACTCATTACAGTCACACAATTCACTGAGGAGCTGTGACTGCTAGAGGGAATTGAAGAAAACAGAAGCTGAGCCCTCCTTTCTTCTACAGCAATCACTGGCATTTTCCTGGAGGTATAATCTCCATTTTAATCAGTCCCCACTGGTGTTTGAATTAAAACATCAAATTACCTAGCAGTTAGGTTCAAACTGCTCTTACAGGAAGCCCACAGATTGAAACTGACTTTGAAACTGTATTTTTCCCTGTGAAGCGTTACAGTCCTCGTGTCCTTTATACTCCCCAATCATAACTACTGAAATCATGAGTTCCAAAACATGAGAATCATTCATTAACAAGGAAAAATGAAAAGAAATTTTAACCAGCCAGTCCTTTAAAACAAAAACAAAGGCATTCAGAATGTTAATGGAAGAAGTTTGTGTGCCCATTATCAAAACTGGTACACACACACACACACACACACACACACACACACACACACACACACACCATTTTAAGTATCCAATCAAGTGTTAAGCTAATATAATGTAAACCATCTTTAACAAGAAAAACTGCAAAAATTGTAACCAAGCACAAGTCTCTTCATTCTTAAGTAGAGCTTCTTAATTACAATTAGATTATTGCGAGTCAAATTACATCAAAGGCATAGAGTGAGATAGAAGCAGTATGTCCACCCAATCTATTCTATCACCACACAGATATGTTTTCTTGACTACCTCACAACTCCTGCCATTTACCTTTTCACATGACAAAGCCTACTTCTGGATTATTTTATTTTTACTTAGTTTTAGGCCACACAGGAAATGTCTGAAATTCCACCAGTAAACCACATATAGTAGACACTCATATTCACTAGGGAAGGACAAACGCGGTTAATGAACAAAGTAGTTTAAGCTACTTAACAAAGCTTCCATAGTGCTACAGTTTATTCTTAATTAAATTATCCATTTCTTTTTAATAATGTGATGTACTTTGCTCCTTTATTTTTGGTAATAATGAACCTACATGTGGCTGGCCCATAATTCTGCCTAAATGGTTTCAGCTGTCATTTCTGAATCCAAAATGCATGAGCAGCCTGGGGCTGGCTACTGGAACTGGAAGCTTTTCCAACCACATTCCCATCATGTAAAACCAGTAACCTGAAAAATTCTTCCATTAAAACAAGAACCTTCCTATTTGACTTCTGGTGATAACATCGCAAGAGACAGATTGCAGAGCTCAGCCAAAGCAGGAAGTCCCTCATATCATTCTTCTCTTATTAGAAGGGAAGCAGACATTCATGCCCCTATTGTTTGCCTCTGAAGTTGTTTTGATTCTACGAATTAATTCTTAAATTCAAATGTATCCACATCTTTATTTTCTTAAAGTTCAAAATAGTATATATCATTTTTTCTTTTTAATGTTGAATAAATTTAATGTGTAATTTATTTGGAGGATTTCAAAAATGTGTAAATCCAAGTATAATTTCAGATATTTCAAGAAAGGTGTGGAAACTTAGAAAACATTCCACAGACATACGCACTACATTCCAGTGTTAGAGCAATGTGTAAAATATGGTTTCTACACAGTAAAGGGAAAGCTACCTACTATGGTTTATATTTCCTGTAATAACCATTTATAAGCCTAAACCATATAAAATTATTAATATTAACATCATATGACTACTTTAACAATGATATCAAATAGATATCAAACTAAGCCTGAATCAGGCTTAGTTTATTAAATAAAAATATAAAGCTGATAGTAAAGAAAGAATAGCAAAGAAAGGAAAGTTCTGATAATCCAACTTCCTCAAGAATTTGAAGAAAATAAGGAAGAAAGGAAGAAAGAAAGAAAGGAAGGAAGGAAGAAAGGAAGAAAGAAAGAAAGAAAGAAAGAAAGAAAGAAAGAAAGAAAGAAAGAAAGAAAGAAAGAAAGAAAGAAAGAAAGATCATTATAGTGAGCCACACACAAAAAATTTTGGACTCAAAACTTGAGACAGGACCAAATAGAATCCGGAATAGCCCTCAGGAATAACTTAAGCTTGAAAATACTAGAGTTGCCTTGCTAAAATTATAGAATATCCTAAAATTGCAGGGTGAAAGTAAATTCACTAAAGAAATTAGAAGCAACAGAGAAGAGACGAGAACATGGAGGGAGGGCAGCAAAAACAAACATTTACATTCTGAGATAATTTGTGGTGAGTACAGAGACTGAAAAATTATTTTTATAGATTGGGTCTACAGGGTTAAGAGTAACCGACTTAGGGGTTGGTCAGAGTAGGCACATAGCATAGAAACCCATGAGCTGTACACATCACTGAGTTTCAGGAATATGTTATTCTTACTTTTAAAGATAATTCTAGGGCACATAATCTAAAGAAGAATATTCAACAATGACAACTTGTTAGGTTTTTCAGTTATTTTTTGACATACTACATCAAAAGCAAAGCCAATTATCTAACTCTAATGAGGGAAGGATGGTAAGATGTACGAAACTGAATAAAAACATTCACAATTTAAGAGACTACTACTGACAACCACAGGGTAAATAAAAATGACAATGCATTCTTTTCCTTTCCTTTTAATTTGCTAGTACTGGGGTTTGAACATGGGCCATTGCAACTGTTAGTATTCTACCACTTCAGCCACACCAGCAGCTCTTGTCATTTAGTTACAGGATAGCCCAGAGCCAGACTCTAAATGTGATCCTTTTACCGTTGCCTCTCTTTTCTTTTATATACCTAACTCTTAGCTAGGCTCAAGGTATGCAATACCACCAAAATTATTCCTGGAGATGAGGGCTTTATGCTGAGGCTGGCCCCAAACTGTGATACACTTGACCTCTAGTCTTCTTTTTTTTATTGTGAAAATACTGTACAGAGGGGTTACAATTACATGGGCAAGGTAATGAGTACATTTCTTATCAAGCATTGTAGTCTCCTCCTTTGTTTCTCTTTCCCATCCCTTCCCATCCTCCCCCCGCATCCAATCCTCCCCTCCCACCTCAACCCCCCATCCCCTCCCTGCACCAAAGTTGTAAAGTTAGTTTTCGCTCTAGTCTTCTTTTATATATATTTTTGAGACATATTTTGTTTGGTTTTTCTTTATTGCCAAAGTGAGGTACAGAGGTAGTAAGTACATTTCTTGTCCATCATTTTTCTCCTAATTTCCCTCCCCCTCACCACCCTCAAGTTGTAGAGATCATTTCCATCATACTACTTTGTGTATATCACTGTTGCATTGGTTCTTTGTCTCACCATTCTGTTGTTCCCCTTCTCTTCCTTAATTCAAATAAACGTATATACAATACCAGGGTACCAAAATCAAATACAGTAACAACAGAGAATATACCATAGGGGGAATAACATACAAAAGAAACAAAAAATCGCATAGTGCATCAGCAACAACAGCAGTGTCCATGTTGTGGAGTTCATTTCACTTAGCATCATCTTATATGATCACATGTACATAGCTATTGAGCTAGTCTGCTCATGAGATGTACAAGACACTATGTTGAAAACGAATGTTACAACTTCAATGAGGCAGGGAGGGAGGAGCTGGGGAGATGGAGAGGGGAGGGATAAGGGAAAAACAAAGGAGGGAATAATCTTTTTTAAAAAATATATTTTTATTGTAAATATACTGTACAGAGGGGTTACAGTTACATGTGTAAGGTAATGAGTACATTTCCTATCGAGCATCTTTCTGATAAAGGCATAGAATTCCTATGTATACACACACACACACACACACACACACACACACACACACACATACACTTTCTTGATCCATTCATCTATTGAGGGGCATCTGGATTGGTTCCGTATCTTAGCTATGGTGAATAATACTGCGATAAACATAGTTGTGTGGGTAGCTTTAGTATGGCCTTCTTGTGATCATTTGGGGTGCCCAGAAGTGGGATTGCTGGGTAGTAGGGGAGCTCTATCTGGAGTCTTTTGAGGACCTTCTACACTGCTTTCCAGAGTGGCTGAACAAGCTTACACCAACAGTGTCTGTAGCACTGCACCAACAGTGCAGTAACATTCCCCTTTGGCCACATCCCCTCCAGCATCTGTTATTGATACTAAAGTTTTATTCAATTACTATAACTTCAGAACATCATAGAGTATTTGGGGGAAGAATGTCTTTCAATATTTCCTCCTAAACAAATTAAGTGGGTTAGGCATAAGCAACATAGAAGCTTAGTGTACAGATTTCTGTCCAGGAAAAAAGCATAAATCTTACTTGGCAAGGAAGGTGACGCACGTGTTCTGATCTCAACACTATAATAGCAGGTGATAAGCAAGCTGACCCAGTGTCCTCATCAAAGAAACAGGAGGGTCTTAAAGGTCAAAAAGCCAAAAGTAAATGAGTAATAATAATAAAATAACCATTATTTAAGTTTATTTTATATGTAATTATAAATTTACAAAAAATTTTAAATGACATCAAAGATGAGCATGGAATTTTAATGTTAATACAAAGTGGGTGTGAATTTTACAATGTGAGTAAACACTGATATGTAATCATATTTTTTACCTGGAATGATCATATCATTAATGTCTGATTATAAAAGTAAAAAAAGTTACATGTACCACATGAGAATAGTATATGTGTAAATAAACAAACATTATAAATCACAACCCTTCAAAGATAACACGTGGTAGCACTGGTTCTCTCTGAGGTGGCTGGATTTGGAGTAATTTGGGATGTATTATTGGTCAGAATATATCAAGTTATATTGCAATAATTACATTAGGCCATTTCCACCCAGTTTTTCATCACTGATATAAGAATATGGAAAGAGTGTATACATTCATACTGAAATTTTATTATATTGTTCAACTTCCCCGCCCTCTGCTCTCTATTTCTACTCCCACTTTGATGGTTCTGGTGTTTGAACTCAGGTTGGTTAGGTAGGTACTTTTACCACTCCAGCCATATACCCAGCAACTTTTGTCATTTTTAACAGAGGCTCTCTTCTCTTTTTGTCCCACTGTAATCCTATTTGCATTCCCCAAATCTGAGATGACATTTGCATACTACAGACTCCAGCTTTTGATTGGTTAAAAAAGGGATCTTATGAACAATTTTTTTGTCAGATGATCTTTGATCTTTAATTTTCCTGAATTCAGCCTCAATAGCTAGGATTACAGGCATAAGCCACTGCCCATGGTTTTCAAATGCTTCTCTTTTAAAATTAATTTTCCTAGAAATTTTGCCATATTTTGTTATTGTTTTCTGAATTCTAAGGATTTTAGGATTTTCTAGTATGTACGTGTTTTAAAAACCACATGTCCTGATGGTAACTTATTTAAAAGATAAGACACAGAGTTTAAATGTATTTATACTGTTTACCACTCTAAAGTAGGTTGGATTCTCCAGATTAAGTCTGAAGTACAGTGTTTATTAAATAAATAGAATAAAATAGATTTATGTTTAAATTGTGTTTATGTTCAAACTAAAATGATAGAAAAGGAATAAATTAAACTAAAATGAAAGTGAAGCAGGTGAGTCTGGATAATCCTTGTATTGTCCTTCATTGGGCCAATAGGTATGACCAGGGCTTTTATACCTTCACCTGTCACAGTCTCCAGATACAAAAGCATGGTAAGAGTCATAACCTCATTTGTGATGACTGCTTTTACAGCTGACACAACTATGAGTCAGAGGCATTCTATGGATATTATTTCCTATAGCTAGACAATAAATTCTCCCTTGAAGTAGATATAGCCACCATAGCTTAGTGTCAGCCATGCTCTGCAAGAGTATTTAATGAAAGCCTTGAAAAATTACTCTTTATTCTGTTACACACAAGCACACATGCACATGGAGACATCTATTCCTCCCACATCAAATTGGCCAATATTTATAAAGCACCACAATAACTGGTACTAAAAGGTATCCCAAATGAGAAACTTACCCTAGAGCTCAAGGATACTGGCTGCTCATTCATCTTATGCAGACGTTATTTAGACAAATTAAGAAGAATCACGTAACCTTTTGCCACTCAGTTTGCCACTCAAGGAACTTCAAGGAAGTTTTTCGGCTTGTGATTTCTCTAATTTTTTTAATTTTTCATTTAGTTTTAATTTTTGCTGATTCTCAGGTGCGAACATAGGGACTGGGTGATGTCCCTGAAATATTTTGCTCAAGGCTAGCATTCCACCACTTCTGGGGTTTTTGTTACTTAATTGGAGATAAGATCTCAAGGACTTTTCTTGCCTGGGCTGGCTCCAAGCCATGATCCTCAAATCTCAGCCTCTGGAGTAGCTAGGATTATAGGTATAAGCCATCAGCATCAGCCAAATTTTCATTTTTTAAAAGAATAGTGAATATATCACACATTCTTTCTCATTTGAAAACCAGCAGAGGGAGAAGAGGGGAGAATGGAGTAAATATGACAGAGTTACTTCATACACATGTATGTATTATGAAACACATGAAAAAAATATTATGCTTTGGCTCCCACCTCTAACCTTAGCTACTCAAGAGACTGAGGTCTGAAGATCAATGTTTAAAGCTAGCCTAGGCGGAAAAGTCCAAGATTCTCTACCAAAAAAGACTGGAGGTGTGTCTCAAACGGTAGACCAAAGCCATGAATAAAAATGCGGAGGACTCTGGAGCCCTGAGTTTAGGACTCTGGCACACATGTGTTTGAACACCTCCTCCAACACACACATATCTTTAAGTAAAAATATAAAAACTTATTTAAAAATCAGGAGAGAAATATAAGAAGAGAGTAATAAAGGGGGAGAATTTGTGAAAAAATTATGTGCACATATGGAAATATCACAATGAATTCTTTTTGTAAAATTAACATATTATAATAATAAAAGTCCTTTCTTTTATAATAATAGTAAACAACTATTAATGTTCATACTATACCTGCTTAGCCTTGTTAATAGTCTTGTTAGATTTAGATAACTTTACTCAACATATTTCTTAAAATTATGTTATTCAACATTTTGTCTTTCCTCAGTGCTTCTAATTCCATTCAAAAATAGAAAGGGTAATGAAACAGAAGATAGGGGGAAAGAGAATCAATTCAAACTTTCAGATGTTCTACAAAATGGCTAAAACAGAAGTTATTAAGACCAAGGACAATCCCAAATGATAGGCAAGTCTTACATAGTTAGCAAGCAGATGTCATGACAAATTAGCTTTTTGGTTCCTGAATTATAAATCTGAAATGAGGCATAGGAATATGCTGTAGATTTATAATTGGGTTTCATGTACTGATGAAGAAAGAGGAAATTACTCACTAAAGCTGAAAGTTAACTCTGAATACTTAAATGAGGTCTTTAATAATATATGTAATACAAAATTGCAAAATGAAAAAATGTATATCATTAATAACTAATTATTAAAATCAGATCATTATGCATTTCCTATATTCATATTATAAATGTGATCTTCTTGCTTTTAAAATGTTATTAAATTTATGAACTCATATTTATGTCAACATCCTACAACCATCAGATCAAATCACAACAAACACCAAAGTAATGACTAATCAAATAATTAAAAAATACTTTCCATCAAGATAGTACAATAAAGTCACTCTAGTAATTCAGACTTTTTATATGCCTAACAATAAAGTCACCCTAGTAATTCAGACTTTTTATATGCCTAAAATTTAATGATTGGACAATAATCTAGAAAACTAATTCAAATATCTTTACTCTGGCTATCCTGTGACCTTTTATGTACTGACAATTGATAAGCAGTAAAAACTTATATGCATCACAACATTGATGGTTAAAAATTAACCTTATTACACTAGCTTTCATGTTGTCAAGTTTAAGCATTTGTTCATACTTACCTTATTTAAGTTATTTAGCATACACACACACACACACACACACACACACACACACACACACACACACACACACACACACACACCTGTAATCCTATCATTCAGGAGGCAGAGGCAATAGGCTGGTAAGATTGTGAAACAACAAAAGACAGCAAACCAAACATACACATTCACCTTGACCTCTACCAATTTTCACTGCCAAATTCTAGATGCTTCAAAACAAGACTAGAACAGCAAAAACAAAACAAAACAAAAACCAAATAGACTACTAAACTGATGAAAAGGAGAGTGTAGCACAAGCCAGGACCAAGCAAAAGGCTCAGGAATTGGTGTCACTCAGAGGAAGGAAGGAATGGAGGCCTATTTATGGAAGTCTAAGACACAGGTTGAAAAAAACTTGTCATTATTAAACAGCTAGATCCCTTCTCCCACTCTGTTTATACAGAGAGATTCCCTTCCCAAGTACAGACACTGTGTCTGAATTAGAAACCCTACCAATTAAGGACAGGGATACCATCCTGAAACAGGTGAATTAGTGGGATCCTATTCCGGCTCTGTTTCTAGAACATTAGCAGCTAAACATCAGGCAGGGTAATAGAAGACACTTCACTGGGAATCTCACAGCATTGAAGGAAAGATGGATTCTGCCATCTGAAAAAAAAATGGCTTGTTGAATTCCTACAGTGAAGCTGACAGTGAACAAACCACCTGTATACCTGTCATGGTGTTTCTGCACTAGCTACTTAACCAAAGCTAATAATATAATATTAAAGACAGAGAACAAGGCAACCCAAGAAAGAAAGTTTCTAACAACTGGGTAGAAAAACTATTAGAAAAACTTCAAAAAGACTTACAAATACTTTTAGTTAGTAAAAAAAATTTCAACATAAGAATAAGAAAACATGGGATAGAGCATGGCTTAATGAGTAGAGTTCCTTTCTAGCAAGCACAAAACCCTAAGTTCAACCCCTCATACCAAAACAAGAATATTAAGAGATGAGATATTTTAGAAACAATTATAGCTTTAAATTTTGATCAAATACATGAAACACCAAGTTGAGAGAATAGTAACTTTTCTAAAAATTAGAAAATGGGACAGAAAGCACAAGAAAATTAGAAGACTAATTCAGAGGTCAGATATTCAGTAAGATCCAGAAAACAGAGCAAAAGAAGATTCATATCAAAGCAGGAAATCAGATCTCAGTCTCTTGAGTAGCTAGGATTACAGGTGTAAGCCAAGAGTGCCTGGCTAAGGCTTCTTTTATGGGTGATAAAATATTCTAAATTACATACTGGTGATGGTTCCAGCAACTGTGTGAATACACTGAAAACCAAATAGCTCTTATATATTTTTGTAAAAAGAAAACAAAGTTAAGAATGAAAGGACATGAGATTCCAGATTGAAAGGGTGGGCACAATGTAATTAACACGGTGCCTTGTTCTCATTTTTTTTGTTTGCTTCCACACACAATTTCAAAACACTGAAGATGAAGAGAACCTATTTTAACAAAAATAACGCAAACCACTAGACAAAAATACAGCAATTTCATTAAAATTCCAATGGAATTACTTTCCAATCAAAAATTCAACATCTAGCCAAAATGTCAATCAAGCCTGCATGCTGAACATTTTCACAAATGCAATGCTTCATAAAAAGAATCTTTCATACATCCTTTCACATGAAAGTGTTAAAAATTGTGTTCTCTAAACTCAAACAATGTAAGATGGGGAGGAAAAAGTTCCAAACCATGAAAGAGAGGAAAAGCATTCCAAGAAATTAGGAAAAAATACATCAGGCACTGGAAGCCTGCAATTCCTAATCAAAATAAGAAATAAGAAACTAGTATTATTTCCAGGAGAGCAAAACTTAAACAGGAAAAACTGAGCACTGAAAATTATCTTCCTCAGAAACAAAAACTTATATTGATACAGTACTGTAATTACAATCTAAATGTTGAATCCCAATCTAATTAGAAGTATAGTATAACTCTACTGAAAAGATGAGAGGTTAGGGGACTGGCAGAAGAAGATGGGTTTACTTGTTTTAAAATGGGGAAATGAGAAAAGGCAAACACCTACATAAACATTTTTCATTGTAAAATAATTGACCTCAGAGAATAGAAACCAAGATGTGAATTAAAAGAAAGCTTTATTAGGTATCTAGAACAAAAACAAAAACAGTGAGGGAGCAGAAAGTTAAGATGTTTCTCATATCAAATCTATAACTAATGGGCTCTTTAGTACTCTTTAACTCTTGTAAATATACCACAAAATCATTTAAAACTAGAGTGATTTAATATTCCCATACCATCACAAAGGTTCTACATTAAGTGAAAACAATGTAAAACGTTAATTAAATATTTGTAAAATTCCTGAAATAGAAACTAAATCTTTAAGCAAGATGAAATACGCATTTTAATGTTAAACATTTACCAAATTACCAACTGAAAACTGGTGAAAAGCAATAGTGATTCAATGTTGTATTGTATCTAATAATGTATGCTCTCCACTTAGAACTCAATTTGCTAATGATTTCCTTCAATTACTTAAAAACTTACTCCAACTTAATGGGAAGGTAATTGGAATTATTGATTGTCTTCATCACCATCTTGGGAACGAATTCTCATCAAAAAGGAGACTTTTCTACCTTTAGCCAAAGCTTTTCTCTAATTTCTCCAAATTGATCATTATCATCAGTTTAATGTCACTTTTCTGCCCTTCAGACCCTCAAACATACAGTTTTTGAAGATTATTGTTTTTGTAACTTCATAAATCTGACAATTATTGCTGTGAGGATAAAGAAGATTAAAAAACAACTTCTTTACTTCTCAAAGATTTTTTTTTACTGTTTTTCTCTTCCTTGTGAGTTTTCTAAAATGTCTTCCATTTAAAATTCTAAAATAAAGTGAAAAACTAATTAAAAGATAAACTTCAGAAGTTAGAAGAAGAAAGTTAAAGAACAGACACACTTCTATCTAAGATCATGTAAATTAAAACCCTAAGTTATTATTAGGATGACAAATTATGACTAGGACAAGTACATGAAATGAAACTAGAACACAGAGTATAGATACAAGATCAACTGAAAGACAGAGACTACAATCTTAGCACACAACATGGCAGCAAACCAACAGCTGAAGATTAGCTAAAACAAAGAATTATTCCTTTTTGAGGAACCTCCATACCACTTTCCAGAGCAGTTGAACAAGCTCACATTCCTACCGATAGTGTAACAGGGTTCCCTTTTGGCTGCATCCTCACCAACATTTGTTATTGTTAGTTTTCTTGATAATGACCATTCTAACTGGGATAAGGTGGAATCTCAGTGTATTTCCTTTATGGCCAGAGTAGTTGAATGTTTCTTTTATGTGTCTACTCGCCATTTTTACTTCTTCTGAGAACTCTCTCTTGAAGTCATTAACCCATTTATTAATTGGGTTGTCAATTCTTGAGGCTTTAATAATTTGAGCTCTAAGAACATTTTGAATATTAGGCCTTTGTCTTATGTATAGCTGGGAAAATGTTCTCCCATTTTGTGGACTTTCTAGTTAGCTTGTTAGCTATGTCCTGTGCTGTGCAGAAACTTTTAAGTTTGCTGCAATCCCATTTATAAAGTCTTTCTTTAATTTGTTGGGTTTCTGGATCTTTACCTAGAGAGTTTCAACCTGTGCCTAGGAACTCTAGTGTTTCCCCTGCCCCTTCCTGGAATAGTTTCCTTTTTTTCCAGTCTTACATTGAGGTATTTGATCCATTTTGAATTGATGCTGGTGCAAGGTGATCCGTAAGAATCCAGTTTCAGTTTCTGCATGTGGATATCCCATGTTGCCACTACCATTTGTTGAAGAGGCTGCCTTCCTTCCAGCCTATGGTTTTAGCCCCCTTATTGAATATTAGATAGCTGTAATGGAATCAAGAAAATGTGGTATAATATGTACAATGAAATTCTACTCATCCATCAGAAAGAATGATAAAAAATGATACTGTAATTAAACGTACTAGGTGGTATACAAGCAGTTACAAATGAATTAACAAATAAAATAGACTGTGGAGTTCAAATATTATAATTCTTTAGAAAGAGTAAGTCAAAGCCCAACAAAATAACTATCATGAAATGGATACTTTCAAGAGAGCTTTGAGGCCAACCAGGGAAGGGTAGACAAATGAAGTGGGAAGGAGGGAGAATACAGTCAAGAATTCATTGTATGTCCCCTTAAATTAATAAAAATAAGAGAAGGGGTGAGTCACAGGAGGTGAAAAATGTTTAAAGGATGACACAGATCAGGATGCATTATATATATGAACTGCTTTGTTAAATGGCAAACAAAAATTCAATACATATCCTAAAAATTTAAGAAAAGTAAAGAAATGGGTAGGCTGGGAGGGTGGCATCGATAAAGATGTACTGTTAGTAAGCTTTTGTTTTTATACAACTATTTAAAGATAAAAATTTTTTAACCTATATCCTATTAAATAAGGAAAATGACAGAAGGACATTAGCAAAAGGACAGAAGTTAATTGATTTTATCCAGCGATCTAGAGAAAATATGAAGCATGACAAAGAGCACTGACTGAAAGCTAGTTTGTTTCTTTTTGCTTCTTTACTTTCTTGTTATAGTTCAGAAACCTTCTATCTCATGCTGCCTGAAGATTCAGTCTTCCAGAATGCTTACATATGTTCATTCACATGTGGTACCTGATTCTGAAAAACTATGCCCCCCTTCAAAATATACTATGATAGTATTTTACTGTGTAACTAATTCTCAGTCATGAAACAGCTTTGAAGACTTTCCCTAAAGAAAAGTTTGTGAGTCAAATCCACTTTTTCAGATGTTTTCATGAAAAAACAATTGTAGTTCCATGACATAATGCAGATCTGTGATAGTAACATAGAACTCAATTGTCTAATGGCCTAAAGTTCAGGACTTCAAAGTCTTTTAAAGCAGGAGATAGAACAAGATCATAGATAGATGGATAGATAGATAGATAAAGATAGATAGATAGATAATGTTTTTTACTAGCATTATTCCACTGTTGTTTTTACATTCAGTTGAACTTTTATTTATCTGATTAACATACTGCTTAATTATTTCCACACAGTTCACTTATTAGGTTTGTTTCATCATTTCATCAGAATCTTTTCTGAACCTTCATTCAATTACTCTGTCAATTACAACCACAATCGCAAGTGTGTGTTTATGTGTGCACACACCCACACATATACCCACCCCCAAACAAGTCAGACATATAATTATCACATCTTCATCTGAGTCATTAATAAAATGATCAAGTAGAACAAGGTCAAGGACAATGCCCTCTAGCATACCCTAATTGATTTTTCTCATCAATGAGGTCAATTCATTAATCAATAGGTTTGGGGTAAAGTTGAACAGAAGATAAATTTTTAAAAATCCTTCTGACAAGTAGATTTCATTTGTACACTATTTCTAGGGGAAAGAATGAGAATTAAGATTATTAGAACTTAAGGTTTAGATATTTAGGTTTGAATTTTAGACAAAAAAAATCTGTTCCCCACCTTTTTTTTTTTTTGTCGGTCATGGGGCCTGGGCTCTGTCCCTCAGCTCTTCAGCTCAAAGCAAGCACTCTACCACTTGAGCCACAGTGCCACTTCCAGTTTTTTGGTGGTTTATTGGAGATAACAGTCTCACAGGCTTTCTTGCCCGGGCTGCCTTTGAACCGAGATCCTCACATCTCAGCCTCCTGAGTAACTTCCCCACCATTTTTAAAAAGCAGACTTACTCTTACCTATCTGCATTCTTGATGGTTTCTCAGAGATTATCAACAATGAATTTTTGCCTGTGCCACCTGCAATTTATTTTGTATTCTAGATGGGACTTACACAGACTGGATAATGAAAGTATTGCAGTGGATGTTTTGGAGATGGTTTAGGTAAACATGTCCTATATTGAAGTGCATTTCCTATACTAAGAAAAATCCCTTGTTTTATAAATCTCAGTAGGAGACAGGATTATAATGCCAAACACTTTCTTGGGGTCCTGGGCAATTTAAACACGGCATGTGACCTCTTCTGAGACAATCAAACACAACCAGTACTGGTTTAGCAGAAGAAAGTAAAAAATAAAGGTAAAGATAACACAATTTTATTACCATTAAAAGAGCAGTAACATCTAGTCACCCAGGGCAGGCAGGCAAACAAATTAAGAGACATTATCTAGTTTCTACACTCTTAGTGAGTAGAGTAAATGTGATACAGTTTGGTGGCTTGATTCTGGCCATGCTAGTAAGCTCTGATTCTTTTCACTATCTTCTGTTTATATCAGTGATAGAATTTCTGTTGTTTGCAAAAAAGAGCTTTTGACTAATACATTCACTCAGAGTCGCCAGATTCTCTCATTCATTTGACACAACAAGTTGTCTATAATTATGCCATTTCAGAAGGCTACTTAATTTCTAGGGAGTCTGGTTGTTCTCAATATACCACCAGCAGTTGTTTTGCTATTAAAAAATAAAGATTATATATAGGAAATACAGGTAGAATATAGGTAAAACTGACAAAGAAATTAAAAAAATAAGTACTACTTTCTCTTTGCTACTTCACTTATATAGCAGACTTATTACAGTCTCTTGTTCTTCCTGCCTCAAATATCACATACTTGTTCATTCATTCTGACATAAAATACCTGATGAGCTAGGTACCCCTAGCTCATCTCTAATACTAG
This sequence comes from Dipodomys ordii, assembly GCF_000151885.1. Lineage (NCBI taxonomy): Eukaryota > Metazoa > Chordata > Mammalia > Rodentia > Heteromyidae > Dipodomys > Dipodomys ordii. Next base: position 2,838,831 of record NW_012267306.1, read on the forward strand.
CTAGAATAGTGTCTTGAAGGTGAGATGGAGAGGACGGAGGTTCGAGACCAACCTACTATTTGAGCTATGATGAAAAGTTTAAAAAAGGTGCAGGTATGTGCATGAACAGGAGGTGAGATACCATCTCAAAAATAATAAATAAACAAACAAATAAATAAATAAATGGCAGGGCTGGAATGTAGCTCAGTGGCAAAGCAGTAAAAAAAACCCTGAGTTCAATGCCCAGTACCCCCCCCCCAAAAAAAAAGACAAGAAAGTAAAGGGCAAGGTGTTTTATTAGCTGAGCATCTGCCAAAGAGTTTTGAGTTCAAACCTGACCATTAAAAAAATTGATAAGCATCTACTCTGTTCTACATATTTTGGTAGGTGCTATACAGATAGCTCATAGTCTTAATACACACATGAAGAAATGCTCAACCTCTCTAGCCATAAAAGAAATGCAAATCAAAACAACACTGAGATACCACCTCACCCCAGTTAGAATGGCTATAATCAAGAACTCTAAAACCAACAGATGCTGGAGGGGATGTGGACAGAAGGGAACCCTACTGTATTGTTGGTGGGAATGTAAACTTGTTCAACCACTTTGGAAAGTAGTATGGGGGTTTCTCAAAAGACGCTACATAGAGCTCCCCTATGACCCAGCAATCCCACTTTTGGGTATTTACCCAAATGATCACAAACAAGACCATACTAAAGCTACCAGCACAACTATATTTATTGCAGCCTTATTTACCATAGCTAAGATATGGAACCAACCCAGATGTCCTTCAGGAGATGAATGAATCAAGAAAATGTGGTATATATACACAATGGAATTCTATGCCTCCATCAGAGAGAATGACATTGCCCCATTTGTTAGGAAATGGGAAGACTTGGAAAAAATTATATTAAGTGAAGTAAGCCAGGCCCAAAGAAACATAGGTCCCATGCTTTCCCTTATTTGCAATAACTAGTATATGTCTGAGTCAAGCAGAAAAGGTCAGATAAGTTGATGCTATGGAAATGAAACCTAAGATAAGTATTCAAATGTTTTTTTTTCTTTCAGGTGATTATTTCTAACACATTTATAAGATGATTTCTTTGTTGCTTTGTATGTCCCTCCCCCACCATATAACCCCTGCTTTCACTGTATTTGATGTCAGTATAATTTGTGGAGGGGAAGGAAAAAATGTTTAAATAGGAATACAAGTGGACCCATTGCAACAGTGAGAGTACATGTCGTTATGTCGAAAATGCATCTTACAACTTTGGTGGGGGGGAGGATACGGGGGGCAGGGAGAGTATGGGAAGGAGAAACAAAGGAGGAGGCTACAATGCTTGATAAGAAATGTACTCATTATCTTGCCCATGTAATTGTAACCCCTCTGTACACTATTTTCACAATAGAAAAAAGCATTTTACATAAAACCATGAAAAAATTTCCTGTAGTGGTAGACCTTTTCAATATCCTATGGTGGTCATTCCTTAATGCTGAAGGGTTGTATCCAAGGACCTCTCTTCCATTTTCAACATAAATTTATTCATATGGAGCACTCTGTATTGATTGATACATAACAAACTAATTTAAGACCTAGTATCTTAAAACAAAACCTATTCTACTACTATAGATTTATAGACTGGAAACTCAGAAAATATAGAGCAGGAAGAACTTCCCTAGGCTACATGCTGTATCTGAAAGACTGGAATATGTTGCTGATTTCTACTGAAAGTCCTTTAGTGCCATATCTGGACCTTGTCTAGCCTGGGGAGTTATGCCTGGGGCCATGTTTTTCTGTCTTGAGTTCACAGTTCTTCAGTATAGATTCTCTCTCTCTCTCTCTCTCTCTTTCTCTCTCTCTGATTCTCTCTCTATCCCTCTCTCCCTCTCCCCCCACCTTTCTCTTGCTCCTTAAGTCTTTTTATATGGCTTATAAGAAAATTTAATTGTAGTCAGTGTGGCTTTCCATCATATTGCTTTATTGGTCAGATCAAGTTGAAAGCTCAGCTCCAATCAAAGGGACAAAAACAAAGAATGCGAGTATCAAAAGGTATGATTCACTTAAGCGTACTAATATGACAATTATCACATTTGGTGACCTTATCTAATCTTCTGGTTTAAAATAATATCTACAACCCAGTTATAGTTATAAATTCACGTACATCTCTCCAAATCCCTAAAATCTTACATCCAATCACTCACATTTTCACTCACACATGCAATGGGCATCTCAAAGTTAATCCATTTAAAGTGGGTTTACAGTCTCCATACTGCTCCTCTTACAGTTTCTCCTATCACCCTATAAAAGCTTAAATACTATAGTTGCTCAAACCAAAATCATTGCAAGGTTATTCTGAAATCCTGTTTATCTTTCAAATTCCACACCAAATTTCATTAGCTTAGCCTTCAAAATAAATCCAGAACTAAACCACTTCTTACCACCTCTGTGTTGACAACATCTCTGGCTTAGACTATATGGCAACAGCCTGGTAATGGTCTCCATGTTGCACACCTTGGTGTCTTTACAAAGTATCCAAGAAAAGCCAATTAAGACAAAGGTAAGATAGATCATTTCTCTACTCAGCACCCTTTCGTGTATTTCTGCCTCACGGTGCATTAAGGCTAACCCAATAAAACAAAATTTTAAGGCCAATACAATCTGGAATCTCACTCCATCTTGGGCTTTGACTTTTTTTTCCTGTCATTCTTGCTGTTCCCAGACACAGGAGTCTTGCTGTTCCACACACTGTTTATGTAGAGTGCTCCTCATAAATATATATGCCTACCTTCTTTCATTCCTACAGAAAGGTTTTCTCTCACCATCCCTACTTAAATTTGCATGTGCAAGTTTATGTGCACATATAATTTATTTTGTAGCAGAGCAAAAAAATGTTTGCCAGATAGTTTAATCTGGAAACCAGAATATTGATGGGGAGCTATGGCTGTTCATGAACAGATGTTATATAAAAGCATGCTAATTAAAGCATTCTTCATAGATTTGGAAATAAAAATGTATGAGGCAGAGAAATGAAATCATTAGGTAAATCACGTGGCAGGGTTTAAAGACAAAATATGACTTTCAGCATCCAGGCCCATATCAAGTATAGCTTAGTTCATCATACAAAACTCCTGTAGGGCAAATGGATTAAAGAGATATTAAATACAAGAAACATGGATTGTAATCTTATCTTTATCCTTTTAACTTAGTTGAGTGACTTAAGTAAATCTGCTTTAAATTCACCACACTGATTACTCTGCATCAATAAAATACTGGATACAAATGTATGGTCTACATTCCTCAAATGTTTAAGATGAAATCTATTGAGACAACATAGGTGGAGGTGCTTTGTAGAATGTGCAGCATTACAAAAATCACTGAATGGGACTTTGAATAGATTTTATAAAGCTTCCAGATCATTGTATCTATACACTGTGTAAATGTGTAAGTACCTACACTACAGAATGTCTCAGATGCTTTTCATAGCACTTAAGAAAAGTCCAACAATATCCTATTATCTACCGAATTGCTTTAATAATTACCTTCAAAATCATTTATGGGACTTGTATAAAAGAACTAGGATTAGAATTTTCTTTTAAACCCAAGAACAGAAATTTTATGTATTGTCATATATAACAATGCTTCACTTGGTGAAATTCATATTACAGAGGAACCTCAGCAAACCTTTAAAAACCTTAATTCTAAAGTCAAAAGGAATTACCAAATAGTGTCTAATAAACCTTAAATTATTTTGTTTTCCCCTTATATCCATGGTGTTAATGAGCAGGGGAATTGATTTTTTCTACACTGTTCAACTTGCACTCCAACAAAAAGATGTACTATTGATTACAGGGAACCACAAAAATCAACATTAGTTAGAAAATAACTTTAATATTAACATATTTGAAATATAGTAATATTATTAACTTGGGAAACTGTCTTCATATTGACTTTTCCAATTTCTAAATAACAAAGTTCTCTGTTTAAGTATGCACATGTGTATTTACATATGCCCAAGGAGAATATATGAGGCATTACAGAACTTAGGAATTTACTCTTCAGAAATATAAAAAAATTCAAAATTGAAATAAACCTTTTATAACTGAATAGTTGTCCTGATTTTAACCTTTCAGTGTATGACCAACATCTCTGTTCTGAAGTGACATTAGAATATATGTGGAACTCTGCTCTGCATTTCTAACTAATTACATTAGTAACTCAAATTTTCAGTCAAAATTCTGCATGTAGATAGGAGAGAGATTTGACAAATGGGACTATATCAAAATAAAATGTTTCTGCACAGCTAAGTACAGAATTACTAAACTGGAAAGATAGTCAACAGAGTGGGAGAAGATCTTTATGCGTAATACATCTGACAAAGGCCTAATATCCAATATATACTAGGAGATGAAGAAATTAACCCCTCCCCAGCCTAATAAACCAATCACTAATGAGCAAGTGAGCTAAGGAGAGACTTCTCATATGAAGAGGTAATAATGGCAAAGAAATACATTTGGAAATGCTCATCATCCTCAGCCATAAAGGAAATGCAAATCAAAATAATTCTGAGATTCTATCTCACACAAGTTAGATTCACCAACATTGTAAATTTGAACACAAACATTGGGGACGTATGGGAAAAAGGAACCCAACTGCACTGTTGTTGGGACTATAAACTAGTACAACCACTCTGGACAGCAGTTCAGAGGTTCCTCAAAAACAGAGATCTTCCCTATGACCCAGCCATACCACCCAGAAGATCATGGTTAGGAGACTGTAAAGACACCTGTATATCCATGTTAATTGCAGTACTACTCACAACAGGCAAGGCATGGAAACATCCCAGGCGATCAGTGGATCCAAAAAATGTAGTACCTATATACAATGAAATTTCACCAACAGCATTAGAAATAACATTACATCATTTTCAGGGAAATAGATGGAGCTAGAACAAATCATGTTAAATGAGGTAAACCAAGCTCAGAGACACAAATAGTGCATGTTTTCTTTCATATGTGGAAACCAGATCTAAAATACACTGGGACATAATAAATTATACAGGATTATAAACACCTCACATTACAGTGAGACCAAAAGAGGATATTCTTAGGAGAGAAACACAAAAGTGCAATGCCTATGTGCCTCTTTATATCAATGTAAAATACCATATATACCAAAATGAACTCCAAGATATGGAAACAAAAGTGTTTTTTGTTTGTTGGTTTTTTTCTCTTCTCTATATATTTTTTAAATTGTGAAAATACCATACAGAGTGGTTACAATAACATGGGCAAGGTAATGAGTACATTTCTTATCAAGCATTGTTGCCTCCTCCTTTGTTTCCCCTTCCCATCCCTTCCCATCTCCTCCCCAACCCCCTAACACCTCCACACACACACCACCTGCCAAAGTTGTAAAGTTCGTATTTCGACATAAGGACTTGTACATCTCATTGTTGCAGTGGGTCCACCTGGATCCCTACTTAAACAATTTGTTTTTCCCTTCCCCTCCACAAATTATACCAACATCAAATACAGTGAAAGCATGGTTATATTGTGGGGGAGAGACATACAAAGCAACAAAGAACTCATCTTATAAATATGTTAGAAAACAACACCAAGAAAGAAAAAAAACATTTGAATCCTTATCTTGGGGTTCATTTCACCTAACATCAACTTATGTGAACTTTTCTGCTTGACTCAGACATATACTAGTTATTGCAAATAAGGGAAACCATGGGACCTATGTTTCTTTGGGCCGGGCTTACTTCACTTAATATAATTTTTTCCAAGTCTTTCCATTTCCTAACAAATGGGGCAATGTCATTCTTTCTGATGGAAGCATAGAATTCCAT
>NW_012267306.1:2845317-2850361 GCF_000151885.1 Dipodomys ordii
ATGTTTTCAGAGTGTCTGCTTTGACTCAGAGGTCTTTCATCCATTTGGAGTTGATTCTGGTGCAGGGTTATAGATAAGGATCTAGCTTTAATTTTCTACAAGTAGTTAACCAATTTTGCCAGCACCATTTACTGAAGAGGCTGTCTTTCTTCCATTCTATTTTCTTAGATCCCTTTTCGAAGATTAGATGGCTATAGGTCTGTAGGTTCATTTCTGGGTTTTCAATTCTATTCCAATGATCCTGAGGCCAGTACCAGGTGTTTTGATTACAATGGCTTTGTAGTAGAGTTTGAAATTTGGTATTGATAATCCTCCAGCACTGTTCTTTCTGTTAAGGATCATTTTTGGTATTTGGGGTTTTTATTGTTCCATATGAATTTTTGGATTGCCTCTTCTATTTCCCTGAAGTTTGAGGTTGGAATATTGATAGGTATTGCATTGAATTTGTAGATAGCCTTGGGAAGTATTGCCATTTTCACCATGTTGGCCCTTCCAATCCAGAAGCATGGGAGGTTTTGCCACTTTCTAAGTTCTGTTTTGATTTCAATTTTCAGGTTTTTAAAGTTTTCATCATAGAGGTCCTTCACTTCTTTGGTTAAGTTAATTCCTAGTTATTTTATTAGTTTTTGTGGGGCTATTATGAATGGGGTTGCTTTCCTGATTTCAGCCACGCTTTTCTCATTTTTGGCATACAGAAAAGCCATTGATTTTTGAGGGTTAATTTTATACCCTGCTACTTTGCCAAAGTTTTGAATCAGCTTGAATAATTTTGGAGTGGAATCTATGGGATTCTTTAAATACAAGATCATGTCATCTGCAAAGAGGGAGAGTTTTACTTCATCTTGCCTATTGCTGTAGCTAAGCATTCTAAAACTAGATTAAAGAGAGGTGGAAAGAGTGGACATCCTTGTCTCATTCCTGAGTTTTGTTGTTGTTGTTGTTTCTGTTTTCTTTTCTTTCTGTATGGTTTATTCTGGTGTCTATCTTTGGGAAGGTAGAGGGAGCACAGAACTCAAGAGAAAAAGGGTGAAAAAGTGCACAGTGGAGCTCACTGGATACTGTGATGAAAGTGAACTATACAAGATGGGTGGGAGGGAGGGGCTGGGAGAGAGTGAGGGAAGGGATGACACTGTAGGAGAAGAAATGTACTTATTACTTGACTTATGTAACTATAATCCCTCTGTACATCACCTTTATAATAAAAATAAAATTAAAAAACTCTGCATGTATCATAGTTATTTCCCAATGATCCCAAGGATCATTTTTATTAAAACTGAGATTGGTTGAAACACAAGCAATCGTGACAGACCCATTACTGATTATGAAATGCTAATTTTAATGCATGATTAAAAATTTCCATTGTTACATGGCTATAGTAGTTGTATATGCATTTATTAATAATGAATCAATAGATGCTTAATTTTTTTAAAAAAGATTAATGGTTAACCAGTTGTTAAAACCTGTGTACAATCTACAGCATTTTAATTGTGTTTAATGGTCTTAAGTACATGGTTATGGAAAAAATGATGAAAATTCCTTTCCCTTTTTTATCCATCAAAGTAAAATTGCAAAATTAAACAGAAAATATATTTGGTATATATATATATATATATATATATATATATATATATATATATATATATATATATATATATTTGGGATTCAGAGTAAGATAGACCTGAGTCTGCTTTTTTACTACAAGACTTTGGACACACTCATCACTGTCCTCATCCTTTGGTTTCTCCCATGCAAAGCAGTGATAGCCATAGCTCCACAGTGCTGTCAAGAATATGGAAAGTGGCAAGGAATGCACAGCTCTCAGCATAGTGCCCAACACAAAAGTCAACAAGCTAAATGTGCTAGTTTTCAATACTGTGGTCATGCTTGTCTTAAACATTTTCTTTCAGCTCTTTTTCTTTGTTACTAACTCATCATGCCAAGCCCACAGCTCCTGCTTGATACCTACCCTTTTTCCCCCAACTAATGTCTGCTCTAATTCCCAAGGATTTCATGCTACAAAATTACAGTCACCTCTCACTGATATGAAACCTGCAGGAAAAGGGTAGAATTTATTTCTGCTAAGATACTGTGAGAAAAGTAATCCAATTAATCCATTGAAGTACCTAACCTAAATTTTCCTTGCGGCATCAGCATATTTACAAAGAATAAGCAGTTTAAAAGCAGTGCAGGAAAAATTTTAAAAATGCTCTTGACAAAATTCAGAGAATTCTTTTGGTTCTTTTGGTACTGAGCAATTGCCACAGAAGCAAATAGTCTATATCTCCCTCATCCTAAGTGGCAAAATTCTGAAGATGTTCTGGAGCCCACCGCTCATGACTTTGCAAACTCTGAAACCTCTTTTCACTGAGAACAAATTTTAGATATAGCAGTCAAAGTGCTTCATCAGAGATAGTAGAATTATAGCAGTACAGAGAATAAATAGAATCCTTAAAAAGGCATGAAATGGAGGTAAGATAATAGAGGCTGAGAAGAGAAATAAAGAAGAGGTGGGGTTACCCACACAGCTTGCTTCATTTTCTAAAACCAATATCTGTATATAGTATGAATGACATCCTCAGAAAAGTAAGGAAGGTAATATTACTGTTGGAGTACCACATATGCCCAAGCTATCACATGGTTGATTTTAAAAGACCTAATTGTGACCAAGGAAAATTTCACTCCCACAAGGAAAAATGATTACGTTCAAAAATTAATTCTAGGGGCTGAGAAGGTAGCTCAGTGGTAGAGTGCTTGCCTCGCATGCATGAGGCCCTGGGTTCAATTCCTCAGCACCACATAAACAGAAATAGCCCGAAGTAGTGCTGTGGCTCAAGTGGTAGAGCACTAGCCTTGAGCTGAAGAGCTGAGGGACAGAGCCCAAGGCCTAGAGTTCAAGCTCCACGACCAAAAAAAAAAAAAAATCAATCCTAATCAGCAAATATTACAGGAATATGAGATGCTTCCCTTTTTTTTCTTTTGGCAATTCTATAAAATCTAAAATCATCAAATAATATTCAAGTTATTATCATTGTTTGACCTAACAAAAATATTTCAATTTACTTTAAGAATTTTGAGAATGTATTTCCACATTATTGATGTTAGTTTCTCTACCAATGTTAATGATGACTTGGGTAACCAAAATATTTTTATTACTGTCAGCCGAATTATCCAATTAAAAGGAAGAAATAAGGTCACTTTTGAAATACCTTTTCTGTAAAACATTATAAAAGTGTAAGTGTAGTTAGAAAACCTAGTTTTCATTGGAATATGTAAATGAGACCTACTGGAAAATCTGAATCCAAAGTTCCAAGTATAAACCAGTTAAATATGCCATTGACTCCAAATCATGGATTAAACAAAAGAAATTATATTTGCATTGATGTGTGAATCTGCATCCATTCTTAGTAGCATGTAATATATGCAACTGCTTGGCTCTAGCTGTCCTTTTAGCCACATTACCATATTATTTAAATGTATCTATCATTTATATGTAAATAGACAAGATGAATGGTTTTTTCATGAGACAACAATTTTCAAATGAAAAATAGATACTGGCAGACATTAGCAAGATAAAAATGTTGCAAATATTCACTCTTTTATACTTTTTAAGGCAAATGGAAAATATATCATGGAGCATTTTTTTAAAAAGAATGTGGTAATTACAAAATGGGTCCTTAATACATTCACAATACCAATAGCTATTCTCAATAAAAAGTCTGCACCGATGTCATTTGTATCCTATAAATTACATGCTCTCAGATCCATCTGTGAAAATTGGAATGTTAATTATCATGGTTACGTTTCATGATTCCACAGTTAAATGCTGAAGTGCTGCTACACAAACACCATATGTTTTTCTTAAGGAAATGAAGAAAGATTAATTAAGAGTTCATGTCCAAGTCTTCTAGCAGTAATACTCCCAACACAATAAGATCGTTACATTGGGTGCCATGCAAATTGGAAGTCTCAATTAATAGCTGAAATAACATTTGAAAGGGAAAACTTCAAAACATAAAGTTTCAGGCTTTCTTCCAAAAAAAGAAAATTTTCATGAGGATTTGGTTGTAAAACCAAGTTACAAGTCAAAAGTGTGGAGGGGGAGAGGGACACATTTTTAGTGTCTTTGAAATTCCTGATAGTGATTCTCATGTTGCTTAACTGTATTCAGTAAATCTAGAATTACAATGTATGCTAAACACATAGACTACAAATAGATAATACATATAACAAAAAGTCATCTTCACAGTTCTCCTGGATATTCTTCTGAGATAATATTTTAAAATATACATTAAAGGACCACTATTTTATGCAAAATTATCTCATTCATTCAGCTAAAAACACTCATTTCTGTGTAACAATCTAAAAGTAAATGTCCATGATAAAACGGTGAGATTTTCATTCAAGTTTTAGAAGCTTAAGTTCTTATTTAACTTACCACATATTCAAAGACAAGTGTCAGTGTCTCCTTGGTATGGATGATATCATGAAGCAACACTATGTTAGCATGTTTTAGTCCTTTTAGTAGAGAAGCTGTAAAATAAAGTGGACAGAGAAACACTTTATCATGGGCAACAATAAATTAATACATTTAGTTATCATTTGGGCAATGTACATTGTCAGAAGGAAGGTAACTATTTTTCCCATGTTCCAGTCTGATAACATAAACAATTTGGAATTCTGGGTGGAGGATCAAGGTTTTGCACTTAGATAAAACTCTCCCATTTGTTTCATCTGTCACTTGTCATTAATCTCTAGCTAGGTTCTATTATGTTCAGAGAACATATGATTTCAAATCTTTTATTTTTTGTACACTTTTTATTGTATAAATGTTGTACAGTAGGGTTACAGTTACATGAACAAGATAATGAGTACATTTCCTATTGAGCATTGCTGTCTCCTCCTTTGATTTTCCCCTAGCATCCCTTCCCTCTCACCTCTACAAATCTTTTTTTTTTAAATTTTATTTTATTTGTGAACATGCTGTACAGAGGAGTTACAATTACATGGGCAGGATAATGCGTACATTTCTTACCAAGCATTGCAG
>NW_012267306.1:2853081-2883451 GCF_000151885.1 Dipodomys ordii
ATGCTTGATAAGAAATGTACTCATTATCTTGCCCATGTAATTGTAACCCCTCTGTACAGTATTTTCACACACACACAAAAAAAGAGTCTCACCAAGTTTCCTGCCCAGGCTGGCTCTCAACCACAATCCTCAGATCTCAGCCTCTGGAGTAGCTAGGATTACAAGTGTGAGCCACCAGTGCCCAGCTGACTATTCATTTTTATGCTAGGATTCTGAGGGTGACTTTCTTCAGATACCTTTATTTCAATTCATTTTAAATGATAGGCAGATAAATGACTTAACACCTACCTATGCAGAAGCATTTACAAGTGAAATGAATTAAGGACTTACTGAATATTGCTTTGTAAGAAACAAATGTGGGTTTGTGAGTCAAATTTTGGGAACATACATGAAACATTATTTTTAATCTTGTGAAACTTCATTTTTCAAGTTATCCCTTTACATTGTCAAATTTAATGATGATCCATCTTATGGGTAGCAACTGTGAAAAGACACTGACACTTCCACTTTGTTAAGAACCTCAGACCCTCAAGATGCTTGGCTTTGAGGTTTTCCTGATCCATTTCCCACTGTTATTACCTCTCTTCTCTCACCACTTACACCTAAATTGTTTCTCATTTCTCAAAAGTAATATCCTCGCACCCATTATATCCCACTGTGTTTTTCCTACAATTTCAGTAACATCAAAACCCTGCCATCATTCATCTGGGGGGAAAAGTCATGCCTTTTTTAAAAATATATTTTTGACCAATTCTATGTGAAGTCTCCAAGACTCCATTTTTCATTCTAGTAAGTTTCAATTACTACAGATAATGTATTTCAGAAGACATTTTTATAAACTCTTTATACACAGGCAGTTAAGTATCAATGTCTGAATTTAAAAGCAAGCCTCCTTTTTTAAATTAACATAATGAATTCATAATTGGGAAAAGACCTAACCACTAATTCTAAGGTGATGGCAGAAAAGTGGCACTCAGGGGTGGAAAACAGCCTATAATCTACCAACATTGGGGTAAGTGACAGACACGATCAAGTTGGAGGCTGCCAATGCAACAGCCACTGGTCACAGCAAGATGCCAAATACAGCTCCTGCTGTCATCGAGGCAAGTAAGTCTCCTGGGTGCCAAGTAAGCCCCGTGATTAGCTTGTCCCTCTCAATGACACTGTCAAAACAATACTAAATGTAATCCTAATGCTATCATAAATATACCACATGTTATCTTTTCATCATTTGTATACAAATCAAATCCTGCAACATTTGCTTTGGTAATTCCAACATGCTTGCTTTCCCCAAATTTTTAGGTAAATACATGGCAACATTTCAAATTCATTTTTCCAATAAGGTTCAAAGCAGTACAACTGTACATTACATAAACAACTGAGATCAGCTATGGTGACTCAGATCTCTGATTCCAACTTCATGGGAGGCAGTGATCAGAAGATCACGGTAGGGAACTGGCCTGGGCAAAAAAATATACAAGATCCTATCTGAAAAATTAAGAAAAAAAAGGGCTGGAGACACCAAGTTCAAATGCCAATATTGTGTTTTCCTTCCCCTGACACTCCCAAAACATGTTTTGCAATTGAGAGTTGAGGGTAAGAATCCTAACAATAGATAATGTAGAAATGATAATGATTATAAAGGCAGCTGTGCCCATGGCAAAGTCCCAGTCAGATAGACAGACATTGGAAGCCCTTCTTAGGTTGGCAGCAGGCTTCAGACACAGCCACATTCACAAGCTAACCTCCTACTTGGAGAATAATCTTGTTTCCACTCTGACTTGAAAGTGGTGAATTTCATTTCATTTAAATCTATCTAAATTCCATCAGGATGAATAGTTGATTTAATCCAGAAAATCAGAACAGGCACATTTTATAATTCCCACTGTAGTGGCTAAGAAAAAATGTTCATAAAAATAAAAGAACTTTTGCCAGGTACTGATAGCTCATGCCTGTAATCCTAGCTACTCAGGAGGCTGAGATCTGAGAATCGCAATTCAAAGCCAGCCTGGGCAGTAAAGTCCATGAGACTCTTATCTCCAATTAACCACCAGAAAACCAGAAGTGGCGCTGTGGCTCAAGTGGTAGAGCACCTGCCTTGAGCTGAAGAACTTGGGGACTGTACTCAAGCCCAGAGTTCAAGCCCCACAACCAACCAAAAAATATATATAAAATAAAATAACTTATCTAATATTTGAAATTATTTCCTATACTCTTCCTACACATACTAGAATCACTTTTCCGTAAAGGTGATCACAAATAAACACAACTCATCCTGTGATGAGTGCACTCACATTTCCTTTTATCCTCTGTTATTTACAGTGGAATAGAAGACAGAGATTGTTGCCTGATCTTTTTCCAGACAAAAATTATTAGCCATAAAACCCAAGGATAGCAAGCTACACACAAAACAGACATCAACATTGTCTTCAATCCAACAGTCAGAATGTTCTCAGATTTTTAAATTTTACTTTATACCACAAATAGTAAAACTACTTTTAATTAAGAATTTCTATATCACTTGTCAGTGGATCCTTATTTTCATAGCTAAAATATTCTGGATGGGAAAAAAATCTCAAGAAGTAATCAAATAAAAAGACAGGCGAAGAACAATATTGCTTCTTGTTTCTCTTGTAAGGAGAGAGTTTAGACAGTGGAAGAGCATAATTTGACCCTTGAGAACTGACAGGCAGCTCCTGGTTAGTTGGCCATGTTCTGTAAGGCATGCTCCTTAGTTCATCTACATTTTTAAGAGAGCAGGTTCTCCTCAGTTCAGGCTCTTCCCCTAATGAGATCTAATATTGTAAATCCACACAAATACACACATATGGAACCTTAGACTAATAAAAAGCAGGATTGTATCATTGACTTCATGTTTTCTTTTTATATTTTACCAAATATACCTACAAAGAGTCAACTGTGGTCTATGGTGGGGGAAGGGAGGCGGGAAGAGCACATGACTAACCCAAAACACAAGGTATAAACAGGACATTATATAAACTTAAATCATATTCTGGATTTAGAGATACACTTTTCTTCGCCATATGTCATGTAAATGTAAAGGTAATAAAATAGGTTACAAAAATGTTATAAACAGCCCTTTTTTTCTATATATCAAAAAGTTTATCTTCTATTTTTTCTTGCTCTTAGCTGAGTTTTTTTTCTATTCACTCACACTGTGTATTCCTCCTGTTCTATCTCACTGATTTCTGCAGCACCCTCAAGCTGAAGTGCCATGTGGGAATTACAGCCTCTACCACTTTTACCATCAATAATGTGTCTTTCCTTCATTTAACTACTGGCAAAGGGTAGAGCTACACTTACAAAGTCACTTCCAAGAATAAATTCCCCCAACAGTACATCCTAACCACTTGAAATGCTCAATATTTGACAAGTTTGGCCAATGAACACAGCAACATTGTATGGTTCAATCTAATATAGATTGCCTGATTAAAAAACCATTGTATTAGACCAATTAATCTGCCATAAAATGGCCACAAACTGCCTATACAGAAAAGAAATTAGGAAGAGCATAGTTATAGTTAACTATAGTTAAGAGGACATAAAAAATAATTTTATATGTATCTTTCTGTATCATTTGACTTGCTTAAGAATAATAATAGTTGAAAAGCTGAAAAACCATGAACAAATGACCATATAAGATGATGCTAAGTGAAATTAACCCCAAGATATGGACACAAGAGGTCTATCTTTATTGTTACTGTCTTAAATGTACCATGTGATTTTATTATTTTTGTTGTTGTTGTGTCCTTTGCATGGTCTTCCTCCTATGGCATATCCCCTGTTGTCACTGTACTCGATTTTGATACCCTGCATCTTGTAAATACAAAATTTAAAAAAAAATTCCTTTAAGGTTCACAATTGGATTGACTAAAGAAATGAAACAATATTAGGAAATTAAAACCAGACAAATGTTTAGCTACACAATTAATATGCAAGCGCATTGCAATTACAATACTGTATCGTTATAACTGATGAGATTCTTCACTACTGTCAGGAGGCCCCATTACAGTACTGGTGGAAATAGTATAGTATAAAGGTCTTGCTCTCTTTATTAATCCTAGTACACTGCAGCCCCCATATCAACCCTTAATTTGCTCTCAGGTCACATATTAGAAATATTGACTATCTTCCTTACAGTTGAAATTAATTCACTCAGGACAAACATTCCAAATCTTCTCACCTAGTTCTACCGGGGAATAAGACATCAGCTGGCTTCCATGATCTTGCTAATCTTGTTCCTATTTACCATGGGAGGAATCTAGGCATGTGCTGGACACACGTTTCCCTCTCCAGTGCAAACACACTGCTAGGAACTTCTGCAGGAACTAAAACAGATCATTAGCCACAGAGGTAGCAATAGCAGTGATTATGTTCCACACACCTTCAGGCAGAAAAGTCTGATTTCAGAACTGGAGTGTCTGGAAGACTTGATAACATAAGAATGAGTTATTTGGGTCTTATTAGGCTATAAAAGCAGGATTTAAAAGCTACTTGGAAGTTTGACTTATTTTAACTATTTTATACTTTATTACTCATGGATTTCATATATGGTCACTAGAGTGTATGCAATAAAAATATATGTATTTTGACATTATTCCAAATCTGATAAAGAAGAATTATAGCTACTGCTGTTGGACCAGACTTAAATCAACTTCTTTTAAAGAAAAAACTGTGAATAATTATTATTTTTATACAAATTCAAAGTTAGAAATGTCTCCTTTGTCATGTCTCAAGGCCTGAAATCTTACATGATCCCTTAAAGAGGTAAAGCCCTGTCAGACTCCTCCCCAATACCTGACAGTTCTGGAGCACAATTCAAGAAATACAACTCAGTTGAGAAGGAGGATGTTTGCTTCATAATAGCCATAGGTCAACATGTACTGCTTCTCAAAATATGGTCTTCCAACCATCTATAGCAAAGTGAACTTATGCACCTGATATCATTAGAGTATATCTTCAAACTACCAAATCAGAGTTCATAGAGTAAAAGTGCAGGGATTAATCTTGATTGTCAACTCAATTAGGCTGAGAAACACTCCAGACATTAAAAAGACACTACTGAATTTGTGTAGGAATTTCAAGAGAGGATTAACTACAGGAGAAGACCTCACTGAATGTGGGTGTCACCATTCCATAGGCTGAAGGCTAGATGGAATAAAAGGGGACAAGGAGATTGTGTGAGCACAGGCGATCTCTCTCACATCACCATGATGTGAGATGTTCTGCTCTACCAGGCTCTGAAACCATCAGCCAAAGTAAATCTTCTCTCCCATAAGCCATCCTCCTTCCTGTAACTTGTTTTACCGAGTATTTGTCACAACCATGAGAAAGCTATCATACACAGAAAAGACCCAAGAATCAGCTAACAAATATTTGTTTAACATTTATCATGTGCCAATAAATAGGCAGCAGGAATACATCAAGGCAAAAAAAAACCCTCTTGTTCCCAAGAAGCTCATATTCTATATATTGACAAAGCTTGCTATTCAATATTAATGCATCTGAAATTTTGGAATAATGCTCTATGACTTTGATATGTAGGAAAGGTTGTGTGTGTGTGTGTGTGTGTGTGAGAGAGAGAGAGAGAGAGAGAGAGAGAGAGAGAGAGAGAGACAGAGTTCAATCTACTCATAGTTCTAAAAACAAATCAACACAAACAGCCAAGTCAGTAATTTTCTGGTTCATTTACCTCTCTCTCTTTCTCTCTCTTTCACTCCCTCCCTCCCCCTCTCTCTATCATACTCTAACACACACAGCCACTGAGATAAGCTCCACTGAAAGTTAAGAGCTTTTTCTGTTGAAATAGAGATAATCTTACATTCTGAAAACTTGATAGTGTTTTAAATTTGTTCTGTTTTCTCCTGTATCAGCTCACAGTTTCTCAATGGGAATAAAACACTGATAAACAGTTCTAAAGTCTGTGTATATCTTTTCTTTGAGAAGCTGCTACCTTAGCAGGTATGGAGATCCTGTAAGGAGTCCTGAGCACCAGGGAAAGAGTCAAAAAGGAACACATAATCTAAAATTAAATTTAGGTTGAGGTCGAATTGAAACTTCCAACATAGCACTTCTTCATTTGACGAAAGAACAAAGTCCAAGCTAGCACACTAAAGGCAATGGAAGCATTGGAACATAGTCTTTCTCAGAACCAATTCTCTTTGGCTGTGCTACCACCCCGCCCACAACATGCCCTGGCAAAACCAGAAACCGGTAAACTGTTGTTAGTCCTGAATAAGGCCTTCATGTCCTCCAGATGGCCTCATCCTATCAGTGGCCCTGAGGGAGCTAAGTCACTTATGGGAAGGATGTGAACATGCCAAGCCCCAATTTGCTTCCATGTCCCCCATGCTCATTTTTCCTTTCAGTGTCTACCAGTGCTTAACTGAGAATCACACAACGTATGGCCCATTCTAGCACTACACAAAGGGGTAAGATATTCTCTAGTCAATGAAAAGTGATTATGGATTCAGTCTGGCCCTCCAACCATCTGGTAGAGAAGACTGGAGAATTCTGACTCTGTGTGGTCTCATTTCCTGCTTCACATTACTCTGTCTAGTGCAGCACTCCAAGACTGTGATCATAAAAATAAAATTGTTATATAAAGTTACACATAGCAAAATGTTATTTTATGGTTTGTGGAAGATTCTCCAAAATGTAGGTAATGTCTAGAAAAGGCCCTTCTTAACAAGCAATACCAATAACTGTGATAGATTTTGGGGGGATACAGGCAGTGTTCTCAATGTTGGATTCAGTACATCACACACTTGTTAGTAAATCACACTACCAACTTGAGACCCATTCCAGCTCATTTTGCTTTAGTCGCTTTTCAGAGCAAGTCTTTGCTTTTTGCTGGGCTTACCCTGGACCACAGTTCTTTCACCACTGTCTCCTATTTCAGGTTCTGACCACTATACATGGCTTGTTCTTTGAAAAATGTTTTTGCTAATTTTTGCCTACGCTGGCCCTGATTTCTACTTCATAAGTACCTGGGATAACAGTCATAAGCAACCACACTCAACCCAAAAGACTTTTTAGTCATGTACCACTTGTTAAATTCTGGCAATACCAGAGAAGTGTTGGATTTCATTCAAGTATTCTACAATTCCTTAACACAAGATACTTGAAAGGATGATCTATTATGATAACTATATGAGGAAAGTAAAAAACAAGGAAATCATATGTATTTTACATTTCTGATTTTCTACATTTTTGAGTTAACAAAGTAGCTTCAAATTGTTTAAAAAGTACTATTATTGAATAAAGTGACAAAGGCTTTAAAAAAAACACATTTCTCTACTATATTAAATTTCCATAAAATTTTCAGCTCAGTCTCTAACATTACCAACCAGAGGAATTGGAAGATAAGATAACCTGATCATACATACTACCTAATATTGACACTTTAAGTCTTAACCATAGTGATGGCAGGGGGATTTTATTAGTCTCTCTACAAGGTACATTTCTGACTGGTACTGACTTAGTTCTGCTCATCCAACCTGCTTCTCTGTGTAAGAAAAGCAGTTCCAGAGAAATATAGCAAACATCCACCCATTAGCAATATCTTCACCTTCACAAATGCATTCGACCCACATTTCCCTTTCTAAATTCTGTCATTTCATGTACATTATACCTATGTATGAATACACAGACATATATAAACATACATTTAGTGTATTAAATGCATCCATAAATTCATTCATGCAAAGGTGACTGATTCAATATGCACAACTAAAAGAATCCTCACAGAAATGTAAAGGTAAGTGCCATCTTCAAAAACATGAGAAACTTAGCCACAGGTCTCAAATGCTTATCTTCCCACTCCCGAGGCAGTAAATTCTGTTTTGGGCATCAAAATAAGAATATTCTGTCTCTGCCTTTGTCTTCTATTTCATATCTTTGTTCCTGGTATGTGGCTGGGAGTGTTGGTTTCCCTTTACATTCAAATGTTTCCAGGCATTGAACAGCAAAGACATCAGATATAGCATGATTGTTGTGAAAACCCTTTTCCTGCAGCACCACCCTGATGTGATAAGACGAGCTAAAGGGGAAATCACTGTATCTGATCAAGCCACTTCTCTCAAGGCCTCTCAACAGAGGTTTAACAGGCTTCTGAGGACCTGCACAATAGACCCTGGAAGGGAGTTTTCCCCACAGCCCTCCTGACCATCCCTAGGACACTGACAACTCCAGCCATGTGATGTCATTCCCCTTAGATCTCTGTGGCCTCTCAGATTCCTGGGAGGCTCCCATCTCATAGCCTCCCACCTACCATCAGATCTAGACTTACCTATGCTTTCCAAGTCTTCTCTGACCTTCCAAATTTAAGTTATGTGCATTTTCCATTAATCCATCAACACAGCTTGCTGCTCTGTTATAGTATTAAAATTACCTGTGACCGATTCCACCTGTCTGCATCCCCTACTCACTCACCATTTTCACTTATTCCTGCTGTGTCTTAACATTCAATTCAACACTGAGTTTATAGACAGTGCCTATTCCGTGCTGACTGAATAATGCAGGCAGGAATGAAAAAAAAATTAAATCCTTAAATGATCCTGCATACAATGTTTCAAGCAGCACAGTTCCTAGTATTACCAGGAATGCTGCTACAGACCAGTGATCAGACTACAATGTGCTTAGCCTAGATATGCTGATTAAGACAACTTTGTTCCAATTATCATATTACTGACAACCACACTGGAGCCATATGTTTCCCTGAATATTAAGAGGAAGCAAAGAAACATCCTATAGGGAGTCATCAGAAGCTTTCCTCTCACAGTGGGTGAAATGTTACCTCCTAATGCTATCACTAAAAATGCATTATTCTATTTCCACTCAAATTTGAGATTATGGAAAGATGGTAAAATATTTGCTTTGCAAGTATCATTTAGTTCTGAAAGCTTTCGAATTAGAGCCCTAACATTGTATCCAGCATGAGGTAAGCTCATAGACAAGGAGGCCATACTAATGAGAAGCTCAAAGAAACATGTTTTCAAAAGCTATGTACATATGACCATATAAGATGATGCTAAATGAAATGAACCCCAACATATAGACACAAGAGGTCTTTTTGGTTGTTGTTGTTTTTAATGTACTATGTGATTTTTTTTGTTTCCTTTGTATGTTCTTCCCGCTATGGTTTAGCCCCTGTTGTCACTGTACTTGATTTTGGTACCCTGCATCTTGTATATATACATTTACCTAATTTGGGGAGGGGAAAGGGAATAACAAGGACACAGGATGACCCATTGAAACAATGATACTCATAAGATACCATGTTGGAAATTAACTTTACAACTTCAGGTGGCGGGGAGGAGTAAGGGAGATAGGGGAGGAAAAGGGTAGTGGGAGAACAACAAAGGAGGGGGTAACAATGCTCAACAAGAAATGTACTCATGACCTTACTCATGTAACTGTAACTCCTCTGTACAGCATCTTTCCAATAAAATATTTTTTAAAAGAAGAAAAAAGATACACGTTCTCCCTATACAAGGATTCTTAGTAGAATTAAAGAACAGACACAGAGATTGGTTTGTGTGGATTGTAAAAATTTCTAAAGCTATATTAAGTACTTAAAGATCAGAAGATTTCACATGATATGCATACCTCCATATTTTCTATTCAAAATCAATATCCTTACTGTCTCAGGCTTTGTAACATAGGTAAACAATGCATAGGAGGAGCTACACAACTTGCTCCTCATATACAAGCATCAATGCTAGGTCTTTGAGCCTATCTCCAGTAGAGGTCCCTAGACTCTCTTATTTGGATTACTATTAGCATGTATGTGTCCAACTTCAATTTAACTTGGATTGCACATGGAAAAATAGTAATGACAAAGAAATTGGAAGTAACCAATTCAATGTAGCGGTACCACAGGTACAGGTATCACAAAGCTAAAAACAGTAAGAAAAGGATCAAAGAGAACAAAGGATGGTCATATTGCATATTACTATTACAGGATGGTCATAATTCCTGCCAAAGAAGAGCAGGCAAAAATTAAAGTCACAATCATTTCAAATGATTTCACTTTGTAGAAGAGGAGCCTACTACATTTTACTAGCACAGGAATTCTCTGGAGATGTTTTCCCTCTCAGTACTTTTAGAGTAAATTTGCTGACTAACAGACCTAAACAGATGTTGGAAGATGCTCAGACCGAATGATACATTTTTTCTTGGTTCATAAAGAGTGTCAAAAATCAGAAAAATTTGATATGTTTCTTCATATTTCTGTTTTGTCCAAATACTGTCACAAGCTTTGGCAAATCAGCCATTAATTCCTGATATTTAATCTAGAAAAATAAAGAATAAAAGACAAAATAGACTTATTCAAGGCAGAAACAAGGTGCCAATAGCCATGTGGGTCAAGAGTCCAGTCTCTGATGTCCAAGCATTTCTGCTAAGCTTCCTTCAACCTGTAAAACTATAGAGATGAGCCTGATAAAGCTATAGGCAATGCTTAGTTATGAAGGCTAGAAAAAAATGGCAAAAGTTCTGTTCTAATACTTATATTCAAGTCATGAAAGACTATTAAAGAAAAAAGAAAGTGTAAAACATGTATTTTGTTGAAGTATGATCTGTGCCAAAATGAAAAATAAAGGGCTTTCATATTTGATGCTTTTGTCTCTTTCCTGATGGCTGGTTACAAGCTGTGTTCTTATGGCTGACTTAAGGGTTACAATTTAAAATGAAGCCAAGACTAAATTAAGAGCTCAGAGATAAAGGGTGGATATCACACACCATCCACAGCCTCAGTTTTCCTTGGGACTCCCAATTATGTGAAATAATACATTTTGTATTTTATTGAATTTTTGGAGAAAGTTGTATAGGATGTGCGGTTGAAAACATCTGGATACACACATAGCAATGTATCTTTTGGGTCCTTTATTGAATTCAGATAGGATTAAAATCATATGAGGCATAAACATGGGGCTTAGAAAAGAAACTTAGGATCTTCTGCAAGTTTGTGCAAATAAAATAGGAACTAAAGTCACAAAACAGACACTTTTCTATCTAGATGTTCTCAGAACATGTAGTTTTATTTCAGAAGTGACCAAAATCCAGTGCCAACTATGGTCAGCACACTCTCTCCACTTGGTCAGTTCTAGACAGACAATAGGAGCTAGGTAACAGATCCTAGATCATTTTAACCAAGCTCTTCCTTTGGCAGTCTAAAATCTATATACCTTCTTATTCCAAATCCCCTACACAAAATCACGTGACATGTTGGAAAGTCAAATTTCTGGACCAAAGTCAAGAAAAATAAAAGACAAATTATGTTCCCCTCTCTAATTCCCAGTTATAAACTAAATTTCCATAGGTCACCTCCCTCCAGGCTCCAGTATTAATTGCCTTTGCAATCAGCTATTAAGTATTGTTCTGATTTTTAAAAACCCTTCTAAACTTTGAAGAGCTTGTTATTTCTGTGTTACATGTGTATTAATAAGGGCACTCCATGAACAATGAAAATAATTTTTTTCAGCTGCAGAAACAAAACTTATAGAAAATAGCTCTGTAGAAAGAGGATGGTAAACATCACCTTTTTTCTTTTCAACCATTTTCAAATTGCTATCCCAATAGAAGATTTGTAGTACATTATATATAAATATGTAGAGAAAATATTAATATATACCATATATGTGATTTTTACTAATCTATATCTATATATAAGGTAGATCAGTAAAATTATTCTATACTTTATACTTAATGTCAAAAACTTTGTGGCTTACGGTAGAAAACTTACAAAACTCATTCAGATACAAACTATTCTATTAAACTCCTATATATGACTTGAATACAGATTTTTCCCCTTTAGTAAGGATGTATATTTTGGCTTCCAGACCAGAAAAGTACCTAGAGACTCTCAGTTCTTATAAAGTGAAGAATATTCATTATAGGGAATCAGGACTCTGCTCCAGGTAACCTTGCTGTAAGTCTGAATGCAAAAAGACCCCTGCTATCAAGTCAGCACTAAGGCAACCAAAGCTACAGTCATGCTCCAAGATACTTTTTTACACACACACCAAAAGTGACTAAATATGTTATTTTCCCTAACAATCATTGCCCACAAAATTCAGAACTATAAAAGTATCTCTCATATATACATATGTACATATATGTATATATATATATGTATATATATATATATATATATATACACATACATTCTGAGTGGCTTAAGAAACAGCACTGTCAGTTAATTCTGCTGAATAAAATATCAAGTCATTAAATTTTTTAGATCTTTTTTTCTTTGTCAGCTATGGAGCTTGAACTCAGGGCCTAAGTACTGTCCCTTAGCTCTTCAGCTCAAAGCAAGCACTTTACCACTTTGAGCCACAGCACTACTTCCAGTTTTCTGGTGGTTAATTGGAAATAAGAGTTTCACAGACTCTCCTGTCTAAGCTGGCTTTGAACTGTGTTCCTCAGATCTCAGCCTCCTGAATAGTTGGGATTACAGGCATGAGCCACCGGCATCTGGTTAAAGTCATTAATTTTTTATAAAACTAAAATTAATGTAAAATCAAACTAAATCACTACTCTGTCATCTTTTTAGATGACAAATATACATGAGTTATACTAAATCTGAGTATGAATTTTTGACTATAACTAATGTTCTAAAGAACTGAAATATTAAGGCTAGAAAAAAAAGCACATACTGTTTGGCGTAAAGTTGTTCCTTATATCAAATTAATAGGCCCTTGGTTCTTGAATCAAACATTATTAGCTCCAATTTTTAGTGAAGATGGACACTAAGGAGCTATCAATTTTTCTCATTTCCTTGAAACTAGCAAACAAACAGATAAAAGCAGAACATTCTTTGTGACTTACAACAATAAACTTTGATCTCAATACAACCAAATGTGTAAATCTTTCTTATAAAAAAGCCACAATATCACTAAAGGTTTTTCTACACTTGTAAATGATTTGTAGGGCAAATTTATAAATGCTATTCCCTTAATCACTTATAAGTTCATATCCTTATCCAACTCAGACCATGAGAGCAAGCAGGCTGAGTTTTACACAGTAGAAATCCAGATTGACATTATCTTCATGTTACACAAGAGTCCTCAGTAGTAGCCATTTGTTAAGTGGTGTACTGATTTTTCCAAGCAATGGAACTGTGTATGTATGAGTATGTGTTTGCATGTACAGACATATGTGTGTTCAGCTTTTAGAATGTTTCTTTTATCTCTGATTCTTGTGGTGTGTGTGTGTGTGTGTGTGTGTGTGCGTGCGCGCGCGCACGTGCGCACCTGCTCACTACTCCTGGGGATTGAACTCAAAGCCTACATTCTGTGCCTCAACTTTTTGCTCAAGGCTAGCACTCTACCACTTGAGCCACAGCTCCATTCCTGGCTTTTTGATAATTGGAGATAAGAATCTCTTGGGCTTTCTTGTCCAGGCTGGGTTTGAATCACAATCCTCAAGATCTCAGTCTCCTGAGTAGCTAGGATGACAGGTATGAGCCAACACCCAGCTTAACTCTGGCTCTTCTAAGTAAAGAATAATTTCTTGTTTTAATAGACTTTCCTGGTACTTTCTGCCTTCTCCAATGTGTGTCACTTGTTCCTAATCTGCTCTTTTCGGCCCTTTATTTCCTTAGTTATAGTAGAAGACTATTTTAGTATGCACTGCCACTGTCATCTTGGCTCATGATGATTCAATAAACAGTGACCACCTCCCACCTTAAGCCAGATCCATAAAGCTCTCATATACATATATTATCATATAAAGCTCTCACATATACTATCCTATACACATATATCATATATATATATATATATATATATATATATATATATATATATATAGGATCAGAAAAACATCTTGTGGTGCAACTGTATTACCTAAGATACTAGATTTACCTAGTACATAAAAAAAACAAGTTATGCCATAGTTCTAAGTACAATAACCAAAAGAACTCAGAAACGGCTGTTCTGGTTTTCAGGCATTTTCACTGTTAGCTCGTGACCTTCCTCCTTGTTTTTTTCCTTATCCATAACATGAAGACAAGACCTACATGACAAAGATACAAAGACTACATGAGGATATTTGACAAAGAACCCAATAGAGAGTGAGAACTCTATAAAAATTAACATACTTCTTTCTTTTTTGATATATATGTTTTACCGTAAAAATATTGTACATAGGGATTACAGTTACATGAATAAGGTAATGAGTACATTTCTTGTCGAGCATTGTAACCTCCTCCTTTGTTTTTCCCCTACCATCTCTTCCCTCCCTACCTCTACAACTCCAACTCCTCCCTCCCCACTCCTCCCGCCCCCCTAAGTTTTCAACATAGTGTCTTTACAATGGGTTATTTCCCTTCCCCTCCCCAAATTAGAAAAATGTATATACAAGATGCAGGGCACTGGAATCAAATACAGTGAAAACAGGGGTTATACCATGAGGGAAAAATATACAAAAGGAACAAAAAAATCACATGGTACACTATAAATACATTAAAAACAACAGCACAAAAGATAAAACCACTTGTGTCCCTATCTTGGGGTTCATTTTACTTAGCATCATCTTATATGGTCATATGTACATAGCTTTTGATCTTTTCTGCTTGCCCTAGACATACACCAGTTATTGCAAATAAGGGAAACCATGGGACTTATGTTTCTTCAGAACTGGTTTACTTCAGACCCATATCAAGCATTGAAATAGAAACAGCAATAAGAGACCTCCCACCCAAGAAAAGCCCAGGACCAGATGGATTTACAGCTGAATTCTACCAGGTCTTCAAAGCAGAACTCACACAAATACTCATCCAACTCTTCAATGAAACTGAAAGTGAAAGTTCACTACCAAACTCTTTCTATGAAGCCATCATAACCCTCATCCTAAAACCAGGCATGGCCTCATTAAAGAAAGAAAACTATAGACCCATTTTTTTTGATGAACATTGATGCAAAACTTCTCAACAAAATTTTGGCCAATCAACTTCAACTAGAGCAAGGATAAGAACCTCATGATTATCTCAATAGATGCTTGTTCCTTTCTAAAAGTGAGTGTCCAGGACTTGCAGGGATAGAAGAGTCACCCTCAAAGGGGAAGTAAGATAATCAGTCGCAAAACAGAAACAGATAAAGTAAGCTCTTCTATTTTATAGGACAGAGTTTTTATTATAGGTTTTTAATTTTTTAATTGTGTTATTTTTAATTTTAATTTTTATTAAGATGATGTACAGAAAAGGTTGCAGTTACGTAAGTAATGGGAACATTTCTTTTAGAACTGTGTCACTGAATATAGTTTATAATAACCAATTACATATTAAACAATTCTCTAGAAGAAAGAAATTCACAGGCTAAAATTATAAGGGAAAAAATGTTAATGATCTTTCTTGGATCAGTGTACTATGTATGCATGTGCTGAAAAATCAGGTTAAATCCCACTGATATAAACAACAAATACATGTTGATCAAAAATAACAAAATGTAACACAAAATGGAAAGATTTGCCCTCAACCATAAGCAAACCTTTTATCTTCCTATCTCTCTTTGTTCTACACCAGGCAAGTTGATGAAATCATCATTAAGCTATCAGAAACCTCACTCTTAAGTACTGCTTTATGAAAAGCCCTGTTCAGAAATAACGAAGCAGCATGGTTAGTTACATGGTCAGTTTATTTTAAAATAGTAAATCTTATTTTTAAAGTGGTTTTCTAGAAATTGAGCATAATAATTGAAGGACTCCTGTATTTCCTCCCTTTTCTCACTTTTCCAGTTTCCTTTACTGTAACATCTTATATTCATGGATGGACCACATTTGTTACAGTTGATAAAGTAATAACAATCATATTTACTGACTAATGTCCACAGTTCATGTTTACTATGTTGCACATCTGATGGGCTAGGACAAATAATAAATGTATCGACCACACCATGTTTCTATGTTCTAAGAACCCTCCTGTGCCTTTTATTCGTAAGTAGGAATAATTTTCCCCTTGATTATTAAAGAAAAATATCTGCAACTCAAAAAATGTTTAAGAGCTTCAAAAGGTAAAAGGTATGCTTAAGTCTTAATACATAAAAAAGTTTTAATTTTAAGAGAATGTTCCACAATGGCTCTGTTGGATATTTTTGGTAGATCACTAAGACTTTAAAGATAACTAAAAATCCTTTATATTTAGCATTTTCAATGTTCAAAATCTTTCTAAATGCTATGACTCAAAAAATAAGACTTGATCTCTGTTCATCCCTTGATTCTTTTAATTTTATTGTAAAGGTTATGGACAGAGGAGTTACAGTTATATAAGTAAGATAATGAGTACATTTCTTTTTCAACAGTATTACCTCTCCTCATTTTTGCACACTTTCCCCACCCCCAAACTCCCTTCTCCCCCAAGCTGTAAAATTCATTTCCAACATAGAGTTTAGTGAGTTCACTGTTGCATTGGTTCACTTTTATCCCACCATTTCTGTGATGCCCCTTCCATTCCCCCAAATCAGATACAAACTTATTTACAAGACAAAGTGTACAGAAATTAAAAAAAAAAAAACCTGGGCGCCGGTAGCTCACACCTGTAATCCTAGCTACTCGGGAGGCTGAGATCTGAGGATTGCGGTTCAAAGCCAGCCCAGGCAGGAAAGTCTTATCTCCAATAAACCACCAGAAAAACTGGAAGTGGCGCTGTGGCTCAAGTGGTAGAGCGCTAGTCTTGAGCTGAAGAGCTGGGGGACAGTGCCCAGGCCCAGAGTTCAAGGCCCACGACAGACAGAAAAAAAAGAAAGAAAAAATAAAAAAAGTGAGAACAGTGGATAAACCAAAGGTGGGGGGGGGGGGGAGAAAAAGGGGGAAAGAAAAAGAAAGAAATGCAGATAGTATAATTTACAAAAACAAAAACCTCTTGCTTCCATTTCTTGGGCTCAATAGTGATGTGGATATGACCATTTTAAATGATGCTCATCCCTTGATTCTTTGAAATAACTTGTCCAATCTCTCTAACCAGAAAAGAAATGTGCCCACTGTCTCATTTAAAATGAAGTAGGACTTTGAAAGGGAGATAGACAGTTGCTAGCCTAGGGGAAAAATTGGAGAAAAGATCTTAGCTTGACAAACAACAGTCTCTGGTGACAGTGACAAGGTAATAAGATAGTGAGTCCTTCTTAGAGGGAAAGGCTCTCGTCCCATTCCCAAAAGCTTAAATAACAGTCAGCTTCACTCTCACCCTTTGTTCTTTTTATATCTTGTCAGAGGTCTGCATGGTAGACATCCAATAAATGCTTCAAGTTTGAATTGAAAGCTCCAAAAGGAGACTTGTATATCCACAGAAAGGAAGCATGAAAAGTTCCTCTAACATTAAGAAAGAATTTAAAAAGGCAAAAACCACTCTCAGAAAGCATATTTTGTTATAAATATACTACCTTATGAATGTATACCATACATAAAAAGTCTATTGTCAGGACACGCACAAACAGCTTAAGAGGCTGAGATCTGAGGATTACAATTCAAAACTAGCCTGGAAAACCTGCGATGCTCTTATCTCCAATTAATCATCAAAAAGCCAGAAATGGTGCTGTGGCTCAAGTGGTAGAGCTCTAGCCTTAACCATAAAAGCTCATGGACAGTGCTCAGGCCCTGAGTTCCAGTTCTGGGACCACACACACACACACACACACACACACACATACACACACACACACACACACACACACACACAGCCTATTGATAGCAATTACATAGTAAATGGGATAAGGCTAAACCCTTTATTTATGTAATAAGTTGCATTTATAAACTAATCATTTATACTAGATAGGGAAAGTAAGCAGATCAGTTAGTAACAAATCTGAAAGAAGTCTGAGAAACACAGAGAAACAACCTGAGATCATTAAAGTGCTATACGCTACAGAAAAGGACAGATGGAATGAGGCAAGTAAGCAAGGGGCTTTCTTGCTTAAAACCTTTCTCATCTGAAGCTACCATTCTATGGATTCCACCACATTAGAACAGCAAGAATGCTCACTGTGGCTAACAGTCTAGAATTTTATGTCATTTACGACTAGTACTAAGAAGTATAACCATTTTAATATAACTTCTTCACTGGGCACCAGTGGCTCACACCTGTAATCCTTGTTATTTAGATGGCAGAGTAACCCTCTGAGATCTCAAGAGCCTGAGGTCTGAGGATCATAGTTCAAAGCTGTCCACGCAGGAAGGTCCAGGAGACTCCTGTCTCCAATTAACCCAGCAAATAGCCAAGCAACAAGTGGAAGTTTGGCTCAACAAATAGAGCATCAGCCAGCCTTGAGAGAAGTTAAGGAACAGCATCCAGGCTCTGAGTTCAAGCTCTAGAACTGGCACCAGAAAACAAATTAAAATAACAACAACAAAAAATGTCTTCATAACACAGGTACACTCTTCGTGTCAACCTTAACAACTCATTCATCAGTTAACCTTCCTACTGATTTCTTCAAGCATCTACCAGCTACTCCACTGCCTACTCTAATATGGCATTACCCCTATCTTTCATTCTTTCTAGTCAATTTCTGTCTCTCAAAAATATTCCACTAATTTGCTCTTACCTTCTTGAATACCTCTATTCTCTTACTTATCTTGCCCCCTAAATCCTTTGTCCATTGACTTTGCTACTTCCTCTTTTTCCACTTGATGTCTAAACACAGGGCTGTGTTCTGAACCCTTTCTAGCTGCATTCAGCCAACAGATCATTCATTTCTGGGACTTTAAAGACCATCAATTCACTGACAAACCTCCAGTTTCTCCCTCTTGTCTGGGTGACTCCTTGAGCATTAGCTTTATATATCTAGTGGCCACAGAAATATCAGAACCAGTAACTGATAGCCACCTCAAATAATTACTTATGTCCCTTGATCTTTCCCAAAATCTGCTACATAACAGTAACATTTTCTTGGATAACAAAGAAATAAAACATAGAAGTTGGCTTTGATTCCTGTTTATCTCTCATCCTCAACTGAACAATATTACTTCCAAAATGTATCCCACCAAGATTTACTATTCTTCATCTTCACACAATCACTCTAGAAACTCGTATGTGGGGGTGGGGGGGTGCACGCACACACATGCAAGCATGCCAGTCCTTGGACTTGAACTCAGGGCCTGGGCACTGTCTTTGTGCTTTTTTTTTTCCTCAGGGCTAGCACTCTGCCACTTGCACCACAGCTCCACTTCTAGCTTTTTGGTGCTTAATTGAAGATAAGAGTCACACAGAATTCCCTGCTCAGGCTGACTTCAAGCCGGGATCCTCAGATCTCAGCCTCCTAAGTAGCTAAAATTACAGTTATAGAGCAACTGTATTCAGCTTCTAACAATGTTTTCTCTCTCTCTCTGTCTCTCTCTCTCTCTCTCTCTCTGTCTCTGTCTCTCTCTCTCTCTCTCTTTGTCAGTCGTGGGGCCTGAACTCTGGGCCTGGGCACTGTCCCTCAGCTCTTCAGCTCAAGGCAAGCGCTCTACCACTTGAGCTACAGCACCACTTCCTCTAACAATGTTTTGTATGTAACAAAAAATTACCTGATTATTACTCAGTGTCCACATGTCATTTTCCAGTCTCACTTGCAGTTTACTACACTTCAAATAAGAAACCTTCATGCCTGATGTATTCTCTTTGTTCTTACAGACGGACTTTATCTTATAGTCATGGTTCTCTTCCCAAAAAATATCTATTAGCATTAGCCACCAAATATAACATAAAGTGTAAGAATTAATCATTGACTTCATCACCACTGAGGAGTCTTTTAGTTATTCCCAGACAGATCCCTAATAAAGCGAGTACGTTAACAGTGATCTAAATGTTTTAAATTGATTTTAAGATTACCAAAACTATCCTACAATATCCAAATTTCTCATTCTTAATGAACTTTGAAAGGAACTGTAACTCAATTTATGAAAAATGCTGTGGTTTCATTCATATTCACAATAAAAATGAATTTAACCAAAATGGTTGAGTCTATTTTTAATTCCTGCTTAAAAAAATCCTACCAGCTGTGAGAGAAGAGGAAGAATATTATTTAAATAGTGCTGGACAAAAGCTATGCTAGTAATTGACACACTAAATTAAACGTTGTTAAACTGACACACTAAATTAAACGTTGCTAAACTATTCATGCTATCTGGTACCTCACCTAACAATAAATTAGATGTTTAGTCCCATGCTGTCTTATCTAGACTCCCCTCCATTCACATCAATCAAACACACAGATGGAAAAAAGTACAATACATTGTCCAATTTTGTCTTTCATGTTTATTATCAAGATTCAAGACTTTTGAAGGTACAACAAATTCTTGTTCCTTCGAGAGGTGTGATCTCAAACACTGAAATACATCAAAGTTCCTGGGAAGATTAAAAAAATAAAATTCCTCAACAAAAATGATTCAGTAGATTTTAGGGATGCTCTCAGTGTTTGAAGGAATTCTGATGTGCAGGTTATGTTCCCAAATGACAACCTTAGAGCCTTTAAGTGAGGTGATTTCCAATGTAACATATGGAAGAGAGTTAAAATTGAGACCGAATGACACAGTATGTGACTGAGCTGACACCATGCCCTTGAACTGTTTGCTGATTCTGAATTCCAAAATCTCACTGCTCTGCTTCCTCTGCAGAGAAAAGAGAAGGGCAAAGAGTGAAGACTAAGCACAAGGCCAGGACAGGGTGAGGACTGGCAGTATGGGAAGAAGATGGACACATGCCCAGACTGCCAATATTACTATTAGTTCTTAGAAACATCCATCAAGGCCTTGCTTTTGTAAACTCTGATCTACGTGATTCACTGTAGGCATAGTGACCCAAAGCACTGGGTGGCATTCTCCGAAAAAAATACTGCATCTTTTATTTAAAGTCCTCTTTATGACCTAACTTTTAAAGAATAAACATTTTTATTAAATCTGATCTCAGGTCCACACATGAATAAAATAATGTTGGGGTAAGTGCTTCCTTAGCTGGGTGGCCCTTCCATGTATAAGGGAATACTTCATTCTCAAATATACTCCAACACATAGCAATATATTCATTTTTTCCACCCTGACAGACTTATTTAAGAAATTTTCAGGTCAATTCCTCTTAAACAAGCTCATTTTATTTTACATACTATGTATTTTACTACGAATTACTCTGATATAAAGTACTTTTAAAAATATAAATAGCCTTTTAAATATAAATTCTTTATTGCATTTGACAAATTACTTTAGCAATGTCAAGTCTTCAAATAATTTCTCAAGTATTCTATTTTATTCTCAGCTTTGTGCTCATACTACTAGCTGTCAAGAAAAACTTGAGGTTTTACGCGACATAAAAATTTAGGACAGAAGGAAGGCTAAACTACCCAGTTAAGGGTCTTATCCAAAGTATATGAATTCAGTTCTCTTATATGTTGTTTACACAAGACTCCCTTGGGGATTCTGTCACGGGACAGGTGAAGCTGCACTGAAGACGGGAAGAAGGCTTCTGTCCACAAGAGGACTCATGGTCAGGGGAATCTGAGACTAAATTTTGAGACTTGATCTCAAATCAGTCCATCATTCATTCCATGAATATGTATTGGGTGCTTGATATCTGTTAAGCATTGGAATGAAGCTTTCCTTGAACATCATTTTAATTATGAAGCTCTTCCTTCAGTCAGTCAGTCAGTCACCAAGTATGTGTGCTACACATACAATAGTTCCAGGAACTATTCTAGTGCTAAAGTTATTGCAAATGCACTTGTAAAAACAAAAAACAAATAAATATACAGCAAAATGCCAGCTATTGGTTAGGACAGAATTAACCAGTGAAGAGACCATAAGCTGGCACGATATTAAATCAAACGGCTGATCATATGTATGCTCTGAATGTACCGCCAAGAAGAACTCTGAGAAGAGATGTAGTAGAAGTGAAGAAAGGAGAATGTTGTATGTGGGCAGAGTTGAAGGATGAAGTACACTACGTCCAAAGGTACTGAGGGAGAACTTCATGTGTGCTTAGTGGTCAAAGAACAATAAAGGGCAGCCTGGCTAACACCACTGATGGGACACGAAGCTGCAGAGAAGCCAGGATCTACACACAAGTAAATAGTGGATTTTAGCCCTTGATGACTAAAGCCATCAAGGGATGATTTCATTCGAATAATTATCTGATTATGTTTGGAGATGGCTGCAATTGCTATGAAGAAGGTAGACTACAGAGAGAAGGGAAGTATAATCCAAAGCCGGAGATAATGGAAGCCCGGCAATGGAAAGAAGTTGTCAGATTCTAGATCTATTCTTCCAGTAGGCAAAGCCTACTGTATTCACTGATGGACTAGATTTGGGGGGGCTGAAAGAGACTGGTCAGTGCTTTTATGAAAAGCCTTTACTTGTATTTGAAACTTACTCTGGCACGTAAGAGATCTACTAGTTTACAATAGAAATGTATTGCCAGAATCAAATATCTGAATTCCAAAGAGCATTATTTCTTTATCTTTTATAAGAAAAATACATATGGGCCCTGCTCTTTCAGTAAGTCACTCAACTAACAGATAAATATATCTACTGAAACTCAATTAGACATAGCTTTCAGACAGACACCAGTATGAGAAAGAGATGAATTCAAGAGTATTAGATTAAAATAGCCTTAACAGGAAAAATATATGAAAAGAATTTATTTCAGTGAGAATTGACAAGATCATTAGAGGGGAGATAAATGCCTCCTGACTTGGAAAAATGTAAATTCAAGATGAAAGAGTCCAGACTTCATATCTTCTCTGAGTGATACTGATAACACAAAGTAGCACCAGGTATCCCTCGATGAATGGATGAAGAGAGTATCAGTCAACATTGGTAGCAATTTCTACTACCCTCAGATCTCTAGTTGGTTATGTCACCTTACCTCACTTCATAGACTAAGGCTATGCCTCCTGGGATGATAACTCCAGATTACTCTGGGTGCAAAGAACTTACAGATTGTTTACTTTTAAACAGAAACATAATAATTTTAAATCAACCACAGTATCATAAAGGTTAGGAATCAAAGTATAAACTTTTATTTTGATCTTTAGTTGATAAAACATTTACTATTTTTAAGATTAGCCTGGGATATTAACAAACTATGATTCTAATTTTTCTTTTTCTGACACTTATGGGGCTTGAATTCAGGGCCTGGGCACTGAGCTTTTTTTTTTTTGCTCAAGGCTAGCACTTTACCACTTTGAGCCACAACACCACTTCCATTTTTCTGGTGGTTAATAAGAGAGAAGAGTCTCATGGATTTTCTACCCAAGCTGGCTTTGAACCACATTCCTCAGATCTCGGTCTCCTGAGTAGCTAGAATTACACACATGAACCTGGCTATGATTATAATTTTAATTTAGCTAAATTTGAAATTGAGATATATGAAAAGGTATGAGATAATTTTATTAGGTTCCCACCAAAAGTAAAATACTTTAAACTACATTTAAAATTTTCATTTTATTAGGTTTACAAGAAGAGGTTAAGTGATTAGAAAAGTAGCTGTTGATCAAAGCATTCTGAATGTTTTAAAAGAAACTAACATATTAAAGTTATATTTCTTTGGGACTGGCTTGCTTTGCTTAATGTAATTTTTCCTAGGTCTTTCCATTTCCTTACAAATGGGGCAATGTCATTCTTTCTGATGAAAGCATAGAATTCCATTGTGTATATATACCACATGCATTCATCTACTGAGGGGCATCTGAGTTGGTTCCATAGCTTAGCTATGGGAAATAGTACATATGACCATATATAATGAAGCGTATCAAAATGAACTCCAATAATTGGAAACAAGAGGTTCTAATTATGCCCTTTATGCAGTTAGTTCTTTTTATCCATTCTGTTCTATTTGCTGTACCCTTTGTCTTGTATATAAGCATATCTAATCCCTGGAAGGGAAAGAGAATCACAGAAACAGCAAGACAAAGGATGAACTAAAAATGCAACAATGATACTCACTAGACAGTATGTGGGAAATGAACTTTACAACTTGGGGTAGGGAGAAGCGAGTAGGGAGTGGTTAAGCAGGAGAAAATGAGGGAGGGAGTAAAAATATTAAAAAGAAATGTAACCCCCCCCGTTCATCACTTTTAAAATAAATTTTTAAAAATTAAAAAATGAAGTTATAAATGTAGTTTTATAAAGTGTTTATAGGGATTGAGTAACTAGACTTCTAGCTGGGACTCATTAGGACTGGGAAACTGTTCGTTATGTTGCTATAATAGTAGGTAGGTGACATTTGCTAAAACACACAGACCTACACAGTAGAGTGAACCAATGTAAACTGTGGCTACATCAATATTTACTCATTACTTATAACTAAGGTACCATACCACTAAAAAGATACAATCAGAGAAATTCCATGTCAAGAACAGAGGTTTCTGGTATTTCTGGTCTTTGTAATAATTTTCCCGTAAACTAAAACTAGTCCCAAAAATATATAATTAACTTAATGTGAAAAATACTGATTAAATATGCAATTTAAAGAAAAATTTAAATAATAAAGTGCTCAAATATTAAAATGTAAGCCTTTAAAAAAGGCATTTTCTTCAACCTTTCCTCCTTCTAAAAAGCGGTTTAAGTGCCAGGAATCCAGGATTCTTGACAAATGAAATGAAGAAACAAGCTTCATTCAAGAATTCTGTCAAAGTGGATGGGACTAAGACATTACAAAATTTTGAGTTGCTAATTATATTTTAGAGCTTTCCCCTAAATTACTGAAGGTTGAACTCACAGGCATTCCCAAATCAATCACTTGAACATCTGGAATTAAATGGCATCTTTGCTCAATTTCCCTGGAAAGAATTTTCCTAAGATAGTTATAATTGCAAAAGCAATTAATTAAAATTTCTATCCCAATGATTAATCAAGACATTAATTTGAAAAATTTGCTAGAAAATTTGAAAAACAGGCACTAAAATGCCCACGTTCTCTTTTTAAAATTAAGTTTTTTTATTGTGAAAATACTGTACAAAGGGGTTACATTTACATGAGTAAGATAATGAGTACATTTCTTATCCAGCACTGTTGCCAAAATGCCCATATTCTATGTGGTTATTTTTACATTAACATATCCTGAAAGAATGCTTTCCACATGAGTAATAATATTTTAAAACAATAGTTCTTGTACAGAAATCATATCCATCTAAATCAATCCTCTTAACATAACAGCTTATTAAAAATAATTCACAATTCCTTACCATCCTTCATTTCAACAGTGATTAAGCTTTAAGCACCAAATGAAAATCATCCAAATTCCAAATATTCAAGTTCATTCCATTAGGAAAACTAACCGAATTTTATTTGTTATAGTTAGTATATTACACTAACTTTTTCTGGGGGGAAAAATTCTCTGTATCTAAGAATAGTCCAATTCAAGCACACACTCCTTTACTTTTACCATAGCAAGGAAGGCAAGGAAATGAACTACGGTTAGCACGTAGTAAATGTCTTCCAGCTCTGAAGATATCCCTCTAAGTATATTTGAATTTAATTTTTAGAAATAGTTATGCTATGGTTTTAATGGGTTTCATGAGCATCGTACTTAAAGAGAGGATTAGAGAATGACTGCGATGAGGCCATTATCTGTCATTTATTCATTCATTTTCATGGAAGGCTATGGGGCTCTTTATCACTGGCTGGTGTGGACTTGTCCTCCATTAAATTAGCTAAGTTCCAGCCCAAGTCATGTGTTCACATATGGATAAACACCATCACTGACCTTTAGCCACCTACATTGCAAGGTGACTGGAATACCAGAGGACAGTGCCTCTTTGGGGCTGTATTGTAAAACCTGAGGTCACTTTAGCTATGGACATAAAGTCTTAGTTAACTACATAATCTTACTCTTTATGAATAGACCTCCAGTGATTCAGATATTAATTTGTCCAGAAATCCTGAACTGAAGCCAAAATTTCAGCAGCATGAGCTATACAATCAAAGGTAACCTTTCATGATTTCCTGAGGAGAATTTGCTAGCTTGAGCCAAGAAGGACATAACTGCAAACCTACCAAAACAACTCAATCAGCAAATTTTGAAATATTGCCAGCTAAGAATAATTCAATCTGTGGCCATCTGACTCTTAGCTATTATTGTCTTTTTATTGCTTCTTAAAATTCATATTATCATTGGAGTTATCATCATAATATTATAATATCATAATAATAGGTAAGGTGACTCAAACCACATAATTATTACTGTTATCATAATTCTTTTGGACTATTAACAAAAATAATTTATATTATTAACAAAAATAATTTATTCTGTAGATCATTATAATAGCTCCAAAATGGCAGCCTACATTATTTCTTGACCATCTTTTACATGAAAGAGAAATTCAGCTTTGTTGAGTAACTTGTCCATAACCACACAGCAGCTGTCTTGTGGCAAAGACTAGAAACTGGGCCTCACTTTTAATCCACATTCCCTTCCCTGTACAACACAACCTTCCATTAAGTCACTGCTTTGTTGTGCTTTAACAGAACAGAGGCAGAATTATTGATTCTCCAATTGACTCACAACTCCCCTGAGAGCAACTGTTTCCAAAACTATTTTGGCATCATCCCCTACTAATACCATAGTCACTCTTGGGATGATTCAGATAACCACAAGGACATTGGACACTCCATTAATTATGTGGCCCTGGGTTAGTTATGTCTTTTCCCAGTGCTCTGGTTCATCTCATCTATAAAAGGAATAATGCCAATAACTATATCTCACAAGGCAGGTGTGTGGATATGATGAGATAATGCATGTAATGTTCGGCAAGAAGTCATGTCCCCAGCTTATAGCTAATGCAGAATCAATACTGTGTATCACCGCCATGATTAACTTTCTAAAACACAGCTCTAGGCACATCTACATCTACAAAGATGCCCTTCTCTAATATACTATATACTGCAACAATTTTCATTTGCCTTAAATTCTCTTTGTATTAATGAAAGATTTTGGATCACTTGTTAATACATCACTATGAAATTGTGATTTAATATTTTGTGTTTATTATTTTAGGGAGGAATTGTGAACTCAGGGCCTTAACAAGCACTCTACTTGAGACATAGCTCCAGGCCATTTTTCTTATATTGTTTTCCAGATAGTATCCTTTACTTTTGCTCAACTTGGCCTTGGACCATGAAGCTCCTATGTACATGCATGCACACACACATGCACAGCTAGAAATAAAGGTCTGAGTCACCTTACCTAGCCTAGTTAAGTTCTTTTATAAAAATTTGTTTTTGCTTAAAGCAGAGATTGTCCCCTTCTATTTGTTTTTATATTCTAGGGGAACAAAAATTACGCACTAAATGTGATCCCTTTAAAAACTGTATATACTAAAAATATCCATTAAAAATGTGTGTCCTCTCTGATCCACTTTTCATATCATAGCTTTCAATATCTTGGTCTAGAGTTTTACATTACATATAGTACATACAAGCATCCAGCACCTAATACACTGGACTACCTGAAAGAGAACAGGTGAAACAACCTGTCCAAGTTTACATTTTTAAAATGTACCCCAGGATAGAGACAATTAGGCCTTCCCAACTTCCTGCTCCTTTGTCCTGTGACTTACTGCACATACTCCTGTTCCTTTCTTCCATCTTTCCATTTTGTGTAAACTAATGCTCACCACCTGAGTAAAAGTGAAAGGGCACAACAGGGTCTCTACTCTGTTGCCAGAAGCCTTAGGATCATATAAAGAAAAAAAATCCCACGTGTTGCAGTCAAGGTGGGGGGAGGAATAGGTAGGGGGGTGGAGCGGAGGATGGGAAGGGATAGGAAGGGGAAACAAAGGAGGAGGCAACAATGCTTGATAAGAACTGTACTCATTATCTTGCCCATGTAATTGTAACCCCTGTGTACAGTATTTTCACAAAAAAAAAAAAAAGAAAGAAGAGCTGATCCTTACAGCTCATTCTTCTCCTCTAGATTCTAAGAAGTTTCCAGTGGGAGAAGTTATTCAAACGAGATTAACTAATTTAATATCTAAGGAAGACTGTGGTCAAAACTATTCTTAAACCTTCCTGATGATTAAGAATAAGAACATTTCCTTAGGGTAAAAGAATTAAATCTAAGAGCAAAGTAGTACAACAGCTTGGCTCAATTCAGAAGAATTTCATGAGTTTAGAGCATGCGCACTAATGCTCAAAACCAGATGGGCGTGAAAGCCTCCAACCTCTCCCCAGAAGAAGGCAGATTTAAAGGACCACGTTTATTTCTACTAAGTCTGCACTCATTTGAAGTATAACACATTATCTCCTAATCATAAAGGACACAAACAGATGAATGATTTCAGTAACTTTTTAATCAGAGCATCACACACATACAAACAAATACAAATTACAAACACAAAGTCCAGTGTGAACATTGGTGTAAACTGTTCCTGCATCAAGAAATAGTACTCTCGATTTATAATAATAGTACTAGAAATTTGTAGTGCTCTCGAACTCTTTCACATTCCCTTCTAAATAATATTTCTTCCATAAATTATCACCACCCTGATCTCAAGACCATAGAGTACTGTCATGCAACTTTTACAATACTGATGCTTCAAAAAAGCACTATGTGGTTTTATGAAGTCATCTTTGAGTGAAGATTATGTCCGATTGCTTGTGAAAGTGTTCTTCGTTGATATGCCTAGAATGTGAAAGGAAGACTAGTCACTAGTCAGTGATTGAGAACTCAAGGATCTTGTTAATGGGAGGTATCTGAGCATAAAGGATGAGAGGCAATACTGCAAAAAGCAGCTGACGAGAGGTACCAGGACAGAAAAACATTCCTTCAGGTGGACTGAAATCACTGACAAAGGGCTCCAGGGCTATTATAGCTTCACCTCAGTGTGCAAGAATGAACTATGACAAGGGCAGAAAGAAACAGAAGCTACATAATGATCCTATTTCAAGTCATTTATGCAGGAGCCATACAGTTAAAAACATGTTAACTTGGAAATTGAGGAAAACATCCCCTGAGCTCAAATACAATCTTCCTAGGAAACTTCCTCCATCTTAACAGTCTCATGATAAATATCTGGGTGTGCCACTTCCAAAAATAAGCAATAGAACAGTTATTCACTGAGCCTCTACTGTCAGCCTAGCATTCTGCTAAGAATAACACCCACAGAGCTAATGAGGAAATAGAAGATAAACAGTGATGATAAAATTATACAGTATTAACCAGATCACAGATCAGAGGTCAGAGAACAAAAACTTGGAGAAGAGGGACACACTAGAAGAGAGTGAGCAGACTACTAGGCCAGAGGGTACTCATCAAAGCTACAGCACATATCTTCCAAGTGTGGAGAACCATTTCTCAACTGCAGATAATAAGAAGCTGGCTTCAGTAAGAGCATGGAGTGAAATAATTCAGGGATCCCTGAGTCTGATTCTGACATTTAATCTTGATGAAGCAGGTTCTAACAGCAAAGTGACCCACTGATCCCATTGTGTCATGACACGGAATCCTTGCCAGTGCAAACACATGTATTCCTCAGCTGCTCCACAGCTAGACTGCTTGGTGGGAACAACCTTTGGCTGTGAGAACTGTGCTCCTCCCCCAAACTTTATTCTTCCTGGTAGGAAGAGTCAAACATTTTCAGGAGGAAGAAAGAAGCTCTATGGTAGTCAAATAGCAAAAAACAGCACAATAGGAGATAAATTAAAAGGCATTTAAGTATCATCTCAGGGCCACTAAAGAGAAGAAGGGTCAGGAATCATAACCTGGCCTTTTGCTACCTGAAAAGCCTATCTCTGTTTGACATACTATGGAAGATAAGCTGAAGATCTAGGTACAACTTCATTGTAGGTCAACTTTTCTCTCTGTATTCCTCAAACAAAACTGTATGTGACTCTGTCTGTTTCCAGAGAACCTGACCTAAGATTGTTTAAAAAAATAAAAACTGACATACTGGAAGAAAGTAAGATAAACTGAAAGAAGGAGCACATGAATAAAGAGACCACTTTATTCTTTTATATTCAGTAATTAATAGCAATGAAGCTAAAAAGGTAGAAGAGTGGAAGCACGTTTGGATGAAAATTTAGATTACTTATGAAGAAAAAAGAGGAATCTAATATGAGCCCAGCATAAACCTATGAGTCAGTGAACATAAGCTAACTCTGAAAACAACAGGATATTTGGTACAGGGCAGTCAGAATAGAGTTTTGTTTGGTGTGAAATTGAAGAGAGTAATATCACATTCCACTAGAGTTATATGAGGTTATATGAAAATCAGGCCTGAAAAAGGCAAAAGAAACATGTGGATTGGGGAAGAACTGACAGGTCTGGTGTTATCAGGGTAGATTTTTTTTTTTTTTTTTTTGGGTCCGGTCGTGGGGCCTGAACTCTGGGCCTGGGCACTGTCCCTCAGCTCTTCAGCTCAAGGCTAGCGCCCTACCACTTGAGCCA
>NW_012267306.1:2884056-2895655 GCF_000151885.1 Dipodomys ordii
CCTGTAATCCTAGCTACTCAGGAGGCTGAGATCTGAGGATCGCGGTTCAAAGCCAGCCCGGGCAGGAGAGACCGTGAGACTCCTATCTCCAATAAACGACCAGAAAACCGGAAGTGGCGCTGTAGCTCAAGTGGTAGAGCGCTCACCTTGAGGTGAAGAGCTGAGGGACAGCGCCCAGGCCCAGAGTTCAAGCCCCACGACCAACAAAAACAAACAAACGAACAAACCAAAAGAACCTCAAACAAATTCCAAACAAACACTCTCAGAAATGCATGGCATAACAGAATCTAAGGAAAGAGATAGTTGTAACTGATAGCAGGAAATGATGTCAAATGGCAAAAGGTATCAAATATTTGAAAAGGTAATGAGTTTTGAAAAGACACTGGTAACCTTTTGAGAGAAAAGACTGTAATTGTTTATTTCAAAAGTTCTGTAATAGGTTAGCTGGTTCCTATGTTTGAATTAATGTATTTTTTATCAAATTATAGAGTACTGATTTGATTATTCTTTTAGGAAGGTATTATCTGAAAAAGGAATAACTGTTTCTATTCCAGAAAAAGGAAAATTAGGTATTAGAAATTCTCTCATCCAAATAGGAATGGATTAACACATTCCTTCACAAATCTGGGAGCTCGCAAAAGACTGGCTTCTTATATAAACATATTCATCTTAAAGGGCCATTAAAAACATTTAAAAATGTCTCCTCTCACTATAAATTGCTCAGAGTGATTCCATAAATCAAAGGCCTAACAGTAATTAAAATATGTTGTAAATCTTTCTCACCAGGGAAAGGCAATAAACAAACTGAACTTATTAAATATGAGTTGCCTAAAATAAGAGGTTAATTTGTAGGAGTATGTGTATATTCATGTGCATATCTATATAGAAAAACTGTATCCTGGAAATATTAGCTTTAAATAAGGCTTACTAGATACTCTCTGGATTGTGTTCACATCAGCAATCATTTCAGTTACTTCCTTGTAACCAAAGCAAAGCAAACACTTTCATAAGAAATGTCTATAGGTTTGAAAATCTTAGTGTTTTAACTGTCTATAGGTTTGAAAATCTTAGTGTTTTAACTGTCATCTCAAATTTACTCGTGCATTATACTTCATCTTTGAAATGTAAGAGGCTATATTGGCCTCCAATGACACATAAAGCTTTCATTAACAACTACACAAATAGACATAAGCAATATATCATTCTACTTCAGAATTTGCCTAGATGTTTTATGAAGCCCCAAAGTTCCACATATTTATCAAATCATACAAATAATATGCTCATACCTTTCTCTGATCACATTTTTTCTCCAAATACAACAATCTGCATGCATCAAATAAAATTTTGGCAACAAATTGCATACATTCAAAAATATCAGCCATTTTCTCTTTGGAGTTATGATTTATTTTGTTCTACTCAAAATATTTTAGGATTAACGAATGTTTTCCTTAAAGAAAGTAGGACTTCCTATTAAATGCTGTAAGAATTAATGCCAGTTGTTTTTCCTTTAAACTGGACAGACTTTATTGTGGAGGGAAAATATTTCTAGCAAACCAAATGCACTGTTTGTTCACTCAGTATATTCCATTACTTCATTTTTAAGTTCAAGTCAGTGTGAAATTATACCCTCATATGCTTACTTGTCAAGTGTTTCCAGTAAACTACTACTGAGGGAGAAATATTCAAGACATAAAAGAAGTATCCAGAACTACAGCTATTCAAGTTGTAGCTAAATTGAGAGTTATCTTCAATTCTGAAAACCCCATGGCATGTATTTGAAAACCAACTGAGTAATATAGCAGCTATACTGCCATTCATTTCCTACGTTCAGTTTAGCATTCATACTAGAATAATCCTTTAATTTTTTTTCTTTTGCACTTGTTTCATCATGTAAAGTATCATTAAGTTCTGTCATATTAATTACTTTATGAAATAGCAGTATGTTTAATATTTGGTTAATCCATTTTTAAAAGATTGAATTGGTTGTGAGTGAATTCCTGCCAGGCATGTTTAGATTGTATCCTAATACATCAACAAGAAAGCTATGGTAGACTGCACATAATAAGGCCAGAAAAGAAACCTTGGGGTAATCATCTACAGTTTCTGACCAAGTGAGTAGCAAATTACTGATGTTTGTTAAGTTTCAACCAGATTTCTATCATCTTATCATCAACTCTATGGATTTACAACCTGCTGGTTGGAATGGGTAGATAATGGGAAATCAGATGCCTTAACTACCATCCATCCACCTACATCTGCAGTATTCCAAATGTGTTAGCATAAGACAAGCAGGGGGAAATTATCCCACATCCAAATCAACTGGAAAGTTTTAGTCAGTAATAATGTTTAACTGAGTTGGGCACAGATGGCTCACGCTTGTAATCCTAGCTACTGAGAACTGAGGATAACAGTTCAAAGTCAATCCAGGCAGAAAAGTCCATGAGACTCTTACCTCCAATAAACAACTCAGAAAAACCAGGAAGTGGCACTGTGGCTCAAGTGGTAGAGCTCAAGCCTTAAGCATTAAGAAGCTCAGGGACAGCACCCAGGCCCTGAGTTCAAGTCCAGGACCAGCAAAAACAAACTACAACAACAAAAAACACCTTGAGAACTTAGTTCCTATGACAGATTCTCTGTAGGGCAATTCAATTTTTTATATGTAGATATTTTTTTTTCTTTTTGCTTATGTGGTGCTGAGGAATCGAACCCAGGGCCTCAGGCATGCAAGGCAAGCGCTCTACCACTGAGCCACTTTCCCAGCCCTATGTAGATATTTTTAAGTAGACTTGTATGTGGATATTTAAGTAGATTTATAGACTAAGTAGATTTGTATATGTGGATATTTTTAAGTAGATTTGTATGCTGATAATTCTAGGTCAAAGTAAATATGACAGAATATACATGAAAACAAAATAATTTTGCAAATATTTTCTATAATTGTATTCCTCATATAAAATGTTGATAACGTGATAGTTTCAGTATTTTAATAAAAAAAATACCTGACTTCGTAATTCTGCATATTCTTGACAACTTATAACTGAACCATTTTAAGACAACCAGGTCACGTTTTTTATTTGTTAACTGTGAAACTTTCAGGAGTGATGCTTTAAGTCTGCATTGAGTATATAATGATCATTTGCCACATTAACATCTGTATTTGGATTAGAAGATATTATTAAATGCGGATGTATTAAGGTTTGGAAGAGTTTAATTTTATTTTTAGAAATAATAAATACAAAATTGTTTTGCTCAAATAAAATAGCTTAGTCCTTAAAAAAGGCATTTAACTGCTTCTCAATGGTTTATAATATTTATGGTTGAAAGTGTTAGAAAGTAGTATGAGCTATAGTCATGATAGAAAACACCTATAATACCAGAATTAAGAGACTAATAAAACAGGAGGATCCTAAATTTGAGGTTAGCCTGATTTACATATTGAGATCGGGTTCCCACCCCCCCCCAAAAAAGGAGAAGGAGAAGCAAGTGGAAGAAGAGGAAGAAGAGAGATGTGGGAAGAAAGGGAGGAAAGGTA
This sequence comes from Dipodomys ordii, assembly GCF_000151885.1. Classification (NCBI taxonomy): domain Eukaryota; kingdom Metazoa; phylum Chordata; class Mammalia; order Rodentia; family Heteromyidae; genus Dipodomys; species Dipodomys ordii. Next base: position 2,887,589 of record NW_012267306.1, read on the forward strand.
AAAGGGAGTCAAGGAAGAAGGGAGGGAAGGAGGAGCAGAAATATGACTGTTATGTGTTTAGCACTTAAAAAAAAAATCAGCTAGGTGCCCAGTGGTTCATGCCTGTAATCCGAACTACATGGGAGGTTGGTATTGAGAGGACTGAGGTTTGAAGACAGTCTCAGAAAGAAAAGTTCTTCTCAATCAACAGCTGGTTGCGTTGGCACACATCTGTAATCTAGTGACAGGAAGCTTAAAATAAGATGATTTTGGCCCAGACATACACCTAAAAAAGGACTGGGAGCATTGTTCAGGGATAGTGTGCCTGCCTAGCAAGTATTAAGGCCCTAAGTTGAATGTTCAGTATTGGTACATACATACACACACATACATACATTCATACATACATCTGATACATGTCACCTTAAACGAACAAACTCCACAGATTTCAGCCCATCATAGAAGACACTGGAACAATTCTTGAGAGGGAGGATGGGGGAGGGGAGGAAGTGCTCTTAAGTGCCTTTTAAATATTGAAAATTTAATGCCAGTCTCCATAAAAAAATTTACAATTATAAATATTTCTGTAAAACAAAGTTATCATTATTAAAACTGACCTCCACTGCTTGTTCTGGCCCTCACCAGTCCTAAACTGCATGACAAAAAGACCCAGAGAATCAGCTCATAGATAACAGAAACACTGCCAAGATTGTGCTTATTATTTCCTTTAATTCTTTTCCTTGGGTTCTGTTCAAATTGCTGAGGCTTTAAAATAGTACTACTATCAATTCAATTCTCCTGAGTATACTCTGTGACTTAGCCAGGATGGCATGTATCCAAAAAACATAAATGTCCCATGCTAAAGTTTCCTTTGACTCTCTACAACTAAACTTTTCCCACAATATACTACATGGTACATTGTACTTCACATATGCTATTAATTTGGTTTTTTGAAATTAAAATAAGAATTATTTGATGATTTTACTAAGGGTCTCACCACATTCCAAAATGTCATAAGAAAATAAGAAATACAGAGAATGACCTATTTTTCTTGGCACTTCACACAGAGATCAGATATAATCTGTGGTGAGAGCTACATTTAAAAGATGTGTCTCACTGCCAGACCTCAGAGACAGTGATGACTCTCAGGACTTTCACTCCAAGCCTGGACCCTGATGATGTTTCAACATTTCTTCTTAGAACGCAGTGGATCATTTGTAAAATGAAAGGCCCAGATTATGTAATTTTGAATGCTCTTCACAGCTCTCATGCCCCGTGATTCAGTAAATCCTGGGACGAAGAGCTGGCATATCAGGTTCAACATAACAGAGCATTACCTCAGCAGCCACGGCCCAAACAACTGCTGCCATATTGGACTTCCTTCCATCTGTAAATGGTTCTATCAACTCCAATTCACTCTGACTTAGTAAGACGCTCAAATGGTTCTTGGAAATTTCTAATGCCCCTTGAATGAGACACGTTCTGCTATATTTTTTCTATCTCCCTTTTTCAAAGCATCGTGACATTTTGATCGACTCCTCGGACATCTAGTTTTCTTATCACCCATCACCAATGAGGCCTAAATCTCATTAAACCATCCAGTCAAGCAAATGGCTATCATAACAAAATCACTAATACCATAAACAATTCAAAAAAAGTCCTAAAACTTGCCCAGAATAATATGAAGATTAAATTTTTCATAACAGGAAACATGAGAACAGTTTGAGTTTCCGTTAGAAAACCTTTAGCAAAGAACCCATGAAGCCCACTGCCAAGCGATCTAATTCCCTCTGTGCCAAACTGGTAGGGAGGTTGCTGCCAGGGAAGAAGTTTCTAGTTCAGCCAGCAACCTTAGCAGGCTGTCTTTCTCCATTCATTTCTTCTTTGGAATCCTATCTACTGTGAAACCTCAGACTAAACCCTGTCTCTTTCAAGATCACAATAGTGATTTCTTCCTCTTTTCATTCAGAAAATTTTTTATTACTAATTGGATTCTGAATTGGCTCCATTTTGAGTAGGGAATTGACTATTCAATGCTTGCGTCACACTAAAACCCTACAAAGTGCCAAGAAGTTATCAGTAGTTTTTAATTGAACTCGACCATATCATAAAATACATGTGGTACTAAAAGATAACTTACATGAACACAAAAAAGCAAACAAAAGTGATCATTAAAAAAAAAGACCTCATATCTATGAAAGCCAAAAAGATTTCAGGGAAGTTGTAGTGTTTTAAACAGATCTTGAAAGATGGGCCCAGTGGAAATAATCAGAAGACCTAGGAGGGGGACACAGGCTTGAAAAGGAAAAAAGAGATTCACCTTCAGACATCAGCTTCTCTGGATGCTTCTACCTGATGGAGTCATAAAAGCTCAACCTGTCAGAGGCCACTTTCAATCATCTTTTTGTCTGTATAAGTTTTTAGGTGGTTTTTTTTTTGCTTGATTGGGTTCTTTTCTCTCACTGAACAAGCTAGTGTGTTCTGATTAAAACTGTTTTTCAAAAACTGACAGCAATGCTGATTTTTTTAAGTCTCTGATGTGAAATGTGATCTATGTTTCTTGTCTTGAGAAGACAGGCTGGATAGCAACAACAGGAGCCCCCAGAAAGCATTCTGATAACTGTCTGATAACTGGCTCTTGTCAGGTTTCTGTCTTACTCTTTCCCTTCAACAGACTTTGTAATTGCAACCTTGTAATTTAATCAAAAATGTTTATTTACCTTCGTTAATATAATTTAAGGTTCTTGAGAATAAGAGATGGCAGTTATGTGAGATTATATTCAACAATACGTTTTATTTCTGAACATAGTGTTAGTGTTAACACAATCCTTATCTTTGTCTGAGTATATAAATACACCTTTAATTAATTTTTAAAATTAGAAAAAATTAAAAACAATTCTGTATGTGTAATTCTGCAACCATTGTCATAGTTCGGAGTTGAATACTGCCTGCTACAAATTCCATTCATTTTAAGTGTATACTTCATTAGTTTCATCAATTTAAAGAGCTATACAATCATAGGCAGAATTCAGTATTGATATATTTTCACTCCAGCAGAGACCTGTGTCTATAATCACTCTTCACTCCCAAACACAATGCCAAGCAGCTTTCCCATGTCATAGATAGATCTTTTCTGATAACCCTGTATACATGCAACCATATTTCATTGATTCAACATAATACCGTTGAGGTTTATACATGCTGAAACATTCTACCAGCTGTTAATTTCAACAAGCAATGGACATCTGGATGGTTTTTTGAATGGGAATATTCCAGTAGTAATGTTAGGAACACTGTTGCAAATGTCTTTGTGTAGAAATGTGTTTTCATTTCCGCTTAAAGACACAGTCATGTTAGGAGTCTGAATCTCATGTTTTCTTTTCTTATGGTGCAACTTTATTTCCTTCTATATGTCACCTTTTTTGATAACATATTTTTTAATTCTATTTATTTTTTAACTTATTTTTTGTTTGGTCGCTCTAAGAATTCAAACTTACTGCTTACCTTACTTCAGGTTAATAATATTGGCCTAATATTTATTATATACAATTGCTTCATTCCCATTTTTTCTCCCCTCCTTTCTATTATTAGTCTCACCTGTAAACCTTTCATACATGTTTGATATCCAACAACATGGTATAATTATTATGCTGAACAATATAGTCTTTTTACAAATTAAGAGGAAAAAAGAATAATGTATTTATGGCATCTTTATATTTACTCACATACCATCATTTTACAATCGTCATTTTTTCTCCTCTGTAAGTGAAGTATTGTCTAATGCCTCTTTTCTTCTTTCCTTTTCCTTCCCTTCCATTCCCTTCCCTTTCATTCCTCCTTTTCTCCCCGCATCCCCTGGCTTCCCTCAGTATGTCTTCGGGCTTTGCTGATCTCAAAATGTCTTTAGTCTTCCTTTTGGAAAGATAGTTTCTGTTGGATATAGAATTTTAGTTGACATGTTTGTTTGTTTTTGTTTTTAAGCATTATGAATAGCTCAATACATTGTTTTTCTGTCTCTAGTGATTTAGAGGAAAGGTCAGCTCTTAATCATGATTTCCTCTGCATGCCCTGAGTTGTTTTACTCATCCTGTCTTAAAGATTGTTTTCTTTGTGTTTTTTTTATTGTGAAAATACTGTAGAGAGGGGTTACAATTACATGGGCAAGATAATGAGTACATTTCTTATCAAGCATTGTAGCCTCCTCCTTTGTTTCCCCTTCCCATCCCTTCCCATCCCCTGTCCCCCACCCAATCCTCCCTGCTTCCCCCCACCCCCCCCCCCCCCCCCCCCCGCACCAAAGTTGTAAAGTTCGTTTTCGACATAACGACTTGTACATCTCATTGTTGCAATGGATCCACCTGGATCCCTATTTAAACGATTTGCTTTTCCCCTTCCCCTCCAAAAATTATACCAACTTCAAATACAGTGAAAGCAGAGGTTATACTGTGGGGGAGGGGCATACAAAGCAATGAAGAAATAATCTTATAAATGTGTTAGAAACAATCACACGAAAGAAAAAAAACATTTGAATACATATCTTAGGGTTCATTTCCCTAACATCAACTTATCTGACCTTTTCTGCCTGACTCAGACATATACTAGATATTGCAAATAAAGGAAACCATGGGACCTATGTTTCTTTCTTTGTGTTTTATAAATAGTTTTACTATGACAAATATGATATCGGTTCTCTTTGAGTGTCTCTTAATTGTGATTCGTTGAGCCATTCGGGATAATAAGAGTTCCAATTAATGTAGTAATTTTATGACATTAAAAAATTATCTTTAAGTAGTTATATAAAGGTGTTGCCATTTAAGAAAGTAGTTTATGAATGCAATATATCTTGATGAATGACACCTCTTTCAACATTCTCGCTCCCACCCCTTCCCTCACTCTTCTTAATTTTGTAGGACATAATACACTGGATTCTTTTCTGCATTTCCCCCTCTCCTTCTTCATTGTCCTACTCCTTTCCCCTTGGCCTCAACCCACACCTTCTGAGTATCCACTTCCAGGTGTTTTCTTTTGCTTAACTTTGATTTTGCCTTTTTAAGGTATTAAATTATTTAAGACTGCCCTTGAAGCTTCCATATTTAAGTTAGTACTCCTACTCCTATATTTATGTCCACTTTTTCTGAGCTTGTTAAATTTCTTTCTAGAAAGTTTGTTCCAATATTCATATCTGCTTTATTTTTAATGGCAAAAATATCTCTTATTTGCAATAACTAGTATATATCTGAGACAAGCAGAAAAGGTCAGATAAGTTGATGTTGGGTGAAATGAACCCCAAGATATTCAAATATTTTTTTCTTTCAAGCGATTGTTTCTAACATATTTATAAGATGATTTCTTTATTGTTTTGTATGTCCCTCCCCTAAGGTATAACCCCTGTTCTCACTGTATTTGATGTTGGTATCCTTTGTGGAGGGGAAGGGCAAAAACAAATCATTTAAATAGGGATTCAGGGATTCATTGCAACAATGAGATGTACATGTCGTTATGTTGAAAACCAAACTTTACAACTCTGGCAGGGAGGAGGTGGGGTGGGGGGAGGAGGGTGGGGTGGGGGGAGGAGGGTGGGAGATGGGAAGGGATGGGAAGAAGAAACAAAGGAGGAAGGAACAATGCTGGATAAGAAATGTACTCATTATCTTGCCAATGTAATTGTAACTCCTCTGTACAATATTTTCACAATAATAATAAAAATAAAAGAATCTCACAGACTTTCCCGTTGGGGCTGCCTTTGAACCTCCATCCTCAGATCCCAGCCTCCTGAGTAACAAGGATTATAAGGAGATGTAAGCCACCAAGCGCCCGGCTGCCAAGGAAATTTTTAAGTAAAGTTCAATCTATTACAGTTAAAAATCTCAGTTTAAATCCTTTTTAATAAGACATTGTGTGTCAAAGGATAGCTACTTATCTGTAGGTTTCAACTTCTCCATCTGCAACATGGAGATAATATCTACAGGCTAATATAGGATTATATGAGGGGGCATTTTTGAAAGGTTGGCAAGGTAAGAACTGAAAGATTCATAGAGCACAAAGAAGGACACACTAAAGCCAAACACCACAGCCATATTTATTGTAGCTTTATTCACCAGGGACAAAATACAGAATTAGCACACATGACCCTCAGTGGATAAATGGATCAAGAAAATGTGGTATATACTCAATGGAAATCTACTCATCCATTAGAAAGAACAACATTGAACCATTAATAAGGAAATGGAAAAAACCTGGGAAGAATTATTTTAAGTAAAGTAAGCCAGGTGCAGAGAAGCACAGGTTGCATGGTTTTCCTAATGAGAGGGAACTAGAATGTGCCTATTAATCTAGAAGTAAGCACACATGAATTAACTGAAATATAAGAGAATTTATGGAGAACAAAATAGTGAAATACGTTAGAAAGACTAAGTCAAAGCTTAACAAAATGAAAACTAGGAAATGGATAGTTGTGAGGCGGGTCAAGAGAAGAGGGGGCAAGAAGAATGAATGGTGAACCGATAGAATTCAGGCAAGAACGCATATGTATATGCATAAGGAAATTGGTGGGAAGACGGGAGGGGAATGTTGAAGGAATGACAAAGATCAAGATGTATTAAATACATAAATTGCTTTAGAAATGGCAAAAAATTCAATACACAACCTAAAATTAAGAAAAGAAAGGGAAGTGGTGGGGTGGGGTGGGAGCGATGGTTGAGCGCTGTAAAAGGATGACATTGATCAAGAGGCCCTGGACCTATAAACTGCTCTGTTGAACGGCAACTGCTTGATATAACTACTAAAATAAAACAGAAGAATCCATAAGGATTCTTAGATAGTTAAAATGCATTCTGAGGCGAACTCATCATATAATACTTATAAAATGTCTTAAATATAAAATTAGTGATCTCAATTTTTATTTCCACTTGACAAAAATAAAAGATAAAATGTAGAATACATTTCTGCAAACTTAAAGGAAGCTAGGAAATCAATTTCTTGCTTAAAAACAAATTTTAATCTTTAAAATTAATGACATGAAAAATAAAACATGACTTCCACAGATTTAAAATCATACGTTCTAACAGTTTATAAATTTTTGTTGATACCAGTTGAGAGATAATCGCCAAATTATTCACACTTACAAAGAATAACAATTGTGGCAATTTACTTCTTTATTTAGAATCACAGACTAGACAGGATTTTGCTGTCAATTATAAAATGCTCTGAAGCAATCCATGTTAATTTTTGTAGGGACAGATAAAAAGGATTATCGCTAATGCGTTTTAGAAGAAATATTGAACATAATAAAAATGTATCACATTACTGTACGTATGTATGGAGAACACTGGTTATACAATCACTAATTCTTCCCAGGTAAAAGATTAATGATAGTACTATTATTTTAATCAAAATACTCTAAAAGTGTAAGTTCATTTCAAAAATGAAGAAACAGAAGATGAAATATATTAAGCACTTGCTCATGATCACATCTTGTAATACAGACATCACCAGAACTTAACATTTTCTGATTTAACTTGCAGTGCTTTCCCAACCTCATCTCTCTGATTCTTAGCAAAATAAAAACATCTGTATATAATTTTGATAACATGAATTTCTGTCTCAATAATGATAATGTATACAATAAAAAGGAAGGACTTCGACTTGAGGGAACAGATGGGGCAGATAATGAAGCGGTGATGTTGATCAAGATTCATTGTACTCAGAAATTGATGTGTTGAACTGAAACCCCTTTGTACAACTGCTTAAAGATAAAAAAAATTTAAGAAAGGACTTTGCATTTATCCATCCACTCATTGGATCTCTGTACTGCATGCTAGATACTTTCTAAGTCACCAGTTACCAGTTAAATGCAATCTCAACTATGTAACTACTATTTATATTTTTATGTAACCTTGGACAAGAATTCCCTGATAGTACAGCCAGCATTATACTCAATAGTGAAAAACTAAAGCCATTTCCTCTTAACTCAGGAACAAGACAAGGATACCCACTCTCTCCACTTCTCTTCAATCTAGTATTAGAATGCCTAGCTACAGCAATAAGACAAGATGCAGACATAAAGGGGATCCAAATAGGGAAAGAAGA
>NW_012267306.1:2896490-2906784 GCF_000151885.1 Dipodomys ordii
GGGAAGGGATGTGAAGGGTAAACAAAGGAGGAGGCTGCAATGCTTGGTAAGAAATGTACGCATTATCCTGCCCATGTAATTGTAACTCCTCTGTACAGCATGTTCACAAATAAAATTAAATTAAAAAAAAGAAATGTACGCATTATCCTGCCCATGTAATTGTAACCCCTCTGTACAGTATGTTCACAAATAAAATTAAATTAAATTAAAAAAAACTAGGGAGGTTCAATAAATACATGTTGAAGGGTGAGAATTCCTTGTAACATCTATCTCTTACTGGGTACTCATAAAGTAGGCAGCAAATTTAAATCTTATAGGAGGAGATTAATAATTCTTTCCTGTGGAAATTGAATCTTCCTGCCAATAAAGATGTCCATATTCTTACATCTGACCTACCACAGGGAAAAAATAACTTATCGCCACCACTGTATAGTGAAGCCAACAAACCAATGTCCCCTACCAGACACCCACAGCTTCTAACCAACATATTATTGACTCGTATCAATGAGTTGAACTGGGTGATGGTGACTGACACTTGTGTGGCTAGCTACACAAGAGGTAGAGATCAGGAAAATATAGTTCAAAACCAGCTCAGGCAAAAAGTCCACAGTAGCCTATCTTAACCAGTAGCTGAATGCAATGGCATTACAACTGCTAACCTCACTACATGGGTGACTGAGACTGGGAGGTTCCAGACCAGCCTGGGAAAATGATTAATGAGACCCCCACTTCAGGAGAAAATATGGACATACTTGCTATGGTGGATAGCATAAAAAGGAAGATGGTGGTCCATGACCATCTAGGCAAAAAGCAAGACCTTATCTAAAAATCAAGGCGAGCCAAAGGGCTTAAGGTATAGATCAAGCAGTAGAAAGAGTACCTGCCTAGCAAGTATGAAACTCTGAATTAAAGCTCTCATACAGCACATATAAATATAGATACACACATACATATATACACACATATATTCACAAACATATAAATGCATATGTATGTGTGCATTTACATATATATACACCTATGCATTAATCTATATATATCTATTAAAAATCAAAATCTCCAGGTTGCTGAAAGATGTTTCCAATAAGAGACTAAAATATGAGGCAGAGAAAATACAGAACCAAATCAATAGAACTGTATCACTTAACCTCTTAGATGTAAGAGATGAAATGCTTCTGATAGTCTTCAGATCTTTTTAAAATCCCAATATATTTTCCTGAATTTTCAATTAATGTTAATACATTATTACTTCCAAAACATTTTTCATTAGTCCTTATTTGTTTTTTGGCCTCATTTTTATATTTAATGGATATAATGTCACAATAATTTATTAAGTATTTTCACAGTGTTTTATAAAAATGGAAAATGAAGTACAGAAAGTTTTAAACTTTCTCAAAATCATATGGTTAGGAATTCAGGCAAAATTTTAATTCAGTGCTTCAGATCCCTGACACTTAACCAACTCAACTACTAGACTGCCTCTTGGACATGAACTTATTGATAAGAATCAAACATACATGGGATTGGGAATGTGGCTTAGTGGTAGTGTGCTTGCCTACTATGCATGAAGCCCTGGGTTTGATTCCTCAGTACCACATAAACAGAAAAAATCAGAAGTGGGTCTGTAGCTCAAGTGGTAGAGTGCTAGCCTTGAGCAAAAAGAAGTTCAGGGACAGTGCCCTGAGTTCAAGGCCCAAGACTAGCAAAAAAAAAAAAAAAGAAGAAGAAGAAGAATCAAACGTACAACTGGAGCCCCATCACTACACAAATGAAAAACTCCTCAGGGAAGTATTCTGTAAAGTATGCTTAATTTCCAACTTAATTCATATAGCATTCATGCATTCCAAGTAACCATGGTACCCCTGGAGCTTTAAAATTCTTGTCAGTCAGGTGCTTATAGTTCATGCCTGTAATACTAGCTACTCAAGAGACTGAGATCTGAGAATCACAAATTGAAGTCTGTCCAGACAAACAAACCCAAAAGACTCTAATCTCCAATTCACCACCAAAAAGCCAGAAGTAGAGTTGTGGCTCAAGTAGTACAGCACTTGCCTTGAGCCCAAAAGCTCAGGGACAGTGTCTAGACCCTGAATTCAAGGTCTAGCATCATCATACACACACATACTCACTCTCTCTCTCTCTCTCTCTCTCTCTCTCTCACTCTCTTCAATAAAACAGCTGAATTCAGAATGCTGAAACCTAAAGTTTCCAAGACATAAAGAGATACATAATTTTGCCTATCATCTATTGCATTAACATGGGGTAAAAGATAATAAAAAAAAATCCTGATTATATTCTTCTTATTAATTTGGAAATCATTACTAGATGATGAGCAATTCATACACTGAAATTGACAAAACTTGGTAACCAACAGCTAAGTTCTGAAGCTCCTCTCTAACATCTTCTTCCAGTTCTGATACATATGGAGATTTACACAAGGAGACTGACTTGTCCTCTTTGTCCCCTCAAAAGTAGTTTCCAAGTCAGGACCCTGTAGCTCACACCTGTAATCCTAGTTACTCAGAAGGTTGAGAGCTGAGCATCACAAAACCAGTTGGTACAGAAAAGTCTCCATGAGACTCATTTTTGTAATTTAGTTTTTATTTTAAAGATGTACAAAAGGATTACAGCTACAAAAATCAAGTAATGAGTATATTTCTTTTTGAACAGTGTTATCTCTACCCTCATGTTTTTATCAACTACTCAAAAATAGGACTCGAAGCAGTAAAGCACTAGTCCTGAGCAAGAGTGAGGGCCTCATGAGAGACAAAAATATAGTTTCTAGGAGCCTAAGCATGAGAGTCCCAGGTCAGTGGAGTGGGAGAGGATGGCAGACCTGAGTTCCTGAGTTCCCTGTGGTAGAGGTTCTCTGCACTGGAAAGGTGACAGAGAAAGTGTGCTCTGGCATCCAGGAATCTTGCAATGATTTAGATTACAACCAAAGATGATTATATACCTATCAATTAGTCCTACATATATGCTGAAGTACTATTTTTTTTTTTGGTCGGTCGTGGGGCTTGAACTCTGGGCCTGGGTGCTGCCCCTCAGCTCTTCAGCTCAAGGCGAGCGCTCTACCACTTGAGCTACAGCGCCACTTCCGGTTTTCTGGTCGTTTATTGGAGATAGGAGTCTCACAGTCTCTCCTGCCCGGGCTGGCTTTGAACCGCGATCCTCAGATCTCAGCCTCCTGAGTAGCTAGGATTACAGGCGTGAGCCACCAGCGCCCGGCTGAAGTACTATTTTTTGCAAGCAAATCTTTTTTTAATTTTTTTTTATTGTGAAAATATCGTATAGAGGGGTTAAAATTACATGGACAAGATCATGAGTACATTTCTTATCAAGCATTGTTGCCTCCTCCTTTGTTTCCCCTTCCCATCCCTTCCCAACCTCCCACCCTCCCCCACTCCCCCACCCCTCAGCCAAAGTTGTAAAGTTCGTTTTTCCACATAACATCTTGTACATCTCATTTTTGCAATGGGTCCACCTGTATCCCTACTTAAACGATTTGTTTATCTTTGAGTAAATGTATTGGAAACCCCAACAACCAATTTATAGAATTATAGAAGTAGACCTTTATCATTCCACTTAGTAGATTTTGAGATCCCCACTGTATCAGTTCTTCCTCCTTCTAACCCCAAACTAGCAACATCTCAACCCTGTTCAAAGCCATGACAAGATATAATCTATCTTCCACACTAGGTGGATCTGATGAGTCATTCAATCATCCATGAATGATTCACAATAGTCTTAAAAAATAAATGAATATTGAAAGACCCAAGTCACCTTGGGGAAAGTTAATGTATTCATTCATCTGCTCTATGTAAAACTTCAGTAAATGGAAAACAATGACAAATGTTATCAAAACTACTAAACAGTTCATTTTCACCTAAGGTTTTAAAGATGAAATGTAGGGCTCAGTCCACTATTTTCTACCAATGTGTCAGTCAAACTAAGAGGAATACTGTATTGGATTGAATACTAATTCCAAAAATTTCATATCCACTTAGGACTTAAAATTATAACTTTACTTGTGAACACTCTTCACAAATAAAATTAGCTAAATTAAAATAGAGCCATTCTAGATCCAAGTAGCATGGAAATCTAATGCATGGTGTCTTATAAGAAGGCAAGGCACACAGTGCCACACAGAAAAAGCCACATTTAAGACAGAGGAAGAACTGTACCAGTACATAATTAAGCTAAGACTGCCAGGCCCTAGTAAAGATTTTCTTCTATTGCTAATAACTTTTAGACTTCTAGCGACTAAAGCCATACAAATGTAAACTACCAAGTTTGTGATAATGTATCCCAGCAGCCCTACCTAGAAGAATGACATAACATCCTGAACATGAAACTTCAGTTGGTGAACTACCAATTGAATTTTAACTCAATTATATATCAAACCTCACTTTCAGTTTTCACAAATAATTACACAGTATGGCTTCAAGGAAGTGGTTAATTTTTTTAAAAAAGTTTGGTTAATTTTTTTAAAAAGTAAACATAATGAATAAACTTAAAACACAAAGAAATGATATCAACATAGCAGCCAAACAGTACGTGTCCACACCGGTTTTGGCTTGAATTCAGGGCAGGGGGCATGTCCCTGAGCTTTTTTTGCTCTAGATTAGTGCTCTACCACTTGAGCCACAACTCCACTTTCAGTTGTTTTCTTGTTGTTATTGCTGTTGTTGTTGTTGTTGTTTAAAGTTGGTAGTTAACTGGAGACAAGAGTCTCATGTACTTTACTTTCCAAGCTCATATCAAATCATAGTCCTCAGATCTCAGCCGCCTGATATCTAAAATTAATTGTTTTATTAAAATCAGTTTTATTTTCTATCTCATACATACCACTAACAAATGTATAAAACAACAATTCATGTAATTGACATATCAGGCTTACATTCTTAGAAATGTTTATTGTGGAATTCAAAACTAATAACAAAGGATCAAATAATTCATTATATGAGCAGACTAGTTATTTCCAATTACTATCTAAATTAAATGAGGCATTATTTTCCTTAATCTCCTTCTCAGCTACTACTGCCTTTCTTGGTAGCACCATTTACTATTGGAAATCTAAATTATTCCCATAGAATTTCAACAGAACAAAAAATTTAAAAAAAATAGAAAATATAAAGAAAGAGAAAAAGAACAAGTGAAACTTATGGAGATATTCTGAATATGTGTTATTTCCTCTTTTTGATCCTTTCCTGTGCTAATTGAGTAGTGTTCATCTATCTTTATTAATAATTACCATCACTTAATTAAAAATATTCCTTTGTCCCCACCAAAAAATCCCTCTTTTTGATGCAATAATAACAGAATCATTTGTAAGGAATTAAAATGAAACATGAATTCAAAATTTCTACTTCAAGTCTCTCTGTCATACTGGAATGTTTAAGTGTAGGCCTGTGGTATGACCTACAGGATTAATTTTCCTATCTACAAAAAACTAGCTGTGACCTTACACAAATGAATTAACCTTCACATGCCTAACTTCCTTCACACTAAAATACAATAAAGAATAGTACTAAATTTTGAGAGAATTAAATGAGTCTATAAGCTTGGCTATGCATGTATTATTTGTAAGGATATGCTAAAAACTTATCTATTGAAATTGTTACTATTTTGATTTAAGTTTATTCTTTATCAGAATATTTAGGCTTATTTTTCGGCCTGCCTATAGAAACTATAATGTATTCAAAAATATATAAAGTGCATGAAAAGTGTACCCCTCCCTTCCTGGTCTGAGAAAATGCTAGAGCAAAACATTCTATTTAGAACATATCACAGAAAAGGAAGTTGTGTTAACGATAGGATAGCCTAAGACCTATTATCCACTCCTGCTCAAATCTTTTCATATCTCCTAACTTCCTGTGAGGAACACCACAAACCATAATGGTATCATATAAGGATTCTAAATTAAATACAAAAGCTGGCCCTCAGTGGACCTATGTAATTTTTCTAAGATGTCATCAAAGACAGTAAGTTTCAAAGCTCCTGAACCTGAATTAAGCCATTACACACTCTAGCTGGAGAAGATAATATTCAAAAAGTCCATCTCTGGATACAAATCTAGGTAAGATTACAGTTGCTAAGGATTTTCAATTTAAATGAAAATTATGTGTTAAAATGTAAATTCCTACCTAATCCTATAAGAGGAAAGCATCTATTTAAAAACTACTTTACTGCTCATGGTGTTTCCCCATTCTGTGTCCCTGCTATTCACAGATGGAGAATAGGAATTGACCAGAACAGAGCCAAATTCAAATTCAAGTGTTACCTCTCTACTGAATGAGCAGAAGCTAACCCTGTCAGTGAAAAATGAATGCATCTCAGGGCCTCACACTCTTCAAGTCCCACCACTAAATGCACACAGGACTTACTGTGCATGATTTATAGAAGAATTAATAGAAAAGACAGGAAAGCTTTGAAATAGTAATAGCTTTTGTTGCCACACATAAACAGCAGGAAAGTTAACTGTGAAAGACAGGGATGCCCTAGAATTTAATCCTTTGTACTACCATAAAGTCACTTTGCCATTACTAACCATCACTTAGAATTTAAACTTTATTAGGGAAACCCTAAAATACTGTGTGCAAAGGAAAAATGAATGTTATTTTGTAATCAGATCAATCACTTTTGATATGTACAACAATAAAATATCTCACTTCTTGGGAAATTAAATCATGGTGCTGAAGTAGACACTTTGTAAGAATTGGAAGGCACTTTTCAACAATTCAACAAGTAGCATTACTACTAAGCAATTTTATTCGCTTGTGCATCCCACCCCATAAAATTTGTATGTTCAAGCTTTAACCACAGTTTTTTAGACTGTTTTTGTGACTTTTGAGATAGGACATTTACAGAGGTAATTTACAAAGGTAACAAGGCCAATAAGATGGACTCTAATCCAGTATGACTCATATCTGACTGATATCCTTATAAAAAGAAGATACTTGGAAGTAAGCCAAGCCCAAAGAAAAGTAGGTTGCATGGTTTCCCTCATTTGTAACAACTAGAATATGTCTATGATATTCTTAACAAGGGATCACAACAGGCCAATTGCTAAGTGCATATGACTATATATAATAAAGCGTATCAACATGAACTATAAGATTTAGAAACAAGAGGTTCTTACTATGTCTGGTATGCAATTATTTCTATTTTTTCTGTTTTAGTTTTCTGAACCCTTTGTCTTGCATGTAAGTTTATCCAATCCTTGGAAAGGAAAGTGAATTAAAGAAACAGCAGAACAAAGGGTGAACTAATACAATGATACTCACTTGACACTATGAGGGAAATAGACTATATAACTTAGTGGGGAGGGCAGTAGGGAGTGGTAAGTGGGAAAAAATGAGGGAATGGGTAACAGTGTGTAGAAAGAAATGTACTCACTGTCTTACTTATGTAACTGTAACTCCCTGTGCATCACCTTTACAATAAAGATATATATATATATATATGAAGATATTTGAACATGGACAGTCATGGAAGGAAGACCATGGGAAAACAAAAGAAGACATCTCCAAGCCAAGACAGGAGGCCTGGAACAGATTATCCCCTCATAGGTCTAAACAATGGTCACACAGCCAGACACTAGTGGCTTACTGCTGTAATCCTAGCTGTTCAGGAGGCAGAGACTTGAGGATCGCCTTGAGACTGTGAGTCTGTGAGATGCTTGGCTCCAACTACCAGAAAACAAGAATGGTGCTGTGGTTCAAAGTGGTAGAGCACTAGCCTTCAGCAAAAGAACTCAGTGATAGCCCTAAGTTCAAGCCTGAAGACCAAAAAAAAAGAATGGTCATAGAACCTTTACCTCTGACTTAGCAGAACTCAGAACTATGAGACATCATTCAAGATGTTTAGAATACCAGTTGTGTAGAATCTTCACACATCACCCTAGTAGATTAATACAGACAAAGACAGAATCAAAACCAAGCATTTGAATACTCATGAGGTTTCCATCATTCCAATGTCTTGCAATCAAACTCTGTTTCAAAGACCTTAAATGAGTCTCTTGTCTTTTGCTTTCATGCCTACTTTTCCCTTTTGTCCTTCTCCCTTGTGGAATGGAAGGACACAGAAAAATAAACCAACCTCTTCAAATGGTAGGGCCATGCTCTTAGATTTCCCAGCCACCAGAATTGTGAACCAAATAAATCTTTAATGAGTGCTTTAAAAAAAAAAACCTAAATTTAAATCAAAACAGAACTTAGAAAGTGGAAAAACCTCCCATGCTCCTGGATTGGAAGAATCAACATTGTGAAAATGGCAATACTTCCCAAAGATATCTACAAATTCAATGTGATACCTATCAATATTCCAACCTCATTCTTCAAGGAAATAGAAGAGACAATCCAAAAATTCATATGGAACAATAAAAGACCCCAAATAGAAAAAAAGATCCTTAAGAGAAAGAAGAGTGCTGGAGGAATATCAATACCAAATTTCAAACTCCACTACAAAGCCATAGTAATCAAAACAGCTTGGTACTGGCACAAGAACAGACCTCAGGACCAATGGAATAGAATTGAAAACCCAGAAATGAACCCACATACCTATAGCCATCTAATCTTCAATAAGGGAGCTAAAAAAATAGAACGGAAGAAAGACAGCCTCTTCAGTAAATAGTGCTGGCAAAATTGGTTAACTACTTGTAGAAAACTAAGGCTAGATCCTTATGTTTCACCCTGTACCAGAATCAACTCCAAATGGGTCAAAGACCTCAGAGTCAAAGCAGCCATTCTGAAAACATTACAGGATGGAATAGGAGAAACCCTAGGTCTCCTTGGCACAGGCCGAAATTTTCTTAATAGAGACCCAGAAACACAGCAAATCAAAGAAAGATTGGACAAATGGGATTGCATGAAATTGCAGAGCTTCTGCATGGCAAAGCCCACAGATTGGGAGAACATCTTCACTAGCCATACAACAGACAAGGGTCTCATATCTAAAAGATACCTGGAACTCAAAAAATTAAATCCCCAACAACAAATCCTCAAAGAAACAACTGCCCAATAAATAAGTGGGCTAAAGACTTAAAGAGAAACTTCTCTGAAGAGGAATGAAGGATGGTATAGTATAAATTCTATAAACAATATAAATTCTATAAAACAAAAAGGGAAATTCTTCAAAGGGATAATCCGAACACTTAAGTTGAGAAGCATTGAAGTGTTGAAAACAGTTCTTCATGCACTGACAAGCTATCTCTGGCTCTCTATTGATATTTCTCTTAAATATCATCTATGATCAACAGTTTACATAGCTTTGACCTTTTCTCTCAGGATCAATTTTATTCCAGCCTCCTAACAAATCCATAATTTCTAATTTTTAATACTTTCACGGACTCATTTATCATCAGCCTCCAGTTTCTTCTTTTATCTAATACAGATCACCATCTAATATCACAGTTCTCTTCCTGATCAACCCAGCTCAAAAGCATTCAGAGGCCTACTAACCACCAAAAGAGTTCCCACCTATGCAGCCCTTCATTCTACAGTATAACTGCAGCCCAAATTCATCTCAAAGCTTACAATAAAGTATTATGAGCATTCAAGCTCAGCCCTCAGTGTGCCAAAGTTCATTGTATGCTTTATTCCCTGTGCTGCCTTGAATCTTCTTTCCAGTGACCAGGTACTTTGATATCACAGTCACATACTATGAACAAGGATATCATCAACAACTTCAATTTTTATCTACTTGCTTGCTTCTGTCCTTGAACCTACCCATTACAGTAAATTCTATAACATTGTTATAAATTTTATCCTTTTTTAAGGTTTACTTATTATCTTTAAGTAGTTGCACAAAGGAGTTACCATTTAAAAATGCAGTTTATGACTGCAATATATCTTAATCTTAAACCTGGAGCAGCAACAACAACAAGGTTAAGATGGTTAATTCTAGAATATAAGCCACAGACTAGGGTGTATGCCTGCTAGTCAGTTTCATTGGTTTTTTATTTCATTTTTGAAGTAAAAGTTTTCTCACATTCAAGGTCTACCCGCAACAAACTGAGTAACACTGACAATTTTTCCTTCCTCTAGAACTCAATAAGAATCTAACATCCCATCTCAGCCAGTGAGCCTTTTTATATATAACAAATATTGTTCTACTTTTCTTTTCTTCTACTATTGTAAAAGAAATCCATGGGCTGGGAAGGTGGCTCAGTGGTAGAGTGCTTGCCTTGCATGTGAGGCCCTGGGTTCGATTCCTCAGCACCACATAAGCAAAAAGAAAAAAGCCGGAAGTGGCGCTGTGGCTCAAGAGGGACAGCGCCAAGGCCCAGAGTTCA
>NW_012267306.1:2906834-2917251 GCF_000151885.1 Dipodomys ordii
TTGTTGCTTTGTATGTCCCTCCCCCATGGTATAACCCCTGCTTTCACTGTATTTGATGTTGGTATAATTTGTGGAGGGGAAGGGAAAAAAGAAATTATTTAAATGGGGATACAGGTGGATCCATTGCTATAATGAGATATACAAGAGAGTATGTCAAAAAACGAACTTTACAGTTTTGCAGGGGGGGGGGACAGAGAAGATGGGAGGGGATGGGAAGGGGAAACAAAGGAGGCAACAATGCTTGATAAAAAAAATGTACTCATTACCTTGCTCATGTAATTGTAACCACTCTATATGGTATTTTCACAATTAAAAAAAATCCTAAATTTGTATTCAATTTCCTAAGTACCATGTTAATCTACTGTGTATGCTACCTCTAAACTCTTGTATTAACTCCACTCCCATGTCACCAACAAGACATTTTCCTATGGCTGTCTCATGGATTCAAAATCAACCTCTTCAAAAACTTAAGTGATTATAATATTTTGAATTCTAACAAGGTCTAGGCAAGGTCCAACTTCTTAGGCAAATTTTTTATCTGTCCTTTCTGGGCCTTTCTAGCCATACAACAGACAAGGGTCTCATATCTAAAAGATACCTGGAACTCAAAAAATTAAATCCCCAACAACAAATCCTCAAAGAAACAACTGCCCAATAAATAAGTGGGCTAAAGACTTAAAGAGAAACTTCTCTGAAGAGGAATGAAGGATGGTATAGTATAAATTCTATAAACAATATAAATTCTATAAAACAAAAAGGGAAATTCTTCAAAGGGATAATCCGAACACTTAAGTTGAGAAGCATTGAAGTGTTGAAAACAGTTCTTCATGCACTGACAAGCTATCTCTGGCTCTCTATTGATATTTCTCTTAAATATCATCTATGATCAACAGTTTACATAGCTTTGACCTTTTCTCTCAGGATCAATTTTATTCCAGCCTCCTAACAAATCCATAATTTCTAATTTTTAATACTTTCACGGACTCATTTATCATCAGCCTCCAGTTTCTTCTTTTATCTAATACAGATCACCATCTAATATCACAGTTCTCTTCCTGATCAACCCAGCTCAAAAGCATTCAGAGGCCTACTAACCACCAAAAGAGTTCCCACCTATGCAGCCCTTCATTCTACAGTATAACTGCAGCCCAAATTCATCTCAAAGCTTACAATAAAGTATTATGAGCATTCAAGCTCAGCCCTCAGTGTGCCAAAGTTCATTGTATGCTTTATTCCCTGTGCTGCCTTGAATCTTCTTTCCAGTGACCAGGTACTTTGATATCACAGTCACATACTATGAACAAGGATATCATCAACAACTTCAATTTTTATCTACTTGCTTGCTTCTGTCCTTGAACCTACCCATTACAGTAAATTCTATAACATTGTTATAAATTTTATCCTTTTTTAAGGTTTACTTATTATCTTTAAGTAGTTGCACAAAGGAGTTACCATTTAAAAATGCAGTTTATGACTGCAATATATCTTAATCTTAAACCTGGAGCAGCAACAACAACAAGGTTAAGATGGTTAATTCTAGAATATAAGCCACAGACTAGGGTGTATGCCTGCTAGTCAGTTTCATTGGTTTTTTATTTCATTTTTGAAGTAAAAGTTTTCTCACATTCAAGGTCTACCCGCAACAAACTGAGTAACACTGACAATTTTTCCTTCCTCTAGAACTCAATAAGAATCTAACATCCCATCTCAGCCAGTGAGCCTTTTTATATATAACAAATATTGTTCTACTTTTCTTTTCTTCTACTATTGTAAAAGAAATCCATGGGCTGGGAAGGTGGCTCAGTGGTAGAGTGCTTGCCTTGCATGTGAGGCCCTGGGTTCGATTCCTCAGCACCACATAAGCAAAAAGAAAAAAGCCGGAAGTGGCGCTGTGGCTCAAGAGGGACAGCGCCAAGGCCCAGAGTTCAGGCCCCACGACCGGACCCCCCCCCCAAAAAAAAAAAACAAAAAAAAAAGAAATCCTTACACAACAGCATGTGGAGAAAAACAGAAGTGCTAAGCACACGAGAAAGGAAGACCTACCTCCTCGGAAAAATCTGAGGTTACTGAACAGAATGTTTCAACTACCGGTGTGCAATCTGCTAAGAAAAGGTTGAATGAAGTAAGAGAGAGAGAGAGATCTATTTTATTTGGTAAAAATAAAGTAACTGACAAGCTCGATGATCGGTTTAGTTAAATAGGAATAAGCTGAGATAAACTAAAATACAATGAAGAACAAATGATGCAAAAGTCTTCAAAATTAAGCAGAATGTGACATGATTATAAGAGGTACTGGATTCTTGGTTTGCTTTTTTAGCTAGGGCCTTTGGCTTACTAGGCAGTCACTGGACCATTTGAGCCAGGCCCCCAGCACATTTTGTCTTTGGTTACTTTTCAGGTAAACTTTTTCTCGTTTCTGCCTGGAGAGAGACTCAGACTACATTCCTCCTTCTTAAAGCCTCCCTTGTAACTTACTGATTGAAATAAATCTCTGTAACTTTTTGCCCATTGCTCCAACCTTGATCTTCCCAATGTCTGCTGAGGGTTTTCTGACCCCTCAGCCTAAAGAGTCCAATAAGAGAAAGAACAATGGACATTAAAACCAGCCCATACAGAGATGTATAATGCACCATTATAAGCCTCATACAAACACAAACAAGAGTGCCTACCTTCCCTGATTGCTGTGAAAGGTGTACCTTCTTCTTCTTGCAGCCTGATCACCTTCAGGGCTACTAATTTCCCATTTACCCTGTGGGAAATGAAAGAAAAGATGAGAAGTGAATCTGTGAAAATGTGTGCCTAATCACCTTCCTTATGATTTATATTTTATGCAATTTTTGCACTGAAAATTTCAGTGACTCAATTACACCACCACAGCAAGATTAATTCCAGAAAGATTGGGAATGCTATAGCATCATCAAAAATATTCACATTTTAAATATTCACACTTGCATTGGCCAAGATTTAACTCCAGTTTTCTGTGAGTCACTCTGTCCCTTCCAGAATCAAAGTAATATTTAACAAAATTACACACACTTGATGATTATTCTCAGATCAATTTAAAATGAAGCAGTCAAAATAATACTTTTCCTTTGTTTCGCCAAACGCCTTCTGGGTTGATTTTGCTGATCTGTCTATCTTCAGTTTTGGATAAGGTCAATCAGTTCTCAAGGACAGAAACGACACTCAGTTTTCCTCTCCTTTCTCCCTCTCAGTAACACACTCCCCATTTTTCCTTTAAAACAAAAGTCTCCTGGGATTATACTTGATCTGGTTGTTTTTGTATGATAGCAGATGATGACCAAAAAGTTATGAATATACTATTACAAGATGACACAAGACCCAGCTATCCAAAGCAGATGGTTCTTCCAGACACATTCTAAATGTGTGTAAGCTCAAATGAAAAGTAAGATGAAACTATGGAGATAACTATTTATCCAGTCATTCCTGTTAGTAGTCAAATTTATGACTATCTAAATCAGTTTTGTTTGATCGATATTCTACGTTTGCTAGGCTGAGAGGTATACTTTACTTGGTTCATTTGTTAAAATGTGAATATTACAAGAAAGAATTTGGTGAGATGTAAATTTCCATTCCACATAATTCTTCTGGAACCCAGCTCTCATCCTTAGATGTCAGCACTTACCATTATTCTTTATTTATTTTCACATCTATAGAGTTCCATATATATCACAAAAATAAATGCACACACATCCATATTCATGTAAAGAGCATATATAAACAAATGATAGTATGTAATACAAAGTAATACTATATGTTGTTTTTGTCCTTTAACAATGTGGTAATTTATGAATTATAAATTCACAGAAAACTGCCTCTAGTTTTTAAAGGGCCAGAGGATATTCCTTTGTATAATAGAGCATAATAAATTTAATTCCAGTCCTCTACTACTGGGCATTTAGCTTGTTCCCAATTTTTTGCTACCTTAATGGTGAAATGTATATTCTTATATATGAAATTTTACTCATAAGCATGTCTGTATGATAAATTCCTTAAAAAAGAATTG
This sequence comes from Dipodomys ordii, assembly GCF_000151885.1. NCBI lineage: Eukaryota > Metazoa > Chordata > Mammalia > Rodentia > Heteromyidae > Dipodomys > Dipodomys ordii. Next base: position 2,910,862 of record NW_012267306.1, read on the forward strand.
GAAGTTCAAAAGGAACGCATATTTAATTTCTTAACTTTGATGAATATTAGAAATATATGGTAGATAAAGGAGAAATTTAGCCTTTCTTATAGTAACACAAAACTTCTTATTCCTTCCCTCTATCAACTATACAATAATACAATGATGTTTCATTTTGCCGGATTGATAGGTTAAAAATGGTTTCTTCTTGCAATTTATAATGCTACCAAAAATATTGAGAATCATCATAAAGGAGAGTTCATGTGGCCCAGACAATCCAGTACCTGAGTTTGAAATTAACATTTTCAATTTGTTTAACTATATCTACTTTGTCTGTTTTTGCTCAAAATGCAAAAACAGACACAAACGGCCAAGGCATTCAGCAAAGCCGCCATCGTCGTGGCACTTCCTTCTGAACTGACTGACTTCTGGTACTTTACTATAGGTTTTGGTAATGCCAAGGCATTCAGCAAAGCCCGCCATCGTAGTGGCACTTCCTTCTGAACTGACTGACTTCTGTACTTTACTATAGGTTTTGGTAATGCCATAGGACACCCAGTTACAAGGCTCCACAACTTGGCTTGTCCTCCAGATTACAAGTTGTGCTGATTTTTTTCCTTGGCTTTCAGCTGGGAGGATAGATGTACCTGCTGTTTTTCTGCTCCACAATCTCTACTCCTCATACATAACCTTGATTCCTCTAATCCTATTTGTGCTCCAGGTACCCAGGTGCAGGCATAAAGAAATGATTATGCATGTGGGTTCAGCTGGAGACTGTACTTTGTCCTTCAGGACTGAGGGAGCCTTTGGCAGGACTTGAGGCTGCAAGGCAGTCAGTGCTGACATCTGTACAGATTTTTCTCAGCCCAGTTGAGCTCATCACTGGCTCCCTGAGGAGGCAGTAACTGATTCCAGGAATGACTTGGAATTTTCCCTTCATTTACAGATATTTTCCCCTCACCCATAAAACACATACATACACAACCTTCTTCCCATAAAACCTCCGCATTTCTCTTGAGAAGTATTGACTTGCATGTACAGGAACTGAATTATTAAATAAAGGGTCCTCATGCTTTTGAAAATTATTTTTATTCATTTATTTTTTAATTTTTTATTGTGAAAATATTGTACAGAGGGGTTACAATTACATGGGCAAGATAATGAGTATATTTCATATCAAGCATTGTAGCCTCCTCCTTTGTTTCCCCTTCCCATCCTCCCCAACGCCCCTCCACCCAATCCTCCTCACCCCCCCCCACCAAAGTTGTAAAGCTTTTGAAATTATATACTTAAAATCCGCAAAGCAATGACTAGTCAGTATACATTGAAAGCAGGCAAGCCTTTAACTGAGTATCTAAATGTAATTAAAGTTGGAACTCCTGTGAGTAGTCATGAAGACCGACTTGTATAATTCTGTAGTGAGGAAAAAGAATTGAACATACTTTCTGTCACTGTTTAAAAGAGAAAGACCCACATTATGGAATTCTAATTCTGAAATCAGCATAAATTAAATTTCCAAGTGTTCCTTTTTTATAGGCTATGAGAAATGCAATGGTTGACTTTGAGATTTTATGTAGCGTATTATCTGAAATTAAAATTTCTTTAAAATTTATAGGACACTACAGCTTCTGGAGTTAAGAGATCTATTAACTGATAAGTGCTCAATAGTTGGAACTTTCCTAGTACAGGGTGTGTGTTACTGAATGAATAGAGATACTGTTAAAATACACCGCATTTGCCCATACATATGCATAATAAAATATAAGGCATACAATTATTTCCAAAAATTCCAGAAATATTAAACATTCTATAAAACTTTCAACATCATCTTTCATGCTTTATTTAACTGTTCCTTTACTTTCTTTTTTGAGGTAGAATATGAAGTCCCTGTTGTTGATGCATGTAAATAATACAGACAAGTTTTCATTCTCCAGAAGTTTTAAAATTTTAGAATGCTTTGTTAATTAACCTTTTCACACCCAATACATGTTTGAAAACACTGTCGTTTAGTAATTTGATGACAGACTACTAATCAGCATCTCACTCTTCTCCAATTATTTCATTGGTTTTTCCATTAAAAATCACATTGATCATCAAATTGCTCTTTAACCTGAGTCGCTATGACTTTCTCCTGTCTTAATTAGTTTTTCCTCTACTATCTGGACACTTACCAATGGCTGAGTCCCTCATTTTTAAGGCCAAATAAACATGTTAAGTCATTAGCTCTGTCTTTGGTAAAGGGATACTTTCAAAAAAATATTAAGAAATTTTGAATGTTCTAGAATTATGTGTATCTGTCTGTCTTAAACTTTAGGATGGCTTGAATTACTTGAAATTCTAAGTTACTAAGTGATGCAAAACATGTCCTTTTAAAGATATCAAAAGAAGCTATTGTTCTTTGATAAACAAGAATATAGTATCTTTCAATTATCTTGTAGATTTAAGTACTTTATGAAGGCTCAAAACATATAATTTAAGCATTGATGTAAAATCATTTAAAGATAAAATTCAAGTCAAATCAATAAATTCAAGTCCTTTACAGGAAAACACTGAAGGTTCCTCTTGAATACATCTTATTAATTATATCAAAAGCTAATAAATAGAAGGCAATCAAGGTTTGATTTCTAGTGGAAACACTAATTCAGGTAAATAATGTAGCTAGAAAAATGTTTCAAAAATTGTTGATATTACCATAAAATGCTCTAAGCTACACAGAGACCCATTTTATTTAGTGATCTTCTATAATGTTATTAGGTTATACACCTGCCATTGCCAGCAACGTGGTTTCACTGTAAGACACAATCCAGGATCATCACGTGGGTGGAGATTCTGATTACAGCACAAAGCAAAGCTGCAAACTTAGCCTAGACAGCTCCATGCCCAGAGAACTGGGACATAGGATGGCAAAGCTGTGCTGAAGTAGATCAGGCATTCAAACTGGTTCAAATTCAACCTCTGCCAACTTCAGAAATCTGCCTTCAATTTTTGGTACCCTTTATATCATAGATTAAAAATTATTAAGTGAGAATGAAAGTGTGAAAGCTTTGAATAAAGAGAATAGCTTGTTATTTTATTTATCTATTCATTCATTTGCTCATTCAAAGATTTACAAACTCTATAAAGTAAACCCCTTGCTTCACTCAGGGTATATTTTGTAATTTGAAAAGATGATGGTCAAAGAGAATTTCCTTACAGATAAAAAAATTCTCATAGGAAAGCCTACAGGTTTTCTATTCCATTACTTACCTCAAATTAATAGGATAACAAAATACAATAAAACAAAATTACAAAAATTATCTAGGTCATCTCTAAAAAGATGTCCATGTGCTAACACCTAGAAGAAATTATAACTGGAGGATATAAATGAAATTAAAGCAATATACCTAAAAAGAAATTTAATAAACCCTGGGAAATTTAATATATTCTGCCTCTCTCATCCATTTTTATTTTGTCTCAAGAGAAAGTACTAAGGAAAATATTACCAAGTGCAGGCAGATACACCTAGCCTTTTCTTTCATACAGTTAGGACTCAATAGTGAACAAATGAGCCAAACCCTTACGATGTAAAGGAGATTCTAGAATCCCTGCTGTTCTTAGTTATTCAGCCTCTTCCAAATCACCACAAGCAACAACACACAACTACCAGCCTGTGACACTTTTAGGTAGTCATAAACATTTACCCATGTTTAATAAACAAATAAGATATTCATGATACGAGGTATTCTCTCATCCACTGGTTTAACAACCTGATCAGAAAATAAGGCTATTTATTATCATTTTTATCTCTTATTCACTATTTTGCTTTCTAACTGCTCAGCAATCAACTGAACAATAATCAGTACTAAATATGTATTGTAGGAGGTAGAACAAGGATGTACACAGGAAAGGTCAAAATCGCTTCCTTCCATGGATGAAATTCATAGAATTCTTCTTTTATGACTGAGGATAACTCAAGATTCCCATTGTCTCTCTAAATGTCTATAGGTTCTCAGTATAATTGATAGTGTCAAAATAGTCTCAAGTTTAAGTTTCCTTAAAATTCCATGATACAATCATCTCAGATCTTGAAATGGAACTCATCGGAGAAACACAGGGCTATCAAATATTCTCAGACATCTGATAATTTAATTCACTTCTACTTTTGTTCTGCACATTTATGACTGAAGCTGTCATTGACAGCAAGGATGCAAGCAGAACAGAAAGTAAGTGAATGTCACACCTTTCTATGCCAAAAACATCTTACATATGGATGGTAAGCCTGAGCTCATTCTTGAGTTCTTCCCCATTCCCACAGAGCTGAGTGGTCAACATCTGGTTTGAGGTTCAGCTATTTAGTTTTGAGAGACTTTTTATCATCTATTTTGATAGATGAACTCTCAAGAGTAGTAGTGGAGTTGATTGTACATTCCTCAGAACTTACAAAATAAAATACCTCCTTTTGATGCAAGAAACTATTCTGCAGTGAACAAGAAGTAATCTGCATGTATCTCCCACAGGAGGGAAGATCACATCAAAAGCCTGGCATGATGGTGCACACTTGCAATCCCAATACTCTAGAGACTGAAACAGAAGGATTGTGAATTTGAGTCCAGCCTAGGCTACATAGTAAGAGAGGAGAGGAGAGCATGGGAGGTACCAACAGATGTAAAGACAGGTGGCTACACAACACTGCTAAAATGACAAGAGAAGGGCCATGAGAATTTGATGAGAAAAGCTGGTTTCACTAGAAATAAGTAAAATATAATTCCTTAAGAAGAGTTTTAACATTGATTCCCAGACTTAGTGAGATCTGAATCTTACTGTGTTAGTCCACTAAGTTTGTCTCCATAAACATGCTTCTATTTTAAGCACATGGACCTGATGTGCTGAAAATGAAGGAAAAAGAGATGGAGTAAAGGCAAAGAAACATCAAACATAAAAACTCCAGCTGATGCTCAGAAATTTTGTTTTTTCCAAGTCCCACTTTCAAGTGTACTTATCTGGAGAAACACATTACTGAGGGCTTTGAAAATCCCAGATTTTTACATTTCTAACAAACCAAATTTTCTCTCTCTGAGGTCAAGATGCCACTTCAAACAGATTTTTATCTCCAGCAATCTTATTTTTGGTCCCCACAGAAAATGTTTCCAAAAAACAGAAAAGAAATAGATATACTTGATGTTTCCCTAATCTTGAATTACATAATACTGTGGCTAAACTTAACATAAATATCCAACACTATATCTAAAAGTTCAAGTCAAATTCATTCATGATTTTCTTTGTAAAAATCAAAAACAAAAAAGACTAGTTCAAACAACACAATCAGTGTGAGTCACAATCATTGCATGATTAGGATTAAAGGAAAGAGGATAAAATCAGATACTCAACCTAACAACATTTCAAGCTTCCTGGTCCAAAGACACGCTTAAAGCATGGTGTTCTATTTTTCTTAACAGTCATAAATGTTTCTTATTCTTTAGCAAAGGAATGCATATCGGGCCTGCTAATAACTGCTCTGGAAAAAAAAAAAAGCATGTCGAAACAAGTTATCACAATGTAACAAAAAGCATATCACCCATCCACTACAAGGCTTTGAGACATCCCCATACACTCATTCTTGCATAGCATTAACCACAGAGATCTTGTATTTCCCATTCAAAAATAGACATGCAAAATTAAATGAAGTTTGGAACAGCAGGAGAAAACAATTAAAGCAGCTCTAGAGACTCATCAAGGCAGGACTATTCAGAGTTCAGACTACACTCTACCCATTCTAACAAAAAACAAAACAAGCACATACTCTTTGAGTTTGGTGTTGTAACTAGGATAGTAAGCTACAATTTTCTGTTTCTGTTTTGACTACAAATATACATTAGGAACTAATTAACAGAAAAAAATTCTCAATAGCCTCATGAAAAGACCAGGAAACTAGAGGAGTTGATCCAATAAGAAAATGACTACTTTGATAATCATTGAAAATGTGAATAAATATACTTTAAAATTCAAAATAATATCAAGCAATTTATTTAGATATGTCTTTTATAGTAAGAAGTATTATAGAATAGTGCTATAGTGCTATACAGCATCATCAGATACCTAAATCTAAATGACTATTCTCCTAAAAATAAATTTACAAAGGCAAGTAGAGTGTCAATTAAAAAAATTATTCCATTAAATATACAGCTGAAAAAAATCACATGTTAAAGAGCAGGGCTTATTCTAATTAATATATTACTAAGGAATAAAGAATGGCCTTTTCAAAAAAATTACTGACATTTGCCGGGCACCGGTAGCTCATGCTTGTAATCCTAGCTACTCAGGAGGCTGAGATCTAAGAATCGCGGTTCAAAGCCAGCCCGGGCAGGAGAGACCGTGAGACTCCTATCTCCAATAAACCACCAGAAAACCGGAAGTGGCGCTGTGGCTCAAGTG
>NW_012267306.1:2917301-2945037 GCF_000151885.1 Dipodomys ordii
TCAAAGCCAGCCCGGGCAGGAGAGACCGTGAGACTCCTATCTCCAATAAACCACCAGAAAACCGGAAGTGGCGCTGTGGCTCAAGTGGTAGAGCGCTCGCCTTGAGCTGAAGAGCTGAGGGACAGCGCCCAGGCCCAGAGTTCAAACCCCATGACCGACAAAAAAAAAAAAAAAAATTACTGACATTGGGTATGAGAAAGAGCTATGACTGTAAACTAAAAAGGGAGAAGAAAGAAGGAAGGAGGGAGGAAAATCAGAAAAGAAATTAGAGAGGGAGACAGGAAAAGAGTGTTTAGAAAAAAAGGAAACAAGAGCAGAAAAACAAAGAGAGAAATATGAAAAGATGATAGACACAGACAGACAAACAGACATACAAACAGACAGACAGGCTTTAAAGTATCACTGATGGTGAAAACTACTGTTCAGGCATTATGACAGGTCCTAGGACAAGGACTCTTTTAACATTGTCTCATTTATTACCTATTTCATCTCTGTGTAGTAGATACTATTACTTCACTTTACAAGGAAAATGAAATACGAAGTAGTTCAATAAGTGGTTCTAAATCATCATCACTAGAGGTCCACTTTTCAGACCTGGCTAATCAAACATTGTTTTTCATCATTTATTATGAAACTCAAAATAAAACAATATATTTTATAATAGCATTCACAAGTCATATCCTAATCATAATATTGTTCTAGGTTTCTAGTAGTGTACTTGCGCAATACAGGTAAAATTTAAATCAACAATAATCCCAGGATTTAGAGGTAAACTCTTCAACCTAGGTCCATATAGCTTCTACAGGATTCTTTTTATAGGCAGACACTTTTCCAAAAATAGTTTCCTACAGAAATTTCATGATTGATTGTTTACTTGGTGCATGACTATATGGTCCTGTATTCTTTTACTGGGAAGGCTAAGGCAAGAACCTATGAATGCTTAAGTCCAACATATTTACCTTTTCCATTTAAGGAAAATGACCTTAGAACATCTGTCTTTCATGAAATTTAATAAGTCCTATCCATTTTGGTTTATTGACAAAGACAACTTTGCTAACAAAGCAGCCATGGACTGATTGGGGAAATAGTCACATGGAGGCAGGCTTATGAGGCACATTGTTTCCTAAGATGGCCTGGCTAGAATTTAGCCTAATGGAGTATTCCAGATGCCATGATAGATAACAATAATCATATCATGTCCGTGATGAATATGCCAGCAGATTTTACTCTTTAAAACCATCTACATGAACTTAGAAGAACTGATACCTGTAAGTGGGCAACTTAAGAAAGAACTTCCTTAGTAATCAAAGGCTCTGAGTTCAGACCTAAAACTAGCCAAAAGAAGAAGAGAAGAAAAGAAAGAAAAAAGAAAGCACCAGTAAAAACAAACAAACAAAAAAAAAAAAAACTTCTTATATCCTGCCTACAAATTCCTATCCCAAAAACCATCTGTCAGTCTCTTGTTATGCATTTGGCCTGGACCCCAATACTGTTATAAAGGGGGATAGATTGGCTCTTTCTCCAGGAATTAGTCAATGAAAAAGTACTAAAAGGAGGCACGAAGGGCTAACCTGACCTAACAGAATAATTGAAAGGGCAGGCAAGACGGTTAGATGCTGGGTAAGGGGTGGAGAGCATATACAGTGACCTTCCAGGATTCTTGCTAAAAGTGGTTTATCTTGGCAAGGATTGGGACCAAGTTCAAGGCCTAGTGAAGACAAGAGCTTAGAAAGGATGAACAAAGTTAGGTCAATAGACGTATTGTCTCATATCTGCAAAGTTTCATGGCTTGGGTGTGACTGAGTTAAGTCTTAATGATGGAATTAAATATACATTTAAGGGAGAGATAAGATTCTCTTTATATGAAGGACACTATCACAAACAACAGTGGAGAGAAGTGGGGAGGTAAATGCATAGAAAACCTAGAGAAAAGAAACAAGTTGTGCATATCTGTGTCTGTGTCTGTCTGAAATTAGTCTAGAGCTTTGAATGGAAATAAATGAGAACCAAAGCTAACATTAAAAATTGTCGTAGATGTTTTTGTTGTCATTTCCTTTTGTCTTGTTCATTAGTTTATTTGTCTTTTGGAGGGTAAGAGGGGTACAGAAAGGGTGGGACAAAGAGTGAAGACAAACAGCAGTGATACTAGACACTGTGGAAAATGAACTATACAACTTGTGGGTGGGGAAAGGGGAAATCTCGGAGAGAGCAAGAGAGAAGGGGCAACATGGTTCAAAAAGAAATTACTCATTAGCTGACTTAGGTAATGCACATCACCTCTACAATAACAATAAAATATATTTTTTAAATTTGTCATCTAAAGAAGTGAAACATACATGTTTCTGTCAGGAATTAAACCTGCTCGTGGCTGGTGGTCTAACATTTGAGTTATACCCTCCTTTCCAGCTTTCTGCTGGCTAACTGGAGATATCAATCTCTGTGATTTGTCTTTAAAATCTGGCTTCTAACTTCACTTCTTAGATCTTAGCCTCCTGTGCAGCTAGGATTACAAATGTGAGCCACCTGTGCCTGGCTTAAATGTAAGATATACTATAAAATACATGATGATGCATCTTTATTATTACAACAAGGACATCTAAATATATAATGGGTTAAGCACACCTGTTCTACTTCAAGAACTTTCCAAATACCTATGTATTCATCATCATCAACCAGGATACTTGCATCTCTTTTCTACAGAGCTAAATATTTTGCTAGGCTTAGTGTGACAATAGGAAGAAAACTGACAAGGCTTTCAACAAAATGCTACTCAGTACAGTTAAGCCTCTACTACCAAATTTAGCCTGTAATAAGAAATCTAAGTTCCTTTCATGTGAGACAACATAACATATCCCTTTTGAGAAAAAATAAAGAACAACAAAACATGCTGTACAGCTTTTCCTTGTACTAACTGTTTTCATGCAGTGTAGCTTCAATAAATGAATGAAACAAATGAAGTCAACTATCTCAACTGAGGAATAAAACAGCAAATAACTATAGAGGACAGGTTCACAGAACAGTGTATGTAATTAAGAAGTCACAAAAGTCAGCTTTCCCAAATGTCTCTCTTTCTTCATGTGTCAACTCTCAGAATCACTAACAGAAAGCACTCGGGCACATTTTCACTTAAGGTGATAATGAATGTTAAAGGAGAAGTCCATGCACTCAGGGACAACATACTCAAAAGCAATGAGCAATTTGCTCAATTTTAATCCAAAATGTGCAATGAATATAGTCGCCACAACACTCTTCCATGTGATACCAACTGGCAACCCTCAGTTGTCATCCTGAGGAATCCCTCGATTATACAACCATAGATAGATAGACAGACAGACAGACAGACAGACAGACAGACAGACAGATAGATAGATAGATAGATAGATCCTGTTTAGCTCAAGCAATATTTTACCTTACAAAGAGTCTAAAAATTTGAGTAGTATATATGTAAATGAGCTAAAATGAACATAAGATATTTAAATATTTCTAAGTCAAATATTGGATGACAAAGATCTTTGTTTCTAATTACTGCCTACTTTTTTTCCTATATTATAATATTTACTTATTCCCTTTTTGTTAAAAATGGAATGCAGCAATACAAATTACCATTAAAAGTACATATTATAAAACTTATTTCCCACCTAGAATTTCAATCATCAAGAATACAAAGAATGCTGATGTGGATGTGGGCAAAATGGTATCCTAATACACACTCTGTAAAGCAGTATGGAAGTTCCTCAAAAAACTGAACATAGAATTACCCTATGACACAGCAATCCCACTCCAGATCATTCATCCTAAATGTTACAAACTAGGATACAGTAGGTCACCTGCACAACAACCACATTCATTGGAGCTCTACTCACCATAGCCAAGATATGAAATCAACCCAGATGCCCCTCAGTGGATGAATGGATCAAGAAAATGGAATCTGGGACTGGGAAGGTGGTTCAGTGGGAGAGTGCTTGCCTTGCACGCATGAGGCCCTGGGTTAGATTTCTCAGCACCACATAAGCAGAAAAAGCCAGAAATCGTGCTGTGGCTCAAGTGGTAGAGCGCTAGCCTTAAGCTGAATAGCTGAGGGACAGCACCTAGGCCCAGAGTTCAGGCCCCACAACTGACCTCCCCCAAAAAAAAGAAGAAAGAAAGAAAGAAAAGAAAATGGAATTTGATTCATCTATCAGAAACAATGATATTGCATCATTTGTAAAGATATATAAGTAAATACCTTGGGTGGTGCAGAAGTGTACATAAATGTACACTTAACTGAAGTAAGGAAGATTCAGGGGAAAACTCAGCAGTATAACTCCCTAGAAAGACAAAGTCCATAGTTCAACAATATAAATACCAGGAAATGGGTACTTGAAAGGGGTGGAGTGGGGTCAAGGAGAGGAATGTAGAAGAATTAAGAAAAAGCAAACAGGATGAATGCAGTCAAAAATTCAATGTATATCTTACAAACTCAGAAGAGAAAAGGTAGGTGGAAAGGGATGGGTAAGAATGTTGAAAAAAGTGACACTGATCAAGATATATTTGTATTCATAAACTGCTTTACTGAATGGCAACTCCTTTGTACAGCTACTTAATGGGAATAAAAATATTTAAATTTAAAAAAATGTCCTGTACCAATGGCAGAGAAACAACTTTGATTACAACACATAAGATTATCTTTCTTCTTTATTTTGAAAAAGAGTAGGTGGCTAAACAGATAACATGGCTAAAGACTATATGTAATTCTACATGCTTGAGATGTGGAAATCAAGGAACCACAGTTAGAAGCCAGCCTATGTTTAAAAGTTCAGAAGATTCCATCTCACTCAACGTGTGCCCAATGGCACCTAAACTGTGTGTGTGGTGGGAGGATTACAATGTCTGGGTGTAGTTCCACATGTTTTTCATCCCAGAGACAAAAGGAAGCACAAATAGGAGGACTGCTGTCTAGGCCTGCCCAGATGTGAAATAAAGTCCTATCTTGAAAATGGACAACATAAAATTGGACTAGAAGAGGTGCTCAAATAGCACAGCATCTGCTTAGCAAGTACAAAGTTCTGAGTTCAAACACCAGTACTAAAAAAAAAAAAAAAAGAAAGATTTCAGATGGGTGAGAATGATGGAAGGGGTGATATTGATCAAGATGCGTTATACTCATAAAATGACATGCTGGACTGAAACTCCGTAGCACAACTACTTAAAAATATTTTAATCACAAAAGTCTTGGCTGGGTGCAGGTGGCTCATGCCTGTAAGCCTAGCTACTCAAGAAGTTAAGATCTGAGAATCAGAGTTCGAAGCTAGTCTGGGCATGAAAGGCCATGAGACTCTTATCTCCAATAAGCTATTCAGAAAAAGCCAGAAGTGATGCTGTGACTCAAATGGTAGAAGAGAAGCCTTAAGCCAAAGAATCCCAGGCCCTGAGTTCAAGCCCCAGGATCAGAAAAAAAAAAAAATCATGAAAGTCAACAAATAAATTGTAGATCTGATTAAAGCTAAAAATAAAGAAAGTATATGAATCATTTTCTTTGTTTTATCATGATCTTAAAAATCCAGACCACTGGGCTGGCTAACATATTTTGAATTTAAGAAAGTGAGAAAATACATGAACTCATCTGTGAGAAACATATCCAATCAGTATGCTACAAGTACTCAATAATTTTGAAGGATTTGGAAGAAACCTATGACTGGATTATACAGGATACTGAGGAGAAAAAAAGAAAGGTTTACTCATTTCTAATAGATGTAAATTGACAAATGAGAAGTGGAGAATAAGTTTTCAGTGCATATATATTATTAATCAAGTGTATGGACCTAAGTCCATCACCCAACCTACAGACTACAAACTATATTTCTACTTAGGTTAAAAACAGAAAAGTATCTAAAACTGAGAACAAAAACTATAGAAGAGTTTCAAAGGATACAACAGATACAGAGAATAATTTTCTCCTCATGTTTCGTCTTTTTAATAATAGCTAACTATATTCAGAGCAAAGGTTAGGGATAAACTTCAGGTGGAGTTAAATAGTTCTGGGTGTCTGCTTTGTCAAAAAATATTTGAAAGAAATAATTTCAAGGCATAGCTCACAGAATCACACCAGTGCATCTTCATTTGTGAAAAGTATTAAGGGTTATAATGTTGCTGGCAGGGCACAAGTTGGGCTTGCCATATACTCATTTGGCAACGAATGAAAAGGTAATGAAACGAGTGTCATGAAATCGAGGCAGAGGTCCAGATGAGAGGGTGGAAGCAAAATGGAATATTCTTTCCCCAAAAAATCTAATTAATAGAATAAAAAGGAAACAGTGAGTTAACCTAATTCAAGTAGGCACCAACATAGTACATGTAATATATCTTGACCATTAGGGTTTCTATTTTTGTTTTTATTTAATCTTAAAGTGAGACAAACTGGCTTATTTCAAATCTTTTCCAGGATTACTCTAATGTAAAAATAACAGCTAACATTAACAAACTATGTACTATACATGTAGCAATAGTCCAAATAGTAAGTTCACAAATATATATAATAATTATATATAGCAATTATATAAAGCCAATTCTATTACTATTTTTCAGGGCTTAAAAATACTCAATAAATATTGCCTTTTTCACCACTTTCAATTACAAAAAGAAAAGTAATATCAAAAGGGTTTTACAAAAATAAGTATTAATTTTAAAAATCACAATGTGGAACCAGAAAGAACAGGCAATATTCTAAATAGACTTTCATGATGTAACTACTTAATTAAAACTCCAGCTCTTATTTTTTTCATATCCCTAGAGACACTATCCCACTAGTCCACTAAACATATTTAAGAAAAACCTTCTTTTTTTAATTTAAATTTTATTAAAGGTGATGTACATGTATAGAGGGATTTTTGTTTCATAAATAAGGTAATGGTACATTTCTTGTCAAACATTGTTACTCCCTTCCTCTTTCCCTCCCACTTTCCCTCCTCTCCTTCCCTCCTCCACAAGTTGTAAAGTTCATTTCCAATATAGTGTCTAGTGGGTATCACTGTTGCATTGGTTCACCCTTTGTCCCACTGTATCTGTGTTTCCCCTTCCCTTCCCCAAATCAGATAAACTTATATACAAGACAAACAGTAGCGAATCAAAAACAATGACAACAGAGTAAACCACAGGTGGGAAAAAGAAAGAAAAAAAGAAATAACCACAAACAGTATAATGAACAAACCTCTTGTTTCCATTTCTTGGAGTTCATTTTGATAAGCATCATTTAATATGGTCATATGGACATAGCTATTGAACCATTGTGATCCTCTTCAAAGAATATCCTCCATTGTTCTCAGTGTGCAATGAAGAAAAGCTTCTTCATTGCAAAACATCATAACTTTGTCTCAGAATGCATCTGGTCTGATTTTCTGAATATTTGTCATCACTATCTACCCACTATCTATTCTTTTCCCCTCTCCTCTCCTCCTTCCCTTCCTCTCAACTTCCTTTCTCAGCAATCCGCATCCCATTGTTTCTCCCTTTTTTTAACTCTCAATATTGCTGCTCAGTTTTTTTTTGTTTTAGTTTGGTTTTTTGTTTGTTTGTTTTTGTCAGTCATGGGGCTTGAACTCTGAGCCTGGGTGATATCCCTGAGCTCTTCAGCTCAAGGTAAGCACTCTACCACTTGAGTCACAGCACCACTTCTGGTTTTCTGGTGGTTAATTGGAGATAAAAGTCTCAAGGACTTTCCTGCCCCGGCTGGCTTTGCACTGTGATCCTCAGATCTCAACCTCCTGAGTAGCTAGGATTACAGGCATGAGCCATCAGCACTTGGCTTTGTTCAGTTATTTTATCCTTCCTATTTTATTCAGAAAGAACATACATACAATTTTTAATTCAATAATCTGCCACATTTTACTGTGGGCACAGTCCCAGGTATCTTCCACTCTATACAATGTAGCAATGAAACCCTCCAAGAACAAGAGATTTAAAAAATTGTTTTTTCAAAAAAAGAAAAGAAAAGAGTGTCACTGCATAGGCTATTTACTTCTCATTAAGAGTTCAGCTTCCTCTGGGATCCCAATGGGCCTCATTTGTAACACTACTTACTTAGTTTCTCAATATCTCAATTTTCCTGTTCTTCCTGAGAGATTTGATCGGACACACAACAAAAGCCTGTGGTTCCTCTTTTGCTTCCTCTGGGGCTTTTTCTTGTCTGTCAATACCTGAACTGACTGCTAAGCTACTTTAGAATTCATTCTCTTGTCTACTCTTCAGACCAATTAGGTACAACTTCTATCTTATTCCCCCCTGGATTACAACAGGGCTTTAAACTATTACCCAAATGCCTAATGTTTACAATTTTCCCTCAGCTCAAACAATACTTACAAATCTATAGGATTGCTAGTTTAAACCTAGGAAACAGAGATAGTTGAACACACTGTAGTTCCCAAAGAGACTATTCTGAACTGGAGACATAATACTCTTGAATTTTCAAAGAATTTGTTTATTCAGGAGAATATTTTCTTGGAACTCTAGAAAGAAAGGAGAAAGTATTACCCTGGGAAGCAATCATTAAAAATGAAAACTATGTTGGTCGTCTTTAAATAATTTCCTTTCTGTCGGAGACTTTTCAAGGTCAGATATTTACTGACTCAAAACCAATGAGCTCATATAATTTTTTTAATTTTCAGATTCTACTCAGAAAAGCAAATATTACTCTTCAGTGCTTCATGATGAAGCCACAAATCAGACCTTAATGCTGAATTTGTCTAGCAAACCCAGCATATTTAAGAGAAGTGCCAACCATACACTTTAAAATCTTTCCAACATCCAGTGTCAACAAAACAACCCCTTACTAGATTAACTTTTATATTTTTAATACTAAACTCTTCACATATGTGATATCTCTCTGTTAATCTGCCTAATGGCATAATATATACCATTTGTGTGAGTCAAACTAATAGAATGTAATCATTTGACTGAAACTCACAGATGTGTCATTATGTTTACTTTGAACTTCAATAGCACTGATTTCCATCCAAGCCCCAGCTTACTTATTAACTCTTGTTTCAGATGTCCACCATGTAAACTATCTCAAATTGCTTTGAGCCTTTCATTTAAGTTACAAGAAGCCAAGGAATCAGGCAAGTCTTTTGAATTTTACACTGATCAGTAGCTAGTTCACAAAAATGATGAAGTCTGATCCCCAAGTGTTGTACCCCAAGCTCATTAACCTGTCCTGAAACTCTTTTTAATTAATTGACAAATCTTCATTGCAGAAATTTACAATCATATTCACAAACTAGTCACAATACCTTCATAGAATCAATGAAATCGATGGTTCTGGATATTCAAAATACTTTAATTTGGGGATCTGGCAAGATATTTTATTTAAAGAATTATATATGGAATATATTGCCACCCAAATAGAAGCAGTATTTCAGTAAAATTAAACACTTAACAACTGGTCCACACCTACCACTCGGCACTCAGGAAACTGAGGCAGAAATATCCCATTCAAAGCCAGCTTCTCTCTCTCTCTCTTCATCTTTCTCTCTCTCTCTCCTCTCTCTCTCTCTCTCTCTTACACACACACACACACACACACACAGAGGAAATAAAGTTCCTTTCTACACAAGACAATACAAAGCAACTTATACTACATCCTTATTCTCCCAGAGAACATATCTTTTAAAATTAGTAAGGTTAATCTAAAAAGAGTGCTCAGAAAAGACTAAACACCCCATGTAAAGGGAAGAACAAAGAATTGAGGAAAACTAGAATAACCTCTAGTTCTTGCTATTCAGGAGGCTGAGATCTGAGAATCACAGTTTAAAGCTAGCACAAGCAGTAAAGTTCATTACTCTTATTTCCCATTAACCAACACAAACCTAGAAGTCAAGCTGTGGCTCAAGTAATAGAGCACTAGCCTTAAGCAAAAAAATTCAGAGACAGTACCTAAGCACTGAGTATAAGCCCCAGGACCAGCACACATACACACACAGACACTCACACACACACACACACACACACGCACACATACACACACACACACACAAACTAGGAGAATAAAATCTACATTCATGTGAGGCTTTAAAATATGTTTCTACTCTTCTTTATGGTTAGACAATAATCCATTGTGCATATATATGTTTATGTATTGCATATACACACATATATAATATGTATTGATGCATGTATATATACATATAGTATACATATATACATATAGTGTATTTATATATGTGTATATATATACATATATATTATGTATATATATAAACATACACATAAATGTATATATATATGCCTTATAGTAGCATACTCTCAATTCCAACCTCTCACCCTCTGTAATACTGTTTTCATTTATTTTCCTTATAATAAATTGTTGCTATAATTAATTTTCATAAGCAGTTTGTGTTTAGATCAACTAAAAAAACTATTAAAGATTTTAATCTTGATTTAGTCCTGTCTAATCCACTTCTTTTTTTTTAAAAATTGAAGATTTTGACATATTCATTCTGCATAGAGAATGTCTTTTAATGTTTCCTGAAGGACCTGGCTACTCGTGAAGAACTCCTTCATCATTGTTGGTCTTAGAAAGTTCTTACTACTTCTTCACTTTCAAAGGATAACTTTACTGGATACATAATTCTAACTTAGTAGAGGCTTTATTTCTTTTTTATTGTGAAAATACTGTACAGAGGGGTTACAATCACATGGGCAAGATAATGAGTACATTTCTTATCAAGCATTACAGCCTCCTCCTTTGTTTCCCCTTCCCAACCCTTCCCATCCTCCCCTCTTCCCCCCCCCACCCAATCCTCCTCCCCCACCAAACTTGTAAAGTTCGTTTTTCCACATAACCACTTGTACTTCTCATTGTTGCAATGGATCCACCTGTATCCCTATTTAAACGATTTGTTTAATTTCACCCCACCCCACTCTTTTTCCTTATGAAATGTCTGATAAGAAGCCTGATATGATCCTTGTATGGAAGTTTCTCTACAAGCATGTTATTTTTTTCCTCTAGCTCCTTTCAAATTTTAGTTTTCTGTGTTTGGTGTATATGTGTGCATATGTCTGCCATATTTGATGTTCTGAGCTTGATAAATCTGAGAATGATATTGGTTATTAATTTTGTAAATGTATCTGCTCATATTATTTCAAGTACTTCTCCATACTTTTTCTGGTATTTCAATATGTCTATCGAATTTTTTTTTTGGTCGGTCGTGGGGCCTGAACTCGGCCTGGGCACTGTCCCTCAGCTCTTCAGCTCATGGCTAGTGCTCTACCACTTGATCCAAAGCACCACTTCCGGCTCTTTCTGCTTATGTGGTGCTGAGGAATCAAACCCAGGGCTCATACATGCAAGGCAAAGCACTCTACCACTGAGCCACCTTCCCAGCCCCTTTATCAAACTTTTTGATATTTTCCCCACAGTTCCCAGATTCCCCCTCCCCACTTCCCTTCCTTCTTTAGTTTGCTAATATTTTATTGACCTACCTTCAAGTTCACTAATTCATACAGCTACACTGAGTCTGCTACTGGGTATATCAAAGGTATTTTTTCATTTCTGTTAAAATACATGTTTTGTTTCTAGCTGTTTCCTTTGATTCTGTGAGTTTCTATCTGCTCTTGAAACACATATTTCCTTGCATATTGTCCCTTTTTTCCACAAGAGCCCTTAACATACTAATCATAGTTGTTTCACATGATTATTAATCCCAACATCTGTCTTATATAAGAGAATAGCTGTAGTGACTAGTCTTTTATGTTTTTTTTCTTCTTTGGAATGTTTTATGACCTTTGGTTGAAAGCCAACCACATAAGTACTTAAGATTTATCTACCTAAGAATTGGGCTATTTTTACACGGTGCTACAGTTCAAGGTATAAGAGACTACAGTATTTTCTCTGGTGTTTTGTTCTTATCTTCTTTTGAATTTGAGATTCCTCCTCAAAGAAAGTAGCTCTTCCAACCAAAACCCACTGTTATCATACTGGAGGCCTTTGAGTATAGTGGTATACTACAACTATCAAGATCCACTGCCCGGGCTGGGAAGGTGGTTCAGTGGTAGAGCACTTGCCTTGCATGCATGAGGCCCTGGGTTCGATTCCTCAGCACCACATAAGCAAAAGAAAAAAAGCCGGAAGTGGTGCTGTGGCTCAAGTGGTAGAGCGCTAGCCTTGAGCAGAAAAGCTGAGGGACAGCATTCAGGCCCCACGACTGGACCCCCCCCCCAAAAAAAGATCCACTGCCCTGTGAGTATCTAAAGCCTCCTGAACAAAACTAAACTCCTTTAGAAGGCTTGCATCCTAGGGATATGACCCTTACAAGTAAGTACCTCTCTAGTTGCATGGCACTTTATCCTTTTACATCTATTTTCTTCCCTGGATGCAGTGTTTCCCATATATTTCCTTGACTCTGGCTACTACTGATCCATTTAGGTGAGATAGGAAGACTACAGAGAATAAAACAGAGGAAATTTCCATTGTTCATCTAGGATAAGGCTCTGGAGAATAGGCCTTTGTGCACTGAGAATATTTTTTTTATTATTTACTCATTTCCATGCCCAAACCACATGGATCTGGCAGGATCTCTCCTATGAGAATGTAATAGGTTCTTGGAGGTGAAGCCCCAAGACTGGCCTCCAGAAGTTCTCATGCTTAAACATGCACACCCAGCAATTTATCAAGATTACCACTTAAGTATCACCTCCCTTTTAGAGCTACAGTGCTTGTTCTCCCGGAAAGTAGATTTGGGCTATGTTCACCTGAATGCCTTGGTCTCTCTAGAGATCAGAATAGTGGCTAAACCTGCTCTAATTGTCTAAGATAGTCTGTAAGGGCAACATTCAGAATTTCCAAGGTCACCTGCTAGAGATAAAGCCAAAAGTCTCATTTACTATGTATTGGAATGCTTACTCGAAGAAATAGTCATCATAGTCTTAGGAAATCCAGCTGATATGAAGAACCAGTACTGACTTGTAATAATGTCAGGGAACTTTTGTAGTGGGTCCTTCATATTCAAGCTGTATGCAATGCTATCACTTTAAGCAAAAATGAATTTTCTTGCCTACCCCTTTTCCAACTGCAGATTCATGAGCAAAATGAATAATAGTTGTTCTAAGTCTCTTCTAGTGGGATTCATTTGCAGCAATATACAATATAGTGTTAAGGTCCTACAAACTTCTCAAAACTCAACTCGTGTCCCTCTTCTCCACACAATCCATCCTCACAATCCATGCCTCAGCTCTTTCTGCTTGCCCTATCTCACAACAAGCTCTTTATCACCCAAGCCACCTTTTTACCTGGTTGGTGGCAACAACTCCTTCAGATCTAAGCATAAATATTCTGTCTTCCTAGCTATCTATTTACCTAAAGTATTAACCTCTTCTTTTTATGCAAATACACATAATCTACCACTCTTATACTTCTCTTTTCTTTCATAATACTTGCAATTACAGATGATTTGGTTAATTAAATTAATTTGATTTGATTAATTTCTGCTTCTTCTATTAGATGATAGGCTCTACAATGAAAGGAATTGGTCAGCTTTTTGCATCACTATGTATTACCTGACCAAGTATACAGAGTACAGTACAGACTTTGTAAACATCCCAGAATAAATGTGGCCTTTTAAGTAGACACGACCTCTATGCTTTCCTTGTTTAGACCAAAGTTTATCAATCTTAGCACTGCTGACATTTTAGATCAACTGGTTCTTTGTTGTAGGAGACTGGTATGTTACTTTTGCAGCAACCTTGGCCTCTACTCCCTAGATGTCAGTAACACCATCAGCACCTACCAAGCTGTGAAAAACAAAAAACTGTCTGCAGACACCAGTAACTATATTCTGGTGAATAAAATCTGTAGTTGAGAACTGCTACTTACATGCACCCAAATTTAAAGTATAAGAATAATAATGATGAAGCAACTCAGGAATATAAGTGTGGTTAAACTTAAAACCAATCTCAACATATCCTTCTCCTAACTTCCTTCAAAAGTTACTTCAACTATAGAAGAGTGATTTTTAAAACCCTGAGTTTTGTTTTAACCATTTCTGCAATTAAAAATTACCACACTAACTCCTTCAAAAAGAGTTCTGAAGACAACAGAAAATTACTCAACCTAAAAATGAAATTACATCATTGACAGGGAAGGGATAGATCCAGAAACCATTATATTAGGTAAAGTAAACCAGGCTCCGAAGGACAAAGGACATGTTTTCTCTCATATATGAATGTTAAGCCTAAAATGTATGTGTAATCACACACAGGATCAAGTATGCATGTATGTGTGTGTTGATCAGTATGACTAAGGTATGGTAAGTGCATTTTGTGTGAGACACCATGACAAAACCCCTTTAAACAATCAACACACACACACACACACACAAAAGAATATTAGGAAGTTGAAATATTTCTTGTCTGGGTGTATGCATTAGTGGGAAGGGAAGATAACCGGGAAGGTAAATGGAAGGTGATTGTAGACAAAATACTTTATAAACATGTGAAAATGGAACAATCCACTTGATGAGACTGCTTTGCAAAGTAAGAGAGTACTAGAGGAGAGATTATGAACCAGAAGCATTGTATACATAAATGGACTAGTTCAAATTAATCCCATATATACAACTAATTGATGGCAATAAAAAATAAGCATAAGAAAAAATAGTTTGTGATGATACTGACACCTCAATATTTGCTGATGACAACAAATAGCACTGTTTGTTGTTCTGAAGTTTGCTAATCCAATGATCAAAGAACCTTGACAATGAAAGTGATTTAACAATGGCCAAAACATGTAAACACTGTCTAATAGGAAAGTTATTCCAGTATAATTTAGTCTAATAATTGAAATCATACTTCTTTCTTAAACAAGAACCTCACTGCCACTTGTCAAAAAGATTGGGCATTGTTTTATCTGGTGCAAGCTAAATGAAAACAGCTGTACCAATGAACAAGACTCTACTGCCTGCATTCTTCTTCCTAAGAAAGTCAGGATTGAAGCTGCAATTTGAGTAGACTTTAAAGGTTTAAAAAAGTAAAATCAGCAGATGTTAGTGGACAGGCTATAATCTTCTTTGGACTAAACATGGCTAAGAACCCTACTTTTTCAAATTGTACCTAAATACAGTAACACAGATCTGAAAATCCCACTCAACAAACCTCATTTACTCCATTAGCTACTATTTTTAAAAAGTGGAGGGATAAAGAGTGAACACATGCAGCAATGATACTCACTAGAGACTATGTTGAAAATGAACTATACAACTGTGGTGAAGGAGGGCTGGGGGGAAAAATCTGAGAGAAAATGAAGGAAGAGGTGATACTGTTCAAAAAGAAATATACTTATTACCTGAGTTATGTAAACTATAGCCCTTCCATACATCACCTTTACAATAAAAATAAATATAAAAAATCCAGTTTCTTCTCTTGCACATTGTAATGTCATTTTTGTACATAACAGTACAAAGTAACATTGCTTGTAGTATAACAAAACACAATTTAATATCCCATAACTAATAACATGCTCATAGACTTGATCTTTGATAAGAGATTCCACAATAAGCTTAAGCCAATGGATCTTAAGTCCAAAAGACATCAGTGTGGACCAAATGAGGAATAGAGTAAGCCTCAAAACATCTTACAGCAAAGCTTATAAAATAATCAGGTTTGTCTCTCTTTCACCCAAAGTGAACAGGTGACCTCTTGGGACACCGGAAGTCAGTATAACAACGTAGGTACCAATAGTTTAAGATTGAAACTTCAATGAACTAGTGTTTTCCACTTGGGAATTTCTGACTTTCAGAATTCTTCCAACTCCTCCTGATAGTGTTTCAATGGAGCTGACCTTCCGGGCAAGCAGTAGGAGCCATATCTTTAATCTCACATATTCTGGAAAGGTGGTTAACTGTTATTGCCTTTCTTCTTGCTGCTGCTTGTTTTAATTAACAGCATTTCTTTCCCCTATTTCTCCTGGGGCTTTGAAGAGCTCTTTGAAATGTATTTAGTATATTTCAGTCTGGGCTTGGCTAGTCTCTCAATTTATGAGGTCATTTAATTCAAGTTCAATTATTCAGCACAAATTGGCAGAATGAAATGCTAAAAGAAGATTGGCAGTTTCAATCACATAAATCTCCTGTTACATAAAGTGAGCAAATTCCTCTATTGTTCTTATTGACCTCTGAGATAACAATTTACTGCTGGCACAAACCAGTGTGGGCAGGCTTCTCTTTAGCAGCTTAGCAGGCTCCTCCAGGAGCAAGGTTTGGCAGCTTCACCTCACCAGAAACTTAAGATAAGCGGAGTATCTGACCAGTGATCAGGACCATCTGGGGGATGACTTAGATGGAATAAGCCCCATACTCCAATTTCAGAGACACAACAAAGAGCACATTGTTCTTCCTTGAAAAGGCACACAATGCTGAGAAGCAACTAGTCTCACATTCCCTTAGATTCAGTTAGGGAGAGCAAAGGCTCCTCGCTTTACCCAAGTATGGGGGAGGGGGAGGTGTGCTGCCAGCAGATGCCACTGCACAGAGAACATGGATCCCTGTATCTCTTCTCTGGTGGGTGGCTAGTGACTTTAGCTGTTACTCCACAACACTCAGGATTTCATGGGCACCTATAGATAAGCGAACTACTGATGTACCTAATTATATCGCTTAAAGCCAATTCCATTTTAAAACTCCAAAACTCCTATACAATACTCCAATACAATCAAAATTTGTACAAAAACAAAACAAATCTGTCCACTTTTACTATACTGTCCTCAGGGGTTTAACAAATTTAGTCCAATAGCCCAACATGAAAATCTCATCATGTATAGTCCCAGGGCTACGTCAAGAGAGGGAAAGCCATGCCAAGGCCGCCACAAGGACAGGCAATAGAGAAATAATTTATAGGCATATGAGACTTTGGCTTCTGCATTCAGCCACCAATGCAGAGAACAGATTTAAAATAATGTAGTCAACGTCACCTTTCCTTTCTGTTTATATAGACTTTTATCATTTTATGTAGGTCTTTCTTAATACATTCTAGTTTGCAGAGCATATCCAACAATCCAATTTAGACAGAATTATTTCTATGCATGCACCATCTCCTTACAAGACTAAGTTTCCCTAGGGCCACATCTTAGTTATCTCTTGTCACCTGTAACATTAACACACACACACACACACACACACACACACACATACATACACACACATCACTGGCAGAAAAGGGCCCCAACACTGAACTGGCTCTTTAAATTATGAAGCATGTTGGATCCACATCAAACTAATTCAGCTCTCAAGTCAAGCGCAGCACACATACTGGGGCTGCTGTTCTTCATCCCGACCTTGGCACTTTAAAGCAACCAAATCCAGGCAACCTGTCATTTCTTAAAGCAAGTGAGTGGGCAGAGACTTTCATCTCCACTGGAGGAAATTGAATCCTACATGTGACCAGCAGACTTGAAACTACTTGAGAAATGCTGACAAGATAAATTTAGACCTGCTGGAGTAAAAACTATCAATGTCCAGAGCTATTGTACTCATGGATTACAGGGGTTTTTTAAGCAATGGTGATGAAAGAACATGCAGAATGATGCCAAAGCAGGAAGGTACGACGGAGAAGAGGGGAAGTTTGCAGCTGCTTTTTAACTAAGTGACTTTTTTGAAAGATGGAGTATAAGCTCAACTTATAAAAGATATCAGGACAATACTACATTGGTTTTTATCAAACCATTACTCTTATTCTCAAGACTAAATCTCCAAGAGCAAATAACTACATCATTCGCCTGGAAATGAATTCTCATTAGAGGCTTCCAAACTCACTGATAGATAAAATAAACAAAGTTGGGGGTAGGAGTAAAACAGAAACTAAATTAGACAATCCTGCAAAAGTCTTTGCTGGCATGTAAAAGTAATTCCACTGGTTTTTATAAATGTTTGAGAAAACTAAACAGCAGAAAAGCCTATTAAGACTAAATGACAATAATTAAAATGTGAATATTTAGTATTAAGATAGCACACATTTTAAATATTGAATATTACAAAAAAAATGAACTTACTTGCTTTTCCCTTTGTAGACTGTAGCATAAGATCCTTCCCCTAGTTTTTCCAGTTTTTCATATGAGTCAGCTTTGCCAAACTTGGGACTTGTTGGCTAAAAATGAAACAGAGGGAAAGCAAAACAGACTGTATTAAATTAATTTACAATGAACGTCCTGATTTTGCTGAGAATTTTTGCTGAGATTCTATCATTTGTTAAATAACATTTTTCTGATATACTATTTTGTCAAACAACATAGTAAACACAGTACAGATCTTAAAACATGCCAACAAGCACATGTAGAATTAAATTTACCCATAATCTACTTAAAGAATCACACTGTAAATATTTTAGTATTTCATCTTCTGGTGCTTTTTTTTTTAACTGGTGATTGCTTTTCTTTAGAGATGATATTACACTATACATATTGTTTTATAAACTGCCCTTTTAAAAAAATAAATATATTAGAACATATTACTATATAACCTTACAAAGTAAGGGCATGTAAATTGCATCCAGCATACTACATAGGTTTAGCCATTCAATGATCTTAGAACAGCTTTTCCATTTTGTAAATTGTTGGGGAGAGATGAGCAGAAGAAATGTCATGGTTGAAATTATATAAAAATGATATGTGATTTTGTTGTTGCTTTGTATGTTCCTCCCCCACAGTATAACCCCTATTTTCACTGTATTTGATGTTGGTGCCCTGCATCTTGTATATACACTTCTCTAATTCTGAGAGGGAAAGGGAAAAAACAAAGTGCTTAAATAAGGCTACAGGTTGACCCACTATAACAATGAGATATTCAAAACACTATGTTGAAAACAAATTACAACTTCGGTGCATGGGGGGGAGGGCTTTAGTTGTGGAGGTGGGAGGAAAGGGATGGTAGGGGAAAACAAAGGAGGAGGCAACAATGTTCAATAGGAAATGTACTCATTACCTTGCTCATGTAACTGTAACCCCTCTGAATAGCATTTTTACAATACAAAAGTACAAAAAATAAATAAATTATGTAATTATGTGACTAAAAAAAAGCATAGGCTCAATGTTTGAACAAAATTCTCCCAGAAAGTTTAATGAAGAGACTGCATCATTTTTTTAAATTAACAATGGCTATAAAATGTATTATTTGCAACACTGAAAGAAAAATTATTTTATATCAGTAACACCATATTCAGTCTCTCAAAGAAATATGGAAACAGTGAAATTGTATCACCCACAGGGGGAGAAAACCTAAACATAAAGGTTCATATTGTGTCAATATAAGACTCAGTTGGAGCAATGGAATTTTAGGAATGTAAGAACAGCAGGGAAAAAGAAACAATATCATGATGAGATTTCTTAATCAGAATAGATTGAAGATATTAATTAATTCCAAATGAACAAATTTTAGTATGCTTCTTAACTCCCAACACATGGTCACTAGGTTATGATAAAATGAGGTACACAAACCTCAAATAAACTGAGGAGAAAACGAATAGAGTACAAATTCAAAAAAGAAAGAAGATAAGGAGTGTGAGGTTAAGAGGTCTTAATAGCAGATCATGGCAGATAAAATATTATCAAGTAAAAAGAAAAGCAAATTCAACCTGTCAGTGATTATAAAGAGCATAAAGGAATCGCATTCACCTAGTAATAGAAAAGCTCTCATATTGAAAAAAACGAAAAATTGACAATGTGCTAATGACAACAGAAAAAACTAAAACAAAAATATAAACTTCAAATAAAGGAGTAAGAACATATAGTCAATGAATTTTAATGACCCATTCCAGTAGTGTTGATGGGAGACAAGTCAGAATGCACAAATCAAGACATAGATTAATTTAGTAACATCAATATTAAAATAGAGAATTTTAATAATAAGCTAGTTAAAGTCTAATAATTAGCTTTGAAATATATGAAACAACTGTAGGTAGCAATAAAATGAGAAACTATCCACCAATCCACAGGAAAAACTGAATACAGAAAGACTGCTCAGACACCTGCAGGGCAAGCAGATACCAATAATTTGGGAATCTATATGTTTGCATTTTAATTATATTTTAATCTAATATAAATATTAATGTATACTTATATGATCAAGGATATCTAATATTAATTTTTAATTAACCATACATAAGACCACAAAATTTATCAAAAAATTGAAAATTACTTTATCTGAGTAAGACACGGTAAGATTAGACATTAAAACTACACACAATAAATACATACTGCCTTTGGTATTCTGGCTACATGACTATAATTCATCTTATCATGATACAATAGGAAAAAAATTGGGTGGCAGTCAATATGTTCATGTTGCATATTTTATAATGCCAAATAAAATTTTGAAATCATAAAAAGGAAAACAAAAGTTAAGTCTCATAAATTAGAAAGAAAATAAAAATTGAAAATGCTTAATTAAACATGTGGCAATTAGGACATGATGTTTTAAGACCCGCCAAATCAACATATGAAGGATAGTATAAATATGTATGTCTAGGCCATAAAAAAGTAACATGATTTAGACTTTTAAATACAATTAGAAAAGCGTAGCAGGTAGGCATTAATACAAAGAATGAAAAATATTCACAAAATATGAAGCAAAAATGCAACAGGAATTTCTACTAAGAGGAACTTCTACTAATATGTAAATACTAATTACTAAATTATACAAATACTTGAATTAAATCAAATACTACCAAATTCATATTCTAAGACTAGCAACCCCTTCCTACAGCATGAACATATAGCTAACAAATTTAACTTCATCCTAAATTTTATGCTAACTTTTTATTTTACTTATTTTTTTTTATATTAGTGAGGGGCAATACTCAGGCTTGAACTCTGGGCCTAGGAGTTGTCCCTGAAGTTTTCTTGTGGTTGTTTTGTTTTGATTTTTTCCTTGCTCAATGCTAGTGCTCTACCACTTGAATCACAGTTCTACTTATGGATATTTGGTTGTTAATTGGAGAAAAAAGTCTCAGAGACCCATTCCAGAACTAGCTTCAAATCTTGATCCTTAGATCTCAGCCTTTCAAGTGGATTATAAATGTGAGCCACTGGTACCTAGCTTGTTGCTAATTTTTAATGAAATACAAAACAAAAACAAAACTCTTGCCTTTTAAAATCACTTGATCCTGTAACTACAATCCTCTGTATCGTATTTTTACAATAAAAACGTACAAAAGATAAATAAATAAAATCACAATTTCTAGGGCTGGGAAGGTGGCTCAGTGGTAGAGCGCTTGCCTTGCATGCCTGAGGCCCTGGGTTCGATTCCTCAGCACCACATAAGCAAAAAGAAAAAATACCGGAAGTGGCGCTGTGGCTCAAGTGGTAGAGTGCTAGCCTTGAGCTGAAGAGCTGAGGGACAGCGCCCAGGCCCAGGGTTCAGGCTCCACGACGGGACCCAAAAAAAAAATCACAATTTCTAGAGCTCTGTAACACTTTAAAGATCATCCACTCTAATATAAATGTATAAACAGGATCTCCATCAGAAAGACCAATTAGTCAAAGACCATACATTGACTTTCAGTTAAATTTTTCCTTGAAGCAAAATCCATATATATTTAATCCACTAGTCATGCAGAATGAGACAAAAAAACAGTAGAAAAACATAAAAACATTAACAATATTTTAAGAAAATATCACACACACACACACACACGTATTAGCTAAATGTGCCAAAATGCTATGTATTGAGAAGCTTTCACCACAACAAATCAATAATTTTCTCATAGTTCTGGAAGCTACAAGTCCAAGGTCAAGAAATAAATGGTTTTGGTTTCTCCTGAACCCTTTCTCTTGTATCTTTGCTCAGCAACCTTCTCTCTGTATCCTCACAGGGTCTCTCCTCAAAGTATCTGTATCCCTCTTGTCCTTCTTTTTACAGGTAAATCCGTTATATTGGATTAAGGGCCTATCCCAATGACCTCAATTAACTTAATCATCTCTTTTAAAAGAGCTTCTCTCCAACTATGGATACATTTCTTAAGTGTTGGTGTTCGGAATTTCAACATAGGAATTTGGGAAATACCTAAGTTAGCCTATAAAAGGCAGATGGAGCAATTTCAACTTTTTGTATAGAAAGTACGGGAGGGAAGAAAGGTTGAGACATTATGAGGTTTTTTTTCTAGGAATTTAATGAGTTTCCATGTAATAACTTAATTCTCTGAGTTCTAAGCATTATATTTATTTAGGTCCACTTATTTTCTTCTACTTCAAGAAACTCCAATGGCCCAAACCATATATTAAGTTGAATCAAGTAAAACTTAATGGAAAATTACACTCAGCATTGCCTGACTAGTACTGTGTGGGTTATGTTCTCATGCATTTTTCATCTCCAGGAAACAGCTTGCGAATGTCACACTTTACCATCACCCTCCTGAGCCCAAGTTGTAAATGGAAATTTTAAAAACTAAATTAAACTTCAGTATAAAATGATCTTCAATGGGGAAAATATTATGTTCACAGTTCCACTCTAAATTATTTAAAATCAGAATGAGAGGTCTGTGTGTTTGGTTTTGTGCTCCTTTAAGAATGAATCCAATTTAAGGTTTTTTTTTTTAAAGTAGCTGTAGAAAATCACCTCTTAATTTCTATCAGGAGATAAGCTGCTAACACATATTTAGAGAAAGTACAAGACATCAACCTGCAAAATCGGCAAGAGAATAGAGGCCAATATATTCTTTTCTAGAAAAGTAAAAATAATTTCCTAAAAATTATGTGCTGTATATTTCACAATCTGCCATATGCCATATATGTATTTGTGTCTGTGTGTGTGTGTGTGTGTGTGTGTGTGTGTGTGTATTTACCATGAGACATATATCAAAAAGTGAATTGGGAATGTTAAAAACAAGGAGAATTTCATTCTTATAAAAGCAATCTCCCATTTATGTGTAAGAAAAGACACCAATGGCACACAATAGTCTATTTATCTACTAAATAGATTTAAATGCATTAACTGCCATGGTTAAAGGGTATTCTATTAACATTGCAATAGCAGAAAATTAATATTATGTCACATTTGGTGGTAAAACACAGATATTTGCCCTATGAAATGAATATGTAGACACTATAGAAATAAACTGTAATTTACAGATCAATCATGCCAGCTTCAAAGGAAAATTTTAAAACATTCAATTTTTTCTAAAAATTATCCTGATCTATAAAAAAAAAGTCCTAAATAATAAGCCATGTCTAGAAGATAGCCTGGGCTTTGAGAGTTTTTTTATAAAGTAAGTCTCCTATTTTAAGTATATAGAAATAGTACGATTTGCAATTACTATGCATACAAATAAGGAAACCAAAGGCAAAATCTTTAAAGAGATGAAGCCTTCAAAGCGAACAATAACAAAACCCTTCCTATCAAATGAACAAAACTAAGAATAATTCAGAAGGAAAGGTCCCATTTTGTTCAATAATTAAAGTTCAGGTTTTTTGTTACTTTTTATGTTGCAACTACAGTAAATTATTACATTTAAATAGAGACACAACCATAAGGTAGTCAGCTCTATATGTTATCTTTGACTCTGATTCAGGTGCATGAATGGATAGAAAACAACTTTTTTTAATCACTTCCCTGCTTAGAATGCAAGTTGAAGATACGACGTTAGGGACTTGGAAATGCAAAAGGCTAATCTGCAGTTACTAATAAAAGCTAACTACAAAGAAACGTAGTGTTTAATGAAATAATGTTAATACTATTTTCTCAAAAACATAATAAAAGTGCAGAGATCCATCAACCAACAGAGGTAAAGAATGGTATAGATAATGAAAAGTGAGAATAATGTTCCAGCTGAACAGTTATCTGTGTGTTTCATCGTGCATCTCAGTAGCTCTAGTTCATTCTTTATACAATAACAACGACCAACAAATGTAAGGCTTACCCTGCACCAGGCTTATTTCATACATAGTACTATAGTTAAGTGCTATAACATGTGACATAAGTTCTAGTACTATCCTGACTTAAAAGTGAGAAATGCACAAACCGGGGAAATAATGTATCTCACATAAGATCCTATCACAACTGGCAAAATGTGAATTCAAACAAAATTGATCAGAACAGAGAATCTATTTATCATTGCTATCCCTGGTTGAATATGCTCATCAAATCTTAATTCCAACCCAAATGAAAGAGATACTGAACATGAGGACATCAACTTAATGAAATCTCATTCCTGAATTGACACAATGATATGGCCATAAAAATGTCCTTGAAAATGTTCAACATCCATGGCCATAAAGGAAATGCAAATTAAAACAACACTGAGAATCCATCTCATCCAATTGGAAAGGAATATAAACAAAAATACAAACAAATGGAATACAAACAAAAACAAACACTGGTGTGGATTCAGAGAAAAAGCAACTCTGACACACTGTGTAGTGGGCATGTAAATCAGTGCAACCATTATGGAAGACAGTATGAAGACTCCTCAAAAACTAAAAATAGAACTACCATTGAATCTAGCAGCACTTGTGGGTATTTATCTGAGAAACGTTAAGTCAGGATGTAATAAGGGTACCCGCACTCATGACAGTGCAGCCCTATTAACAAGAGCCAAGTATGGCAACAGTCCTGATGAGGCTCAACCGGCAAATTGATCAAGAAAATATTGTTCATATACACAATGGAATTTTATTTATCCATGAGGAAGAATAATTATGTCATTTGCAGGGAAATGTATGGATCTGGGAAAAATATATTAAGTGAAGTAAGCCAGACTTTGGAAGACAAAGGGCACATGTTTTTATGCTGTATGTATCTGTATCTTAGACCTTAGATAGGGTCAAATGCATATATAAACCATCAAACATACCATCTGAAAAATAAAATGGTACTATCATTTCCAAGTCTGTATCTTCTTCTTCTCTCTCTAGGTTAAGCCTGCCTATCATAGGACATAAGCTTTTAATGGTGATGAGAAGAGGCATGTTTGAAGCAATTCATAAACTGTATACAAAAACTTAACCTAAATATGAATTTCTGAAAATATGATCTGTTTAAACTCAGCTTGTAACAGCACATCTCTGACTTGGGCCAGCAAGACAGGCAAGTCCATCTATGGTGTTTCAAATAGTTACAGCTACTGGGTTGGAGAAAGTGATAAGAAAGACTACTGAAAGATTAACATGTCAATGACAGTATCCAGAGAGTAGCCCTGCTGTAACTAAGACTCAAAAAAAAAAGCCTGAAACAAATAAATTAAATTTATTAAATAGAAACAATCCATTGATTCTATTAAATAAAAATAACATAACAAAATCTATTAAACATCCACGCCCCCCCCTCCACTGAAATATACCACTCAAGAATGAGAAGCTGAAATGTAGCTCAAAGATAGAATACTTGCCAAGTATGTTCATGGCTCTAAATTGAACCTCCAACACCACAAAAAGAAAAATAATCCAAGGCTGAGAGTCAAAGTGGGTTAAAAGAAAAATGGTTAGGAGGGGTGAGTTTAAGAAGAAAGTGTTTTTCCCCAGAATCTCCCAGGCAGGGATCTACCACATTCACATTCCATCCCAGCAGAGGTTATTTTCTGAAGAACTGAGACACTAAGAATGGTGTATCAACAATAAGAGTCATGCTAAATTAAAATAAACCATAGAAAGTCTCCATAGAAAACTGAGAGGCTTGATACGCATCTTGTATAGCTCTAAATAAAGACAGCTAGACTTATATATTTAAAAAAAAAAAACAGATGGACAAATCTGTTTAAGGAAAACCATCCAGACAAAAAGGAAAAGATCAAAAGGTAATAAGCATCTTCACTAAAATTTCCTAACCTGAAGCCCAGTTGACAAGCCACCAGAGAGAGCTTCCAATCAATTTACAGTACTTTACTCATAATATGAATTGAGAACCAAAATTTTTTCCAATTGGTATAATCTAGAGCCAAAACTGTCAACAGGTAAGTCAGAGACCAAAACAAATAAACAGAACCAAGGAATTCAAAGAAAATGAGAGGTAATTTAAAGAGTGTATAAAAGAAAAGAAGTTTTCCAAATTTCTTCAATCAAAACCTAAAATCCTTAGAAGATTATATATGACTTATTGCATTAAAAAGATAATTTTTATTAAACATTCATATAAAAGTTTATTGAAATAGATGTTGAAATTAAATAATAAAATTTTTGAAGGCAAAATAAATTAATTTTAAAATTGAAAAGACAAAGCTGTGCACTAGCTATAATTATAGCTACCTGAGAGATGGAGACCTAAGCACTGCATTTCTCAACCAGATAAATCCTCAAGACTCTTATCGCCATTCAACAGAAAAAGAAAATCTAGCTTACGTAGAACTAGCTGGCAACAATAAAGCCAAGCAATATGTGAAAGTCCCGAATTCAAGCCTCAAAATTGGCACAAATAAAACTCTGAAAAGACATATTTATTAACCAAAATACAGTTCCGCACCAAGAATAAAAAGGGAAGTCTCAGGAGGTTCCACAAAGAAAGGAAGCAAATAATCGTGAAAGAAAGAACTGGAAATCAGAACAGTCTAGAGTTTCCAACAATATAAGAACTAACAAAACAACAAAACAAGGTCTTAAAAATTTTAAGGAAGCAGGACACCAGTGGCTCACGCCTGTAATCCTAGCTACTTAGGAGGCTGAGGATCATGGTACAAAGCCATCCCAGGCAATAAAGTCCATGAGATTCTTATCTCCACTTAACCACTAAAAAATGGGAAGTGGCGCTATGGCTCAAGTGGTAGAGTGCTTGCCTTGAGT
The DNA here is from genome assembly GCF_000151885.1 of Dipodomys ordii. Lineage (NCBI taxonomy): Eukaryota > Metazoa > Chordata > Mammalia > Rodentia > Heteromyidae > Dipodomys > Dipodomys ordii. The sequence continues at coordinate 2,944,021 of NW_012267306.1, forward strand.
GAAACAGTTCAAGCCCCACAGTTGACCAAAAAAAAAAGCTAAGGAATTTTTTTCTATACTAGATCATATACCCAGCCAGACTATCCAAAGTATGAAAAAAATTTTAAACCATTTTTCCTCAGAAAAATGTGCTTCCACAAAAGAAAAATAAGAAAGAGGATAACTAGTAAGTCAGAGAAATAAAAAACCCTAGAAAATGGTGAACAGAAGCTCCTAGCTAAAGCTTGCAGATTAATCAAGAACAATAGAGAACTGCAAATGCAGCATGGTGAGGTAGGAGGTGGGAAACAAATTAATGATTCTGATTAGAACTCTACTTGTGAATAAAATTATACTAATATTAGCAATAAGATAATGAATACAATTAAAACCAGGAAATTTTCATAGTTCATTATTATTTAAAAGGCTATACATAAAGTATATGAGGCTAAAAAGTAAGAAAAACATACTTGGAAACAGAAACATTATGGAAAATTCATTTTATGTATTCCTTTAGTTTCCTATCCTGTAAATCACTAATTATATCTAATATCTGTTTCCTTCCCAGACTTCTGCCAGGATCTTGTCTTTCCGGGGCCCACAGAACCTGCTCTATGAGAGAATTTGCCCCAGCATTTGCTATTCAAAGCAGGAAAGAGCTTCCATTTGTCACTTCAGGGATGTCCCACAAGAATGGCCACTATTCACCCAATACCACTGGTCTTCCCAGAGTCTATATGTATTCACTCACACACAAGACCCATCCAGGCCTCCCTCTAATTGTCACTAGTATACCAAGAATAACTCACAGATCTGCCACTAGGTATCTAATGGCAGTTTGAGGTCCTTAAGGTTCTAGAGGAGTCATCCACCCTGAGGCTTCCCTAAGCTTAATCTCACACATTTTCTGATACTACTTCTTTAAAATGTCTGTGGTCTGATAGCTAGCAAGATCAATAGAAAGCCCACAGATTGGGAGAAGATCTTTACTAGCCATACAACGGACAAGGGTCTCATATCTAAAATATACTTGGAACT
>NW_012267306.1:2945997-2977455 GCF_000151885.1 Dipodomys ordii
AGGAGGCTGCAATGCTTGGTAAGAAATGTACGCATTATCCTGCCCATGCAATTGTAACCCCTCTGTACAGTATGTTCACAAATAAAATAAAATAAAATTTATAAAAAAAAATGTCTGTGGTCTGTTTAGCCACTCCCATTATAGGTTCTGGAGAGTCTTTGTAGTCTATCATTATTAGAAATATTATCCACTGGTTTTGATTTTACTAGACTATCTTCTATAATTAAATGAGGGACTTCAAAACCTGTGCCACTGGTATCTTCCCAGAATCTTCCCTTATTTGATCTTCTAAGCTAATTTCAAATAAAAATACAATAAAATAAAATTTACCTTTAAAAAGAAATAAATATAAACACATCAGACAGATGAGTCTCAACTTTCTTGGATAACAATTTTAACTGAAGCATTAGTAAAAGTTTTAACTTGAATATCAAAATCCTACTTCTAGTATGACTCATCCACTGACTTTCACAACTACATGGCCTCCATCAGCAAAAAGAACACTCAGACCCAGATCTGGGTTCTAAATATTATTCCCCAATAAAAAGAACAAAAATTAAAATGTAAAGAAAATATAATTATAAACCAAGAACATCTAAAAGGATCAGAAAATAAGGAAACACTCAAAATAAGAGGGTGAACACAACTCAACAGAACACCACAGAGAATTAAAATAGGAACAATTCAAACAATATAAGAAATAATGTATCAGCAGATTATAACTAGGATTCCCATGTAAAATACAGGATAATCAGTGAAATTTAAATTTCAGATAGAATGTTTTTAGTATTAAAATGAATCACTGTGATTCCTGCCAAATTTTATATATCTTTCACAGGGTTATATATAATAATATTAAGATAATTATGCCATAAGGTGTAATTCTCTGCATAAAATAGGTATGAACAACTCCTTACATTTTTAACATGATCTTAAGTCTAAATGATTTCTCTGAAAGTACTAATACATCTGTAACACAGCTGGATCCTGTCTCATAATCATAGATAAAGATTTAAGAGACAATTTGGAGAAAACCAGAAAACAAATTCTCAACAATGTTTTATTAATATATTTATTCAGTTTTATCACTATAACTAGAATCAAGATCTATGCAAAGCAATATAGTCTAAACTGAAGTTTATGTATTGTTGTTTTGGTTTGTATTCACACTCAGGAAGTGGAGCTGTAGCTCAAATAATAGTAAAAACTTTAAAGATGTTTTTACAGTGCTAAGTCCAAGTCAGACCTGAAAATATGAGAATATTCAAAAATCACTGAACACTTCTTTTATGAAATGAATATTGTGTTCTTAAAAATCCATGTGGAAAATACTTAGTCCCTAAATGAACAGTATTTGGAGATAGGTTTTCTGAGAGGTAATTATGTCATAAAAGTGGAGTTCTCATGAATGGGATCACTGATCTTATGAGGTAGGAAAGACATAATCTCTCTCATCTATTTTTCTGTCTATCCATCCAACAATCTCTATTGATTCTTCCACATGAAAATATTGAAAGAATGCCCTTATGAGACACCAGATAACACATGTTCTATGAACTTCACCTTGGAATTCTAGCATGAGAATTATGAGAAAAAAATTTTTCTGTTATAACATCATCCAGTCTCTGCTATTCAGTTATGAAGGCCCAAATTAAGACATCCACCTGATGTCAAAATACAAGAATGGCTTAATTTAAAGTAAAGAATTTCTCTTTGAAGATCAAATTCAATGTCAACATCTTAAATTTCAAAATACTTCCACTGGATATAAATTGCAATATTATGTGTGAATAAATGTCAACATTACTTCTGAAATAAAATTTTGTGAGTTTGCCAATTTCAAAACTGTCCACAAGCACAGTAAAGTTCAAGAGTCTTCAAGAGTCTGAAATGCAAAGGAGTTTTCATTATAAATCACTCTGACTAAAACCAAGGGAGAAAGAAGAATTATCCCAAAAATAAATTGCCTCAGTTCATTAATTTGTTTGCTGGTTGCTTACATGTCAAGTCTCTACATCTACTTTGTTCACTCTTCTTTCCTCTCTCTCTTTCAAGACATTTAACCACCCTGGGAGAAAATACATAAAAACTCATAAAACCACCTGCTCTCTTCTCACACAGCATGTTACTATTGTAAGAAGGCTAGTCCTCGTGTTTCCCCAGTGATAAATAAAAGGACTTCACTCACCGAGCTGGGGCTGGAGTGCCGTCTAACTTTAGGCGACTCTTTGCCAGCAGAGGAGGACTTGAAGTTAATGCAAGCATTGTTCTCAGAATGCACCCTTTTTACTTGATTAGTTGGTTTCTCAAATGGGTCAAAAGTGCTCTGTGTCCTCTGAACCCTGACTTTTTTATCCTCAGGAATTGTATCCAGGTGTTTGATCACCGAGTCCATTCCCTGGCAGTTCCGTGTAGACATCTTTGTGACACATATCTGAAAAAATAAAAGAATCTAAATTCAGAATTCCACACTGAAACACTAATATCATTAACCATGCTGACATGCTACTCTATAAAGAGGGCTCAATTCAGCTTCAGAAAATATCCAACCTCCCCCATAAAAGCTATTCTCACTTCAATCACAATAAGAAATAATCCAATAATAATCCAATAATCATATATGCTTTATTACAGTATTTGTAAAAGAATAAAACACTATTCTTAAAACAAGAAGCTCACATTATACCATTAGTACTCATATGGATTTTGAACCCATTACACACATATTTTATCATCTGAGTATAAGTGTATATCTCTGAATCACCAATTTTAATTTTTAAAAACCACTAGGCTGCATCAGATGCACAGATTGATGGGTGATCACGGGGGCAGGGGGGGCAGAGGGGAGGAAGTGGGAAGGAATGGGAAGGGGAAACAAAGGAGGAGGCAAGAATGCTTGTTAAGAAATGTACTCATCATCTTGCCCATGTAATTGCAACCCCTCTATACAGTATTTTCACAATTAAAAAAAAAAAGAACTAGTAACCTCAGGCTAGAGGAAGAGGATATTGTTTTGTTTAAAAGGCTTAGGTCTAAATAGAAATATTTAAACTCTGTCCCCATCTTGAGTACATCTCCAAGTCACAATAATAAAATACTTAGATTAATAATAATTAGAATAATGTCTTTCGGGGTTAGAAACATTAAAGAAAGGTATTTGTACTTTCTTTTTTCTTTTCAGTTCCAAAAAGGAATAATACTATCAATAAATAACAGTGAGTGACACTCATTTCAAAAGTTTGTCTTACAAGGCTGGGATGTAGCTCAGTGGTAAAGCACTTGCCTAGCAAGTGCAATGTCCTGGGTTCCATCCCCAGTACCAAAAAAGAAAAGACAAAAAAAATACAGTTAAAAAAAAAACAAACAAAAAAACAAAAGTTTGTCTTACATCACTAGACCTCTATCTTAGTTCACACTATCTAGTCTCTCCACACAGCCTGCTCCACTCATTTTTAGTCCCTCTTTCACTCCTGTTTTTTACTTTATGTTTATCCCTTCATTCCCAATCTTCCCAGTCCTTTCTGAAGAACTGTAGGCTCTAGCTTATTCTTTATATAAAGGTACTTACTATTGTTTGGATTTTAAAATGTCCCTGAACCGCCACATGGTAAAGACCTGGACCTCAGACATGGTACCACTGTGAGTGGGGGCCTGGAGGAAGGAGGTTAAGTTACTGGAGGCATGCCCTTCCTCTGTCACTTTGCTTCATAACCACTGTGAGGTGAGAGATTGGCTCCACCATGTGCTCCCCACCATGATGTTCTGACTCGGCAGAGGGCCAAAACAACTGACCAAGACCATGACAAGCTGACCATGGGCTGAAATCTCTGGAACCATAAGCCCACATAAATTGTCACCACTTCTAATCTGTTTATCACAAATATGTTATCACAGTGATAGGAAGCTAACTCATCAAGTAACTTTATCACCCTCTCATATATGTGTGTGTGTGTGTATATATATATATATATATATATGTATGTGTGTGTATATGTATATATGTGTGTATATATATATGTATGTATATATATATATATATAACTCAGAATAAAATTGCTTTAACAGTATCTTTTACTTGAAACTTCCCATCATATATGCTATTCATTTTGGAAAACCAGACAATATTTTTAAAAAATTCATATTGTTAATAAAAATACAAAATAAATTTCTTGAAAATTATTGTAATTTTACAGACACCTTTGTGGTCTATATTTAAAACATATTTCTTCCTAACTAGTTCCAGGTTCTGTCAATTGTAAAATATGTCAGTATGCCATAGTGGTTTTCAGAATTCCATGCTTTCTCAGCAGGCCACCTACAGAATACATAAAACTCGATACCTTTTTTTTTTATTATGAAAATACGTACAGAGGGGTTACAATTACATGGAGTTTTTCCTAGGTTCTATGCAAACAATATTTCTACATTATGGCATCTTTTTTCCTACAGTGCTTTACTTAGTGACTGGAGTTTGCTTAATTGGGGTTTGCTAAATTATTAAATTTCAGCAAACATTCATTCTAACAATTAATCTTGGTATTCTTTCATGCTAAAAGAGCTAATACTATGAGGTATTTATTACATGAAAGTTATTTTCAAAACAGTGCAATCTTGAGACAATAATAAACATGTCTTTTAAAAACTTCTGTCAGCTTGGTATTGGCTCAAAAGCTGGCCTGATGATCATTGGAAAAAACTAGAAGATCCAGAAATAAAGCCATCCACTTACAGCTATATATCATTTGACAAGGGTGCCAAAATATATGGTGGAAAAAGATAGCCTTTTCAATAATTGTGCTGGGAAAACTGGACACCCAAACACAGAAAACTAAAATTGGATCCATGTTTGTCACCATGTGCCAATATCAATTCAAAGTGAATTGGAGATGTCAACATCAGACCTGAAATTTTTCAAACTACTGCAAGATAAAGTAGGAGAAACACTAGAACTTATAGGCATAGACAGGAACTTTTTGAAGAGTCCCAGGGGCACAGGAAATAGGAGAGAGACTTGACAAATAGGATTACATCAAAGTAAAAAGTTTCTGCACAGCAAAGGACATTGTTACTTAGAAAGACAGACAACAACTAGGAGAAGATCTTCACAAGCAATACATCTGACAAAGACCTACTATCCAGAATATACAAAGAACTCATGAAACTAACACCCACACTCCCCCCACAAAAAATACAATAAACCAATCAATAAATGAGCAAAGGAGAGACTTCTCAGATGAAGGATGGCAAATAAACACTCTAGGAAATGTTTATAAAGAAAATGCAAATCAAAACAATTTTGAGATTCCACCTCACTCCAAGTTAGGTGGGAGAATTGAAATATCAAATACTGGCAGGGATGTGGGGGAAAAAATGAACACTATTGCACTGTTGGCGGGAATGTAATCCAGTGCAACCACTTTGGATAGCAGTCTGGAGATTCCTCAAAAAACTAAACAGAACTTCCTTAAGACCCAGACACACCACTCTTGGGCATTTGTCAGAACACTGCAAGTCAGGATATAGTAAAGACACTTGTACATTCATGTTTATTGCTACACTACTGACAATAGTCAAATGATGGAAAGCCCAGATGCCCTAAAATAGATGAGTAGATGAGTGGATCAAAAATATGTGGTACCTATACATAATGGAATTTTACTACACTACAAAGTATGACATTATGTCATTTGCAAGGAACCTAGAAAAAATCATATTAGGTGAGGTAAGCCAAGCTAGAGAGATAAATGGTGCATGTTTTCTCTCCTCTGGGGAAGCTAGATCTAAAATAAAACTACATATGATAACTTATATAGGACTCTAGGCATTCACACACAGCAAGACCAAAGGAAGATACTCTCAGGGGAGAAATTCAACGACATAATTCTTCTGAACATTTAAAATATTATTTAATCAAAACAAATTTAAAGAACTGGAAACGGGAGTTTTTGTTTTTTAATATGGGTTGTTTTTTTTTGTCTTATGGAGACAAAAGAGGAGCACAGAAATGGAGGAAAAGTGCACAAATAAAGTCATGGTATTCAGTATATCACTATATCCAAAATGAACTCTGAACTCTGCAACTTGTGGGAGGGGATGGGAGGGGAAACTGGAGGAAAGTGAAGTCAAGTAGTGGCTACAAAAATAATTGTACTTATTATCTGACTTATGACATGGTAACCCTTCTGTACAATACCTTAATAAGAAGAATACAAATGTGTTTTTTAAAGCTGCTGTCATTTTCTATTTTGGTAGACAAAATTCTAAAATTATACCTAATATTCCTCCTTTGCCTCAGAATAATGTCCAACTTTTGAATGTGTTTATGATGAGATAATCTATTTTTTTACTGAGGTCATATGATAAATGGGAAATTACTTGGGTGGGCCTGATATAACTGGGGGAATTTTCTCCAGGTCATGGCTGAAATAAAAGTCACAGAGATGTGGTCAGGCTTTCCTGGAAGAAAGCCTGAACTGTCTACCTGGCCACATGGCATATGCTGATCTTCACCTGACACCTTGCAGGAAAAAAGGGAATATGATTTTGCTTACATAAGAAAAATAGTTTTGCTACCAACCAGGGATCTCCTAAGAGGATCCTGAGTCTCATGTGAGGACCACAACCACAGACAGCATCCTGATCTCAGCCAGCTGATATCTCAGGCAAAGAGACCAACGATGTCAAGCTGCAAACCTAGAAAAGCTGTAAAACAGTAAGCCAGTATGGTTGTGATACTACGTCACAGAGCAATAGAAAACTGACACACTCACTTTACCTAAGTTGTTTGAAGCATTTTGATATTTGAACAGAGCATTCCTAAAGAAAACTGCTGCAGACACCCTGAAAACATTACAGGAAGGAATAGGAGAAACTTTAGGGCTTCTTGGAACAGGACGAAATTTTCTTAATAGAGACCCAGAAACACAACAAATCAAAGAGAGGTTGTACAAAAGGGATTGCATGAAACTGCAGAACTTCTACATGGCAAAGGACATAGATAGCAAGAACAATAGAAAGCCCGCAGATTGGGAGATCTTCACTAGCCATACAGTGGACAAGGGTCTCATATCTAAAATAATACTTGGAACTCAAAAAATTAAACCCCCCAACAACAAATCCTCAAAGTGGGCTAAAGACTTAAAAAGAAACTTTTCTGAAGAGGCAATAAGAATGGCCAATAGACACATGAAGAAATGCTCAACCTCTCTAGCTATAAAAGAAATGCAAATCAAAACAACATTGAGATTCTACCTCACCCCAGTTAGAATGGCTATAATCAAGAAATTTAATAACAACAGATGCTGGAGGGGATGTGGCCAAAAGGGAACCCTACTGCATTGTTGGTGGGAATGTAAACATGTTCAACCACTTTGGAAAGTAGTAAGGAGGTTTCTCAAAGACTCCACATAGAGCTCCCCTATAACCCAGCAATCCCACTTTTGGGCATTTACCCAAACGATCACAAACAAGGCTATACTAAAGCTACCAGCACAACTATATTTATTGCAGCATAATTTACCATAGCCAAGATATGGAACCAACCCAGATGCCCTTCAGTAGTTCAATGGATCGAGAAAATGTGATATATATATATATATATATATATATATATATATATATATATATATATATAATGGAATTCTATGCCTCCATCAGAAAGAATGTCCTTGCCCCATTTGTTAGGAAATGGAAAGACTTGGAAAAAATTATATTAAGTAAAGTAAGCCAGGCCCTTATTTACAATAACTAGTATATGTCTAGGACAAGCAGAAAAGCTCAAAAGCTATGTATATATGGCCATACAAGATGATATTAAGTGAAATGAACCCCAAGACAGGGACGTAAGTGGTTTTTACTTTCTTGCTATTGTTTGTAATGTACTTATAATGCACTGTGTGATTTTTTTATTTCTTTTGTATGTTCTTCCCGTATGGTATAACCCCTGTTTTCACCGTACTTGATGTCAGTGCCCTGCATCTTATATATACACTTTTCTAACTTGGGGAAGGGAAGGGATAAAACAAAATGCTTAAATAGGGATACAGGTTGACCCATTGTAACAATGAGATGTACAAGACACTATGTTGAAAATGAACTTTACGACTTGTAGGGGGAAGGAGGGAGGAGGAGTTGGGGAGGTAGGGAGGAATGGGATGGTAGGGGAAAAACAAAGGAGGAAGTAACAATGCTTGATAGGAAATGTACTTATTACCTTACTCATGTAACTGTAACCCCTCTGTACCCTATTTTTACAATAAAAAGTATTTAAAAAAAGAAAAGAAAAGAAAACTGCTGCATATACCACTTCCCAAATCTCCCATACAGGATCGAATCCCCAAGAAAAGAAGTAATGGCATGGCTGTTCCCAATAGTTGGCTATCTGCTGAGAGTTTGTGGTACGTCCTAGCTCCATCACTAGCTCATGACCAAAATCTCCACATAATTAAGTTGATACACAATTTATGCTGCTCTCCATGTCAGCTAGGTTTGTGTGAACAGCACCTGGTATCAACATGCATCTTCATCCAGGTAAGTAATCTATACTTGAATTTTCCACAGAGGACAAAGAAACAGTTCTGGAAACATTCCCAGTTTCCAATATTTGGGGCAAACTACGTAAATGTAATCTGGCCATCTCTGTTAACTACAAGCACAATAGAAAGCAGAATCCAGGCCCTTCTTAAAGGTCTGGAGAATGAGCCTTGTTGCCCTCCCAAGCCTGTCTGGCAGTTCACTCTGCACACCCTAAACAGAAAAATGAGAGGTTTGATTCAGATAAAGACATAACCATGAGAAGTAAGTATAGTGTTCGTTCCTTGTAGAAAGCTGCATTTCCTGGCAACTCTCAATATAACATTATGGGTACACCCAGAATGCAGGAAGAGAAGCGTGAGCACCTTGTCCCTGCTGAGAAGGGGGACCCTGGAGTGCAGATTACACACTAGTGTTACCCCCAGTACCTACACTTCTCTGTGAATCCTTCTAGCAAGCTGTCAGCAACCTAAATAAACTCCTCCCTTTCTCAAACACAACTTGTCTTCTTTTTTCCCCAAGACAAAATGCTAATAGTATAAAAACAAATAAACTCTTGGTTAAAAAAAAAGAAATATAACTTCATCTATAGAAAAAATCCAAGACAGAAACATGGCATATCAAATTATTTTATTAATAGAGAGAAGGCTGGGAAGGTGGCTCAGTGGTAGAGTGCTTGCCTTGCATGCCTGAGGCCCTGGGTTGGATTCCTTGCACCACATAAGCAGAAAAGGTGAAGTGGCACTGTGGCTCAAGTGGTAGAACGCTAGCCTTAAGCTGAAGAGCTCAGGGACAGTGCACAGGCCCAGAGTTCACACCCCATGACTGACAAAAAAATAGAGAACCCCCAAACTTGAAAAAGCAGACTTCTCTAGTCAATATATAGTAAATATTTTTATTTATCCATTATTAACTTTCATGTGCATCCCCAAAGCATGCCCAGATTTTGGTCTGTGTTATAAGCTTCCTCTAAGCAAAACTCTTGAAAGTTAACAGCTTCTGGTTCACAGGTCAAGAACCAGGCCAAAGGATCAGGAGACATCTGAGAAACACCAGGTATTATCAGAAAAGCAAGATCCTTTCAAAAATTTCAAGATGAATACTGGCAAGGCATAGAATTATACCTTAAGAATCCTGCTGACAGTGATTATTCATTGTCTCATAATCAAGAAAAATAAATGTGTGGTTCAGTAGAACAAGTTATTGAAAGACTATGAGTTTATCATTGCTTCAAAAAAAGAAATTTCCTATAAACGGAAAGCAGCAAGTATAATATAAAAAGAATATATATAATAAGATATATATATAATAGGTTTTAACACTTAATCTGGTAGTAGTCAAAAAGTTCTGGACAAAGTAGGAACTGTACTAACATTAGTCATGGCTTCTCACAGGGTAGGGGGAGAAATTCTGTGTAGCACCAGTAGAGAAAGGAGGGCAATGGGGTCTGCTCCAGGGATAATAGACCAGGGCATCACAACACAGCATTATGCTAAAAATGCAAGAAATGCACTCTAAGCAACATTTCTACAAAGTACACATCTGTTTCTGAGAAATCAGGCTGCAAAGAAAACTTATGTAAAACCAGGAGAGAGGGCATTTTTAAAAATAAGTTAGTTTTCAGTAACACATGTGAAACTTAACAACTATAAAGAAAACTGAACTTGACTGGCAGCCAGTGACTCAAATAATTAATATTGGGAAAAAAAATCAACCAAGACGCCAATGTTCAAAAACAGAAAGCATACACTAGGCTGTTCTGAGAAAGCAATTTTTTACCTACAAGTCTAAAGATCACACACGTGCTTGCACAGATGTACACACACATACACACACAATTAATTACTCAACTAGACATCATATGAGTATACATGTATGCCTGAGAAGGTATAAAGGTATAATTCAACCATACTGTTGGTGTTTGGAAAGAATAACTATAAGTGTAGTCATATAATTTCCAATAATATTTGTGCCTGTTTTAGTTGTTTAAAGAATCTGAAATATATTAAAATAATCACTCACATGGAATTTGTGTTTGAAATTAGGTAAATTAATTAAGTCAGTAATCAGTGCTTACACAGAGGCAAATTTGTTTTTAAATTTTCTCTTATTAGCCACATATTTTGAGCATATGGGTGGTAGGCCAAGTACAAAAGCCATGAGCAATACCTGTTCTAAGTCCATGTGACCTCAGACATCCGGCCTACCGTCAGCTCTCACTGTCCTGCACAAATTGTCTCAGTTTGAAAAACATTCCTCTCACAAGCCACCAGCTGGCCTCAAAACTCCCTTTACCCAGAAGTCTTGGCTGATTAAATTTCCACCCACTCAGCCAAGTCTTTATCCAGAATTGCCTCAGTTACTGAATTTAGTCTTCTCCAATGATTTTCATGCCTTCAACTGCACTTATTCCTTTTAATAACAATTTCAAGAACCTGATTATCATTTCTACAATGCAATGGATGTGCTCTATGTTCATTCAACAGCCCCCAAGAGCAATGTTGCCTTCAACTCTCCTCAGGAAGAGTCTAGTAAAATTTTGTTGGCTAACTGATGAAAGGTAAGAGGCTTCTTCAGTGCCATAAAAGAACGCTGGGTACTCTATCCGAAGCCCATCATGGTAAACAGCCATTATCACCTCCAGTATAAACAAGGCATTCCAATTTTAATGCTCACGACTGCATTGTACCATTTAGAAACTCAAGGAACAAAAATCTCATAGGCAAGAGTTGTCTCATGGTATTGGAAGCATATAAAAGAGAAGAAAGATCACAAATAGTGAAATTAATTCATGAGGTTTTTCCAGTAAATTCTAAATAAGTTAGAATCTCAGTCTAGGTAAAAAGATATGCAACCACACTCATGGATATTTATCTTAATTTAGTCTACTCATCTTTAGCAGAGATTTGTTATTTTCCTGGCAGACCATAAGCTTTGTAAAAATAGAAACTTAAACAACATTAAAAGCTCTAAAAGTCACATTTTGACCTACAATTTTAGCTCAGAGCCATGTGAAACAGACAACTGTCTTCTGAAGCCTCAGCAGTTGATGTGAAAGAGCAGAACACAATTCAGTTAAGACTGGCATTCATTTCAAACGAACTCATTTGGGCTAAAAATTGTCTTTTTGAATCAACCATTTTCCTGGTGATCAGCATTTTTCTAGAATCCTACTAGATCTTCTCTACTTCAACTCCATATACTCTGTTGAAGGCAGATACTGACAGAAAGCTGCTTCAAAGCACTTTAAGCTGACCACAGCCAATATGTATCATGTACCAGGCAGTGGAGAGATCAGAGTATTTCAGCATTGAAGAAAAGAACTATCTATCACAGGAACAATGAAAAACTACAAAATAAGCAGAAAATTTGACAACATACATTTGTTTTTCCTCCTTTCCATTACCTTATGAATAACTTCTCCAAAAATCCATTCCTAATAATTAGAAAAAGCACCACAAGTCATGTACTAGTTTTAAAGTACTTGTGTCAAAGAAGTAACTCTCCCAGAGTTATTAAAACATTATAAAAAAAAAGTTTGGGGCTGGGAAGGTGGCTCAGTGGTAGAGCGCTTGCCTTGCATGCATGAGGCCCTGGGTTCGATTCCTCAGCACCACATAAGCAAAAAGAAAAAAGCCGGAAGTGGCGCTGTGGCTCAAGTGGTAGAGCACTAGCCTTGAGCTGAAGAGCTGAGGGACAGCGCCCAGGCCCAGAGTTCAGTCCCCATGACCAGACCCCCCCCCAAAAAAAAAACTTTTACTCCCCTATTAAGCAATTTCAGCTATCAAGGCATATGAAGGCACAGTATTTGGTGGTAAAGGGAATAGGAGTAATTTCTAATGCCTATGTAATAATATTCATGACAGCTGTCTTCAGCAGTAATTTCAACCTTCAGGATCTGAAAGTACACAGGCTTCTCTTTGGCTGTGATTTTTTTTTATTTTTTTTTTGTCGGTCGTGGGGCTTGAACTCTGAGCCTGAGCGCTGTCCCTCAGCTCTCCAGCTTAAGGCAAGCACTCTACCACTTGAACTACAGCGCCACTTCCGGGATTCTAGTGGTTTATTGGAGATAAGAGTTTCACGGACTTTCCTGCCTGGGCTAGCTTTGAACCTCGATCCTCAGATCTCAGCCTCCTGAGTAGCTAGTATTATAGGCGTGAGCCACCAGCACCCGGCATTGGCTGTGATTTCTCTCTCTCTCTCTCTCTCTCTCTCTCTCGTGTGTGTGTGTGTATGTGTGATGTACACAAAGACAGCAATATGAACAGGAAAATGGAACAAAGATACAGTATGATATTTGTATGTATACAGAGAGCTATATGTAAGAGTGGCTTACTTAAATCAGCATCTAGCTCTTGCCCAAAACCACCTTCAGAGTATTAGCCAGAATTAATTCACTTATAACATGTCCCAGTCTCTCATAGGTTAGATGACACAACTGAAGTTAACATCTCCAACATTCTACTATGAGCCCTGGGCAGCAGTTTACAGCGGGAAAATTATTTAAACTAGATCAATTAGCTAGATCAAGGAGATGAATTTACTTCTTTGTTTCCTTTTATATACCTTTTCCCTTAGGACTTTAGGGTTTCCAAAAGATGAAGGTAGGTACATACAACAAACAGTCCCCTTGATGTTTATACTCTCCAGAAACATATCATTCATAATCACTTATATCACTTTATGTCATTTAAATGTATGTGGCATCATATATTTTTACATAAGCTATGTATGCTCAGAGTATGTTATTTAGGGCAGGGGAGAAGAGAAGTATGTCTTAGTTAAGTATACTTTCTCATTTGTTAATTATACTTCCTGACTTGACCATAAACACCTTGTGTCAATAAACCATATTTTCTGATTCTTTTATGTCCCCAAAGCACAGAACACTGGCATTGAAAGGAATGTTCCATAATAGTTACTCAGTGATGGGTTGTTTTCCTTGTTGTAAGTATTTCCTTTTAACTTAATAGTAGGCCCTTAAAAATTAGTCCTGAGAAACTACATTACTATGCAGTACCTTCAGAATCAAGATCTTTTCTAGCCAATGAAAACACTTTCTTTCATTGTTCTTACTCATCCCAATTTATTGTCCAATATTGTGATCTTGTCTTTAAATGCTTATTTCTCTACTGGCTAGTTTCTTCGGGATCTGACCTAATTTCATTTGTGCCCTGAATCCATCAACTAATGGATACAGTTGAATGGAAAACTCTTGAGGACATTACATTCTTTTATGCTGTTTCAGTCCTTACTGGGCTTCAATGCTTTCCCCAAACAGGATGGATAACAGTTGTAGTAATTCTATTGGTCCTCCAAGCAGTTTAAGCTTTGGTAAATGTTTCTAAAAATATTTTACTCAGCTGCTTTCTGCTACTTGTGTTTGTTAAGAATACCGTGTGCCCTGAAACAGGTCCTTCCTTAAGAGGGAAGGGGGAATGCCCTTCTCCCACATGACAAAACTGAACATTTCACCTCCTGGCTGGACAAAGTGCATGAGCATATTCCTGTCATATAGAAGGCCAAGTGTAACTTCCTTTAGACACTATGTCCTTAAAAAATGAATTAAATATCCCAAGAGGTCAAAAGGAAATGGTACATACATTTTCTGACTCCCATTTGATACTTAACACATTGGTAAAAACTATCATGGAGGGTTGAGAAGGTGGCTGAGTGGTAGAGCGTTTGCCTTGCATGCATGAGGCCCTGGGTTCGATTCCTCAGCACCACAAAAGAAAGAAGAAAAAAGCCGGAAGTGGCGCTGTGGCTCAAGTGGTAGAGTGCTAGCCTTGAGCTGAAGAGCTGAGAGACAGCGCCCAGGCCCAGAGTTCAGACCCCATGACCGGACCCACCCCCCAAAAAAAATAAATCTATCATGGAAAAAAAGACAAAGTCAAGAGTACAATGTTTATATAAGATGTCCACATGAGTATCCAGTGTTAGCAGGTGAAATGTTTGAACAGATCTCTATGTCTATCTGCCCACCTAGGGCTCAGGGCATATGAGAATGTACATGCAAGGCAAGGGAGACTTCATCCTGAGAGTTAATACAGCAAAACCTATCCTAACCTACAAAATTCCCAGAGCCACAGTGGGGTAATGGAAAAGGGAATACCCATTTTCAACAAAACACAAGAATCAAACTACATGAAGTGATTTACACTGCATAGCTAATTAGTTTCTTCATCAAGACAAGATTCCCTCAAAGCTCCAATTCTAGTTAAAGAAGCAATCTTTTCCTGTAATAGGGTTATTCTCCCCCTCTCCCAGAATTTACACATTTAAATATAGCTTTCCTTTTCTTTTTATTAGGTTTTGCCTTGAGTCATGCCTGTGAGACACATCAGTGTATTTTCAAAAACTTCACTATGGTGAAGTAGTATGAAAGAACCTAGCCACAACAATTTAAAAATTAAGTACATATACCATGTAAGCATAATTAAAATGTAAAATGGGCTCAATTTGAAATCAATACTATGATCCAGAATTGTATATTCCTGTGCACACATGTTAATGTGTGTGAGTTTTGGTTTGTCTTTTGTTTTTATGGATTGTTTTTGGTGTTCAGGGGCTGTTCTTCCTATCAAAAGTTGTACGGAGTGGGGGGGGGGGTAGGTGGGCTGGGAAGGTGGCTCAGTGGTAGAGCGTTTGCCTTGCATGCATGAGGCCCTGGGTTCGATTCCTCAGCACCACATAAGCAAAAAGAAAAAAGCCAGAAGTGGTGCTGTGGCTCAAGTGGTAGAGCGCTAGCCTTGAGCTGAAGAGCTGAGGGACAGCACCCAGGCCCAGAGTTCAGGCCCCACGACCGGACCCAAAAAAAAAAAAAGTTGTACACAGGACAGACTCATGTGCTATTTAAACCCTGTTGTTCAAATTAGTGAGTTTCACCGAACCCTCTCTAGCTTATTTGTACTAAACCAGTCCAGCCTTTCGTTTATGTTTATTATACCTTTTGAATCTCTATCACTTGCTATTTTGTCCCTCAAGCATGATAGAACATCCATAAGGTGCAATAATATAAAAAAGGAAACTGAAAAGAACATACTGTGAAGGTATGACTGATCCAATAGGACCTAAATTCTTTCCCCCGGTAACCATATGAACAGCATTTAAAAATAAAGATTATAAATATTTTTAAATTCCTTCCTTGAAGGAGAAATAAAATTGTGTACTCTGATTCTTACTCTGAAGCAGATGGCTATATAAATAAATACAACTTACATTTCTTCACCTATAACAACCGTCTTTTAAAATTTAAATATATTATTAGTATGAAGAGAATAATTTAGTGACTAATATCAACTGCTATACTCAAGTTTTAAAAGTTTCATGTTTGTCTTCCAAGAAAATAAATCTACACACAAATCCAACCAAAAAAATTCAGAAAAATATAGGGCATCACTCAATGTAGGACTGACTTTTGAAGCTCTTCACATTTTCACAGACTCATATGTGGGTCACTAACCAAACAGAGCTTATGAAGAGAAATACAGGGAACAATGAGCCTTTGAAAAGCAAAGGGAAGTACCTTTGAATGCAGCTCTAACAATTGGTTCATCTACTGCAAAGAGCTAAGATTTCAGTGGTAATAAGTTTAACAGCAATCCATTAATAATGAAGACCTAAATTATTTCATGAAGACCTTTGTAAACCTTTCCTACAACTGAGAAAAGTCAATAGTGATTCCTAACAGAGATGTACAAAGTGAATGGAGCAGAGCAGTTGGAAGCTCAAATCCTGCTGCTTGTCTGCCACCTGAAAATAAACCTCAGTGCCTCCAGAAGCATGTTACTGTCAACTTTGTATTTTTAGCAAGATCTCATTTAGCTGAGGAATAGGCTTGTGGGGCAAATGTGTTACCAACTGGGAAGAAGAGCAACTCTAGTGAACACATATACTTCTAAAGCCTGCCATCTGAGAAACAAAGAACCAAAACATTTGATTTCATCTTTTTTTAAATCCACTCAGCTATTTCATTATCCAATAACCCAAGGAAATATTTCATAGTCCTCTATAAGCAAGAAAATTAGTGCTGGGTATTTAGCAACAAATAATGCAGTTGCTAGAAAAAAGATGGATACTGAGGACTTCTACATGAGATCATCAGCTAGCCACCTGTCACAATTACAAAGGAAACAGATTTAAATATAGTTTCTCAATCTCTAGAACAACCCTATAAGGATGTATCATTTTTACCGGTGATTAAATTAAGGCACATAGGAATTAAGCAATACGTCCAAGTCAACACAGATAGTAAATATGGCAGATGAGATTTATTGAACTCAAACTACAAAGCACAAGCTCTTGACAACTTTGTTACCTGTCTTACACGTCTCCAGAATCTTATGTCCTAGGAGAAATAAACAAAGGACTGACATGACCTGAAACATTTCTCTCCATTCCCTTTCAGCCCTTCTTATGTAAAAGCAAAAGCAGCTTGGAATCAGCACAAAAGAACTGGCCTGTGGTTGTCTTCTCTATTTCCCTAACCACCCTCACCCTGGAACACACTTCACTGAATCATCTTCATATCAAAGATCAGGCCATAACAGAAAAACAGAGAGGCAATAGGCAATAAGATTCATTAAGAAGGACTAGGCTACTTGGGAAGATAGAAAGACTCAGGTAATAGGCTTTACCATGTTGACTCTTCCTTTTCTATATATGTTTGGGTCTCTGGACAGGAAATTCAAAGCATGAATGTAAAATGCTACGTGATCCACTCTAGGAATCATCAAATCACTTGGTGACAAACAAATGGACAGATAAACCCCTATCATGGCTTTCTCAAAAGTATACCTGGAACCAAAAAAAAAAAATTGAATTATGAGAAGCAGTATGAGGGAGAAAGTCAAGAAAGAGAAAACTATTGATGAAGCTAGTCTTTCATCATGCAACGGAAATCTACCTACTATGACATCATTTTTGTATCTTCTTGTGCTCTCTCTGATAATTCAGAGGATGTCTGGGGGTTTCTGGTCAAATGTCTACTGAAAACAGGAATTTTGAGTAAAAGACAACCTCTAGTAGACATCAGGAGACTTGAACAGGGTTTTGACCAGTCTTTGATTAAATCAGACTGAGTAAGGGACTAGAAGAACAGTAGGTAAAATCTGAATATTAATGATGACAAAAGTCACAATCCAACTCTCTATTGAGCTATCAACTAAGAACAGACATGAAAATCTTAACAGTTATCATGCTCAATTACCAGGATATATAAAAAGTCCAAACAAAGGCGGTAGGTAGCTCATGCCTGTAATCCTAGCTACTCAGGCAGCTGAACCTGAGGATCGGAGTTCAAAGCCAGCCTACACAGGAAAGTCCATGAGACTCTTATCTCCAATTAACCACCAGAAAATCAGAAGTGGCACTGTAGCTCAAGTGGTAGAGCACTCGCCTTGAGCTGAAGAGCAGAGGGCCAGTGCCCAGGCCCAGAGTTCAAGCACCATGACCGATAAAAAAAAATTTTTTTAAGTACAAACAATACATACCCGGATCTTTACTTCCCTGGATTTCTATACCTTGTTTTTATGAATTTCTATGTCTTTTCCCTAAATGTTTATGCTATTATTTTGCTTGGCTCTAAATAACCTATTATGATGTTTAAATCAGAACTAAAAAATCAGACCTAATATAATATGGCAGGGGAAAGAGAAAAAGGGAGAATGTTGTCTTTTCCACATAAAAATCAAAGCATATACTAAAAAATAATGAAATTTTGAAGCATGCTACAGTGTAAGTGAACTCTGAAAACATGCTACTCCAGAACAAAAGGCCTGTGGAACTTGATATGAAATGAGGTACCTGAAACACAAAAATCCATAGACACAGACGCAAAACAAAGATTACAAGGCCTAGGAGAAGGAAGAATGATAATTATTATGTAATGATTTCAGATTTAGGATGATGAAGAAAGTCTGGAAATGAATAGTGGTAATGACCGCAAGGAACTGAATGTAGTTGATGCCACTACATTGCAATTTTTAAAATGCTGAAACAAGGATACAGGTTGACCTATTGTAACAACAGCATGTACAAGACACTATGTGGAAAATGAACTTGACAACTTGGCGAGGGGGGCGGGAGTTGTGGAGTTGAGGAGGCAAGGGATAGTAAGGAAAAAACAAAGGAGGAGATCACAATGCTCAATCGGAAATGTACTCATTACCTTATTCATGTTAACTGTAACCCCTCTGTATACTATTTTTACAACAAAAAAACAAAAAATAAAAATAAATTTAAAAATAAATAAGATGGTCACTTTTATGTAATGCAATTTTAAACAGCATTTAAACAATTGAAATATACAGTGTCTCTTCACAATTGCCAGTGGACCCATTGCAACAATGAGATGTACAAGACATATGTCAAAAAATGAACTTCACAACTTTGGGTGGGGGGAGCGATGGGAGAGCAGGGATGGTAAAGGGAAACAAAGTAGGAGGAGGCAGCAACACTTGATAAGAAATGTACTCATTACCTTGCTCATGTAATTGTAACCCCTCCGTACGGTATTTTCACAATAAAAAACTTATTAATAATAAAAAAAATAAAAATAAAAAACAGGAAATGAAATTAAAACTTTGCCACAAAATTTCTCTTGAAATATTTTTTTTAAGTCTATCATAAGCTTCATGAGGACAGGGGCCAGGTCTGTTTTATTCATCACTATTATGTAGTAGGCTATCGATAAATGTCTATTTACTAACACATGCCTAAACGAAAGTGAATAAGAGAATGCTACAAAGCACAGTTCTCCTAAGAAGGAGATACAATACTTTAAAAAACAGATCTAATATAGTATTCATAAGAAAGTATGATAAAGCGTATTTCAGGGGAATCACTAATACTACTACTATATCTAAGCTCCTTCTATTTCCTCCATGCTTCCTTCACAGCATGTTTTGCAATGTCTTATATATAGTAGATGGTTAATAAATGTCTGTATGGGGGAGGGGGAATAAAATTACAGAATCAATGTCACACTGCTTCCTTACTATTATTCCCCTTTTAAAAATTACTTTTTGTAGATGCACATTTCCTTCTATTACAAAATGAAAATATATATATATAAACCTCACAGCTTGCCCAAAGTGAAGGCAAAAGTATAAACAGCTAGAACATATATAGACCCTGAGAAAAAGAAACAGCAAACACACAAACCTTCTAAATAAAATTTTTAAAGAATAGCTTGTAGCTCATCTTTGTATTTTTCGTAAATAAACAATCAAAATAAAAGGAATTTCAACTCTCTTTGGATATAAACTCAAATATTCATTCCCAAAAATCAATATCCAACCTTTATAGAATAAATAGAGAAGTACATTTAAAGCTTCACCTCCAGAAATTACTTACTTTGCACTATGACATATTACCAATATTTCTCTCAATTAGCCTATCAAACAATGAGGTACTCTTTCTAAAATAGCTTGTGTAACAAAATTATACAGAACAAGCTTACAGCCAACAACCAAGTTACAGATGATTTTTCGCAACAAATATTCAGTCTATTACATTAACATGCCACCTGCATTAACAAGTTACAAATACATAAGCCAAATATTTAAAGCCAAAAAATGAATAAGTAATCAAATACTGGCATCCTTAATACTCAGCACCTATATAATAGGTGGCTCTATAGAAACTAACCAAGACCATACAATGAATTACTTTCCCTGTGAACACTATTAAAACATGCCCTTCAACTTCAAACCCCTTCACTACCAAATACCATGTGCCAATTAGGAAAGAAAAGAGAAATTCAACCTTAGTAACGTCAAGGTTTACATTTCAATCTCTTGATTTTTATCTTCTTTGGGAGCAGGGAAGCATCCTTTTGGAGTAGCCTGTCTGCCGCCCTGGTCTCTCAGGCAAACAGAGGCTCTCCATCAGCATCCAAAATGTTAACAGTCCGCTAGGAGAGCCAGCACTTCAAGCGGAACTGCATGAAGGATGAGCACTTCTGTACATGAAAGCATAACCACTACAGGTGTAATGATGCAAAATACCAGCACACTGACCTCTGCTCGGCAGCAGACACTTAGAGCAGGTGCATTTCTGTGCTCCAGGAGGGAAGGGGAAAAGCTGGGATGAGCAGTGAGGAAGCCCCAGATCCCTAAATATATTAGAGGTAATTATTCCACTCAGATCCAATCCAGCTAAATTCATGGAAATCAGTTTACCCAAAGGAAAAAAGTACTCTCCTGTCCTTCACTTGCTTGACTCAGAGGGCATTCAGCCAGTCAAAACAATCTACATAATCTCTTCAGGCTATAATAAATAAGACTAGTTTTCAAAGAAATAAGACTCAGATAAGGCAAAGAAGCAGTGGCTGCACATTTTCCTCATCACTGCTACTGATGTTTACAAACTACAAGCAAAAGCCTGGGGAGCCTCCGGAGACTCTTTCATGAGTAACCTCCTTGTCAGATCCCTAATTTAAATACCCCTTTATCAATCTGTGATGGTTTTGGCAGATAAATAGAAGAGAGTGAGTAAAATGACATGCATAAAATGAATCCTTTTCAAGTTGTAAATGAGTGAGTCAGGATTCAGACTTGCCGAGATGCTCCAAATTAAGCCCTTGCTATAATTTTAGGCATGCTCTGTCTTACCGTTCTGCTGTTGTCTCCCTCAGGCTCGATTCACCTGGAACTCTTTAACATATCTCTAGCAGTGTGCTTGCACCAGGCCAGCCTCATACAGCAACAGAATTCACATCTTTCTGCACTAGCAAGCTGAAATGGTATGGCCGTACTACAACCAAGAAAGGGGGAAGCACAAGCAAAAGGGGGGGAAAAAATCCAGAAATCACTTATAAGAAGCTGATCTCGTGAAGTAAGACCAAAAATGGTTTCAGAAGAGCACAAAGAACATGCTAATTCCCAGTACCAATAGCTTTACCAGTTCAGCTTTTCCCTCCCCCAAAAAATCCTAATTTTTTTTTTTCCTGCAAACACGATGGACTTGCCTGTGGAGTTCCCAGGAAGGCAGAGTAACCGGGCGCTGCAGCAGCATTGCAGCCAAAGTAACCGTGCATATGCTGTCCAGGCAATTCAAAACACAGACTCTTCAGAAAGATATTGATTTGCAATGCAGGCTGCTTCAAAAGAATACAGAATGGGAGCCAACAGATAATGGTGATTGCATAGGAGGTAAATCATTTAATCAAGGGGATGCACCTCATTATGCTCAATTCAATTTTTAAAAAGCCGAAGAAAAATCTAGTAAGTGTCCTGAGTGACAACCCATTAAATAATAATCTGAGGTCCTACAGAAGTCCAAGTTAAGGCTACCATCATGAATGCTGAAGAAGTAGGAAAAATGGTTTAATGTATTATGTGCATACATTTGTCATATGCAAATGAGCCATAATGACAACTCTAGAATAAACCATGCTCCAAATATATGAGGTTAAAAAAAATGCACAGGTGTAGCATTTATAGAACCAAAGTGACAAGAATGTATAATTGATGAGCCTGCAGAATTCTCTGGGGGCTCAGACTTTATACCACTCTCAAAAATGAAACACTAACACAAACTAGATCTCACAATCCTTAGGCAAATTGTGCCAAGTCATGCCACAAAGGTGTTGGGTTGCAAAGGAAGAATGCCAAACTACTACTCTCTTAGCGACCCCTACAGGTGAGTGGTGGATGTACAATTCGTCCTTGAAACAGAAACACAAAAGTTAATAAATTAAATCAATGCACAACAACAAAACTGAGAAACCTCAGACAAGAAACTTGAAAGTTGCACATGAATCTTACTTCATAAACATTCACTTACTTAGAAGCGAAGGCACAATAGGAAGTAGATACTGTGTCAATGGTGAGTGGTCACTATTCCCCTGGTGATCAGAAAGCTCAGGGCAAAGCATTTCCCCTTCCACCCTACTTGGTTTAATCACCTCTCTCATATTGGAAAATGATCTTTACCTTTACTGTTTTTGAATAACACCATGAAGATAATTCAACCTTTTTTTTTCTTGAAACGGAAAAACTCATTCAAAATAACCTTTCAGAAGGCTCTTCTTAAAACACAAATATTATGCATCAAAGCCAAGAAATAAAGTTGTTTTCTTAATATCTGAAAACCACTGAATCATTCCAACACCTTTCTACAGACTTGAGATTTTGGTTGTGCTCATTCCTCTACCCACAAATACTCTTGTTCAAAACCAACAGCACTTCTTCCTTGAATTGTTAGGATTTAGAAATATGCTGCTCCTAAAATTCTCTTGTATCATTAGAATTTGTCCCATTTTAAAGGGACAAATTCTTTCTAATTCCTTCATCAAATGTAAGAAGAGGTTAAGTATCTGGCAATATTGAGTAAAATAATTAATGAATTTCCCAACTCCACATTTTAGGGCTAAAATTTTTTCTTAGATAATCTATCTTTCCTGTCTTTCAATGGTGCCTGAAAAAAAAAAATCTGTTATAAGTACTACCTTAGTCATTTCATCTAAACAGTTTCCTATGTCTCTTTTTCCCATTAAATTGGCTGAAAAGGGTATGGAAAGTGTTTTTGTTTACCAAGGAATCCTGTTTAAAATTCCAATGAGCGTAACACAATAAAATGTCTCTTTTATTGATTTATGTGGTCATTCAACAAGTCCATATTGCTGTGTATAACAATGTTTTCTACATTCAATAAACAAATGAGTCATTACAAACAAAGCAAATCAGGGTTAAGTGTGCTTGTCTAGCATATACACACAGGCCCTGGGTTCAATCTCTAGCATTAAAAAAGCATACAGACGTAGGATAACGAGATTATCTGGAATTACCAAATGCATGTGTTTGGGAGAAATCAGATTAAAATTGTAAGTAGATTAGATGAAATCAAACTTGAGAATAGAATTTAGATTAATAACTCTAAATATTTAATTGATAATTCAATGGGGAAGTGAATCTTAAAGCCAGATGCTGATGGCTCATACATATTTCCTAGCCATTCAGGAGGCTGAGATCTGAGGATTGTGATTCAATGCCAGCTCAGGCAGAAAAGGGTCTGTCAAACTCTTATCTCCAATTAACAAGCAAAAAGCCAGAAATAGAAATGTGTCTCAAGTGTACAGTGACAAATTTATGCAACAAAAGCCAAGTGAGAGCATGTGGCCCTGAGTTCCAGTCTCAGTACTGGAACAAAAAAAAATCTTAAAAACAGAAAGCATAGGATCAAAGTACATTATATTCATGTTTGGAAATGTTATGATGAAGAACTTTACTACGTACAATTTATTCTATGCCAATAAAAATAAAATTGAAGAAAATAAAGTGACTATAATACAGTATAATAAGTTTTGTTTCGTTTTTGAGATAGGGTCTCATTATATATCATTATCATATCATCATACTCATTCATGATCACTCTCCTGAATGCTAGGATTATAAGACTGCACACCATTCTAGACAATATAAGTTTTTGAGAGCATTCAGTTAGGTAGCTCAGGTTAAGACTTCATATAGGAAGTAGTATAATGTGGCGGCTCCTAGTATCTGCCCAGGCCAGTTGGGAAGAATCTTTGAAGAACTTGAAGAACCACATAAAACCAGAAACAGGAAACTGCTTACGGAAGCAACCAAAGTTTCCATATAGCAGCTATGAAGGCTGAAGAAAAGGTGGTACAATGGTAGAGCAGGAAACTACTATTGAATTCAAAAGGGAGGTCCTACAGGACCATAGGCAGAGGAGTGGCTAGATACAACTCCTCATTTATAATAAGTAGAAATTGGATTTGTACAGGTGAAGGAGTGGGAAGAAGGAAGACCACATGAAAAAGCTATGGGTTTAGGGTTTAGATAAGATCCTAAACAGAGCAATGAAACTGAGGATGGAAAGACAAAAGGGGTGAGAGACATTTGATATAAGTAAGTTGATAAGTGACTGAACAATGAGGTCCAAATTTCTAGTGTAGTTAGGTGAAAAGTGGGGTCATAAACTGAAGTAGTAGATACACAAGAACATCAGTTTAAGGAGGAATATATACATAATATTATATATACAATATATGTAGAGAGAAAATCAATTATCTAGGTATCTAGGTATCTCGAGTACACACAAGTGGAAGTGTGGAATGGGCAGCTATAATGTAAGGGTTTGGAGCTCAGCAGCAAAGTCAAAAATGTATTTGTGTGCTGTGGGTCCTGGTTTCCTAGAAACAAAGCTGAGCAAGAATCCTGCTCCCAAGATTTAGTGTGGGCATGCTCTCATGGAAAGTAGGAAGCATGGCAAGGAGGGAATCTTTCAGTTAATATGGTTTTCAGATGACATACTTGCACCCAACATTAGCCCCACTTGAAGCAAGCTGGACAGCCTTTTGTATCCCTCATCCACCATCAATTGACTGTGGCCTAGACAACAACGGCTTCTACGTATGTGTGTATATACATGTACATATAGATATACTACATAGACATGTGAGTTATATATGTATGCATGAATACATGTGTGTGTGTGTGTGTGTGTGTGTGTGTGTGTGTGTGTGTGTGATGTGCAAGTTAAACATATACCAACCAAAGCAGATACGATCAGGGCACCTACAGCATCAGTCAAACTTTGGTTTAGTCACAGTGTACAATTTTCCTCTTTGAACACTGATTCCTGCCTCTAACATCTTTTTCTTTGGTATTCTATCTGCCTAGAATATTCATCCTCAGGTGATCACTTGGCTCACTCTTTCCCATGAGTCAGCTGAATCTCAGGGCATCTCCTCTCCCAAGTCCCCTCGCCCTTATCATACTGCTGGGTTTTTGTCCACTAATTTGCTTTACTTGTTTATCTTCCACCCTCACTAGAATGTAAACATCTCATGAGCTGGGGCTTTTATGTATTTGTCCTCTTGTGTCTCCCCAGACTCTAAACCAGCACTTAGTCCTTGCTGAATAAATAAATAGTAGGAGGTGCTGGTGACAGTTCAAACGAATTCTGTGGATGCATGCAGCTTGAAAAATGGATGGAGAGCTTAAGGAATGTGTGAGAAGACAAAAAGCAATGTCAACAAAATACAACTTTATGGTTGTCCATAAAGCAGCAGTAAAGATAGTGGCTAAATGGTAAAGCTACAGGATATTAATCATTATATGCATGCTATGGAGAATATCTTTATTGGGGAACACTACCACATATCCCAAACCACATGGCTTAAGAACACTTAAAACAAAAACGCTTAAAAGAAGAGACAAAAGTTCTTGGCCAAAACCCCCCCACCGTTTCATGGATATATTTTAAAAAGGGGACAAAAGAGAAGCAACAAAAAAGATAGTATCTGATATTTAAAGCTCTGATATCTGATATTTAAAGCTCCAGCCACTGAAAGCATGATTCTGTTCTTTGCTTCTATGAGTTCAATTGTTTCAGATTCTGCATAAAATGGAGAATGGGGCATTGACCTTCTGTGCCTGGCTTTTTTCACCTTGCATGTTCTCCAGCTCCACCCAAATTACTGAAAATGAATGTCTCTCTCTTTTTGAAAAGCCAAATAATGTTTTATTGCAGGTGCCACATTTTCTCTATCCATTTATCTCTTAAGGGTATAGGTAAGTTGATTCCATAGCTCAGATATTGTGAACAGAACCTAGAAATTCCAACATCCATTCAAAAAGCTTATCTCAAATCTTTCGGTTAAAAATTCAGAAGTGAGACTGTATATGTGTAAGTTCATCCCTACATTCTCTTCAGAGTTGATTCCATATTGCATATGCTCTATAGATAAATCCTAATCTGCTCATTGCAAACTACAGAATATATGTCCCGATGGAAAAAAACACACAATTATAAACTTCATCTAGGTTGAAAATTAAACGTCCCAAGACAGAGCTACTGCAGAAGAACTTTAAATAAAAAGCAGCATGCCAGGTAGAATCATGACTCTAATAACAGAAGCAGGTCAATAGCAGACCGCAGTAATAAAAAGGCAGGCCTCATTTTTACCTGGCTTTCAAAAAATTTCAAGTCAATCAATGCTCATATATGCTTCTAGCAAAAGTTTACAGATTACTCCTTCTTAAAGAAGGATTTTCCTCATTCCTTCATGTTGTATATTCAATCATCTTGGGTAACACTTTGTCTGTATCCTATTGTTAAATTTCTAATCCTGCCATCATAATACCTGTATTCACTTTACAACATATCCAAGTATGGTTTCCATGTGTGTGTGGTGGACATACACTCATACTTATATATTCATTATTTTTAGGGGTTATATCAAACAGGTGGGCATTTATTCCCAGCAGCTTTGATGTGATGTCATATGCCAAGGGGGTGGAACAGAGAAGACTCAGATATAAAAGTGATTTCTATTTTAACCACATTCATAGAAGAATAGTATCAAAGAATCCAGATGTTTAGAACTAGTATGATCTGAGAAATATTAAATTATAAGACTCCAGTGGCCGACACAAAATCCCTAGATTGCAGCAAAAAGAAAAGCGAAAGGCACTGAGAGAGGATGAGTTTTTCTCTTGGTGGTGTCATAAAGCGAGCGAGAATGGAAGGTACACACCAACAACTATCAAAAGGCTCCTGAAGGAACTAAGGCTCACCTTGTAAAACTTACCCACGTTTTTGAACTAACTGTGAAAGGGAAAGACTTTTCTAGCTCAGGATTCTAAGTCAGTTTTTACTTCTTTTAGGAACTTAATCCCAACTTTCTGTATTTTCACTTAATTAGAAAATGGAAAAAAAAATTCCAAAAGGAAGAAAACCTTCCCAAAATGTATGTCAAACAGACATACAGGAATAACTTTAATTGCATTTACATTTTAAATCTAGAAAAACTCTGTTGCTAATCTACTGTTTATTTTAAAATAATAAAACAAAATGCATTCATTAATTTGCTTCCTTTGTCTCATTTTATATACTGAGGAAATAAAACAAGAGGCAAGACAATGGGAAAGAATAGGTAACAAAGCTGTACATGCAACCATAAACAAATGACTATGAAATGATAACAAACCAAAGAAACTCAGGGACCATTTTTTTGGCATTTGCCTTTATTAATACTGGTATGACTTAGGTCAAAAACCACATGTTCATTACCCTCAAAGAACAGAAAGCAATCAGAAGTAGGCATTGCCTAACTCAATCTCACGGTATAACCAAGAATTTGCTCACTAAACATATGACTAACAGGGATATTAAGAACTCTGAAATTAGCTGGGCACCAGTGGCTCACACCTGTAATCCTAGCTACTCAGGAGGCTGAGATCTGAGGATCACAGTTCAAAGCCAGCCTGGGCAGGAAAAGTCCGTGAGACTCTTATCTCCAATAAACCACTCAGAAAACCTGAAGTGGTGCTGTGGTTCAAGTGGTACAGCACTAGCCTTGAGCTGAAATGCTGAAGGATAGCACCCAAGCCCAGAGTTCAAGCCCCACAACAATAACAAAAAAGAACTCTGAAATGTCTTTACTTATTCCACCACCTTTCTGTACACAGGAAAACAGTGACAACGTATTGCTCAAATACTGGTTGAACTGTTTTTGTCATTTCTTGTTTAATGTTTTCCTTGAGTGCTTATTAAAATGAAGTAGGTTCCGAAAGAAAGTAGAATCAGTTGTGACTAGCATACCCTTTCTGTTCCTCTATACCATCCACTACAGACATAGGACTGTGCCCTGCCCAGGATGTGCCCGTCCAATGAATCCAACTTAGACCAGTCCTTCTTCTCTGAGGCTCAGCTGCATTCAATCCCTTCACCTTCAATGATGGTAAAGCAGACAAAGTGTCAGCTTAGAGGCAGTTAGTAGTGGTATCTCTACCATGAGAAGCAATAGACCCAAATCCTGAAACTATCAGGTCCTAGGATTGAAATAAGGGAAAGAGACAGAGGCACTGATAACATAGAGGTAGAGTCACAGTTTGGGGTCCCCGGCGCCAATGAACGCCTAATTTTCTAACAAAGCCACTCAGCCCTTGTTTCTACTCCACCATTTTATCCTTCCACTTAACCCCTTTTTTTCCCGTCAGAAAAATGTATGCACAGGCATTCATCTAGGATGGTGAGCTGCTGTGAAGCACCAATGCCAAAACTAGGGCTAAAAATTTTTTGAACTCTAAGTATTGAACTCTAAGAAAAGAAGCTAACAGGTTGATGTTAATTTACATCCGAGTAGGACAGGATGGATTTCTAAAAGTGACAGATTTTACTTCGCACACTTAACTCTCTTTATAATATATATAGCACAATCATCCTATAAATTTAACTTTGTTATTCATTCTTAACATTTATAAAATAAATCATGAGCATTAAGTACACATGAAGTGTCTGCATCTATGGACAGCCTGAATGCTTTGACAATTAGTTTAATCCAGTGTCCAAATAGCTATCGTAGCATATACTAAAACTTTAGGCACAATACCTAAAGGAATTGATTACCCCTAAAGACACCATCTATAAATTCTTGGTAATTATCACCATCATAATGATTAATGATTGTCACAGAAACTAGATAACTGAAATCAGTTTGCTGCACAAATCCTGATCTTTTAAAGCCTCTAGCCATGAGAAGAAGAGGGTTATTAAAGAAGAAAAGTGGGTTTTGGTGGGGGGAAGTACATAGGGACTTGTTGAATATATAAAGAAAGTGCTGGGGCTGGAAAGGTGGCTCAGTGGTAGAGGCCCTGGGTTCGATTCCTCAGCACCGCATAAGCAGAAAAAGCCAGAAGTGGTGCTGTGGCTCAAGTGGTAGAGCGCTAGACTTGAGCTGAAGAGCTGAGGGACAGCGCCCAAGCCCAGAGTTCAGGCCCCACGACCGGACCCAAAAAAAAGAAAGAAAGAAAGTGCTAAGAAGGCCTTGTAAAATAACTGTGTTTCACTCCTAAAGGATTTTTTTTTCTATGTTCTATTCATTTACTAGGCACTTACTGAGCTTTGTATTAGTCACTACAGGGGGTATCAAGATGAGTGAGATATAACTGCTGCTCTCACAGATACTTACAAAATAAATGCAACACAAGAAATGGTTCCCATAGAAAATGCAACAGAAAATATGTTATGAGTTGAAACTGGGGGAGCCTTCAAAAAGACAAATCAAGCAAAACTGGCATATTTTCACTTTAAGTAATCAAGTTCTAAAGAGTGGAATCACATAGAAGTTCATAGGCACATGAAGACTGGAGATTTTATATCCAAAGACAGCAATGATCATTTTCTGGCCCAAGAATTGTCCATCTATATCTGAATATAATGTGATAATATAACAAAGAGGTTTTGTAATATTACAGGAGCACAGCCCAGGAGAATGAAACTAGTTCTGTAATTTGAACACAAATGAACAGGGTTCTTTTCTCCCCTCTGATTATTTAGAGGGTCTCTGAGTACACGGCCTACCCATATGCTCCAAAGATACATTTTTCCTAGTTGCCCTGGATGAAGACAACCAAATTTTTTGCCATTATTCCTTAAGGAAAAATGCAGCTTCAAGAATTGCTGCAACCAACCAATATGAGAAACGTGAAAGCCAAGTTTATTTCTCTTTCTTTCTCTGCAAGAATACAAACTCAATTTAAATTTTTTGGAGTTTTTTTTTAATTTATCACAATACAGAGCAAACTTTAGTTTTATCAATTCTACCCCTATGCCCCTGACTCCTTCATTAATCTTGTTTCTCTTACTCATTTAAGGTGCTGAGAATGGGCACATAAAGCAGAGATGCTTCGTCACTGGCCCCATCACAACTAGTTTCTCTCTGTCCCCCTTTCTCTGTCTGTTCCTCCCTCCCTCCCTTTTCCTTCTCCTCTTCCTCTTTCACCTCCTTCCTCCTCTATCTGCCTTCCTCCTCTTCCTCCTTCTCCTTTTTTCCGGCTCATTCTCTCCACCCTCCTTTTACTTCCTCCTTCCTCCTTCCTCTTCTTCCTCCTCCTCCTTCTTCCTCCCTCTCCTCCACTCCTCCCTTTCTCTCTCTCTTCCCCCTCTCTCTCATGCTCATATAGGGCTTCAACTCAGTAGCTCATGCTCTCGCTTGGCATTTTTGCTCATAGTTGACACTCTATTACTTGAGCCGCTCCTCCCATCTTCTATGACCAAGTGCTAACTAACCACAACAGCAGCAGGAATACGTGACTTTGAAGAACCACAACGCAGTATGGATCCACTTTGGCTCAGTTGTTTCTTGGCACACCCACCAAGGTAATTTACCTCAAAACTCCTGGAGATAAAAAAAAACATGTTTGACAGGGAGAAAAACAACAAGATGAAATACATAAACAGGTATACTGGAACACTAACTTGAACATGAATTCAGAGGCAAAACACCAAGATGAGGTCCGTTAGGAACTCTGAGTTCCCAATCCAGGCCTTGAGCAATATTCTTCACTTTTGCTAATAATAATAATAATAATAATGTGCTTAGAAAGGTTTTTCAGAGGTATTAGAAACTACTGGCATTCTGCTCAGAACAGTGCTCAGCAAGGCAGGAGCTGGCACAGCCCAGTAATAACATAATCTATATGTAAGAGTGAGCAGATGCTAAGTTTTTAGGCACCACAGATATTCACTGTCCTGGATCCACATTCACCAGTCATGACTGTTGGTTCAGGCAAGCTGGGTCACTTCCACTGCATGAGCCATGGGTTGTCAGCCCTATAGCAGTCACTCCATAATTCCCCTGAGGATTTTTGTTGTTGTGGTTGTTGTTTTGAATTTTGTTTTGTTTTGTTTTACTAATTATTCTCCAGTATCTTTACTTGTTTCTACTACTCTGGCATTTTACTTCTATACCAATCCAAGAGCTAGAGGGCTATGCCAATAGGTTTTCTTTGTTTTCCTTTGGTCAAAGGTAAAAATAAGCTATTTCCGCTAAGATATGGAAGCAACCTAGATGCCCTCAGTAGATGAATGGATCAAGAAAATGTGGTATATATACACAATAGAATTCTATGCCTCCATCAGAAAGAATGACATTGCCCCATTTGTTAG
>NW_012267306.1:2980265-2987976 GCF_000151885.1 Dipodomys ordii
AAAAAAGCCGGAAGTGGCGCTGTGGCTCAAGTGGTAGAGCGCTAGCCTTGAGCTGAAGAGCTGAGAGACAGCGCCCAGGCCCAGAGTTTAGGTCCCACGACCGGACCAAAAAAAAAAAAACTCAAGAATCCCCTGTTTGTGCTCTGGTGCCCTACATCTAATCCATCATTCTCTTAGCTGTAATTTTATTTTATTTTTTTTTGTTCCAGTCGTGGGACCTGAACTCTGGGCCTGGGCACTGTCCCTCAGCTCTTCAGCTCAAGGCTAGCGCTCTACCACTTGAGCCAAAGCACCACTTCTGGCTTTTTTCTCTTTTTTTTTTTTTGCTTATGTGGTGCTGAGGAATCGAACCCAGGGCCTCAGGCATGCAAGGCAAGCGCTCTACCACTGAGCCACCTTCCCAGCCCTTAGCTGTAATTTTAGAATCATTCATATCCCTCCACTTCTCGGTAATTCCAATGCTGCCATACCAGTCCAAGCCACCAGCCCATCTTACTGAGATGACTGCAAAGGCTTCAGAACTAGTCTTTTCTG
This sequence comes from Dipodomys ordii, assembly GCF_000151885.1. Taxonomy (NCBI): domain Eukaryota; kingdom Metazoa; phylum Chordata; class Mammalia; order Rodentia; family Heteromyidae; genus Dipodomys; species Dipodomys ordii. Next base: position 2,980,800 of record NW_012267306.1, read on the forward strand.
TCTCTTCTCTCTGACCCAGGCTATGCTCTACAGCCTGCTCAATACCCATATTACTTTAGACTTAAAATGAAATGCCAACAAGGAATGTTTCTGACCTTCTCAACAAGCCCTTATGTTCACTGCACTTCAGCTACTCTGTGTTCGGCTTTCCTATTTCTGAAGAACATTAAACCCTCTAAACATCCAGATGTTATAGCTTCTTCTGGAAGCATTCTTCTACCAAATATTCCCAGAATCTGGTCCCTCTTTTCCTTCACATCTACCTCAACTGGCAGCTTTTCAAAATTACCTTCCCTGAACATTTTATCAGTGCTCTCTAGTGTCTCTTTTCCCTTTCTTCGGTTTATATTCCTTGTACTATGACCTGACCAGATTATACATGCTTATTATCTGTCTAATATTCCCATTGAGGCAAGTTTTTTTTCCTTTGTTGCTTACGCTTATATCTCCAAGACCAAACAGTGACTCCTAAATAGTAAGTTCTTGGTAAACATTTGTTGGATTAATAAATGAATGAATCATTTCCCTTCAGACACATTACTTACAAGGTAGAAAATTTATATTTCAGTTGTTTGCTGCTGAAATATTTATGGGATAATGTCAAGATGAACCAATAAATATTTTCAAGTTATTCTGTTACAGACTGAAAGTGGCAAGTAGGAGATTTCTAGGCAGAAAAGCAGAACATGGAAAATAAACAAGGGAAGATATACAACAAAATGTTTGGGGAATATAGGGAGTTTCCCACATGAAAGCTGGAAAGAGTAATGGGAATAAGGAAAAAGGACAGGAGTAAGATAAGGTGTGGGATAAGGTGGAAAACATGCAAAGAGAAATCAAGAAAGGTCTTGAGTGTGAGCTTGAGGGTCAGGTGTCAATTTATAGGCAGAAGGGGGGTCATGAAAAGTGATTGTGGACACTTAAGTCTATGTAACCCATATAATCATGTCTGCTCTTTGTTGAAGTAGCAATATAGCTGTTTCAGAGAAGCACACAGATAAAGCATACAACAAGCACATCAAATCTTAAATGATTATTTAATTCCTTATTATTGACACCTAAAAGCTATTCATAGCTTATTGCTCAACTGATCAATGTTCCCAATGAGATATTTTCTAAGCATGTTTCAATTTGAATATTCTTAGCTTTACTCAATTAGCTCTTGAAGAACACTTATACACAATCTGTAATTAGCACACAGATTCCTGTGTATGCACAATCAATTTACTTACAACATTAAATTTAATACAGCTTTGAATAGTGATGTATTCAACAAGAAAATTCAATTATGGTTGTTTTAATTAGTTTTAAAACAACTATATCTGATATTTGCATCTGATTAACCTATCAAAATTTAAGAGTTTATCCAATATAAACTTCAAATTAAAATGTAAGTTTATAGAAAGGCAAGAATTGCAGGTTTTGTTTTACTTGTGAAATTTCAAAAAAATAATAAAGACATTCAAATAGAAAGAAAACTATTAGGAAAGAGGAAGGGAATCAAGGGGAGAGTGTGGCTAACATGCAGAGTGAAAATGCATGGACAAAAATGTCACATGTCCTTATGTGTATGTCTACTAGGGCTTGAACTCAGGGTCTCAACTCAGAGCCTGACACTTTTGCTATGCTCTTTCATGCTTTATTGGTGCCTTACCATGTCAACCACATCTCCAGTCTAGCTTTACTCTGGTTAATTGGACATAGAGGCTCACAGACTTTTCTGTCCAGGCTGGCTTTATACAGAAATCCTCAATCTCCTGAATGGCTAGGATTACAAGCAGGATCCACCACAGCCAAGCTACACCAAGGATCTTAATGTAAGACCTGAGATTTATTTTTTATTATATTGTAAAGATGCTATACAGAGGGGTTGCAGTTACACGAGTAAGGCAATGAGGACATTGCATTAACTCTTCTCTTGTTGTTATCCCATGATCCCTTCCCTACACTACCTCCCACTCTTCCCCACCCCACCGCATAACCACCCTCCAAAGTTGTAAAGTTCATTTCCAATATACTGTCCTGTGGGTATCCTCGTTGCAATGGGTCCCCTGTGTCCTTGTTTCAGCATTTTGTTATTCTCCTTCCCCTCCCCAGATTAGACAAATGTATATACAAGATGCAGGGTACCAAAATCAAGTACAGTGACAACAGGGGATATGCCACAGGGGAAAGAACATACAAAGGGAACAATGAAAACAAAAAAATAATAAAAATCACATGGTACATTTAAAACAATAACAATAAAGACATACCTCTTGTGCCCATATCTTACGGTTCATTTCACTTAGCATCATCTTATATAAGACCTGAGATTTTTTGAAACAACTATAGGAAAGTAGGAAAAGCACTAGAAATTACCAGAATAGGTAGTAACATCCTGAACTGAACTCCAAAACTTCAGCAAATAGGGTTGAGAAATAGGAATATATCAAGCTATGAAACTTATGCACAGCAAAAGAAATAGTCAGCTAGGCTTAAAAGGCAAACTATATAGGAGAAAATATTTGCTACCTCTACATCTGACAAAGTATTAATAATCAAAACCTATCAGGAGTTCATAAACCTAAACTCCTCCCAAAATTTTAAAAAACACTTGACAAATTAGCAAATGAACAGACACTTCCTAAAAAATACAAAAGGCCAATAAATATTAGAAGAAATGTTCTATGTCTCTGGCCATAAAGGAAATACAAATCAAACCAACACAGAAATTTCATCTCATACCAGTCAGAGTGACCATCATGAAGAACATAACAACATATGCTGGCAAGGATATGATGAAAAATAACCTTTAAACACTGCTAGTAAAAAGGTAAAAGAGTGTGACCGCTTTGGAAATCAGTATGGAGTTTCTGCAGAAAACTAAAAATAGAACTACCCATCAATTCAGCAATAAAATTCCAGTGCTTTTATCCCAATATAAGCAGTTTAAGTACACCCGTGTTTGCTGCAGCACTATTCATAACAGAAGAGCCACACTATGAAAACAGCCCTGGTGCCCTTCAACTGATGAGTGGATCAATAAGTTTGTGTGTATGTGTATGTGTGTGTGAAAGAGAGGGACAGAGAGAGAGAGAGAGAGAGAAAGAGAGAGAGATCATTTGATTGAATTATAATATATGCATGTGTGGAATATGATGATGAAGACCCTTTCAACAATAAATATTCCCTTTGCTAAAAAATGAGTATTAGGAAGAAAAACATGTCCTACAGAGAAGGTGAGTAATGGTGGGAGGGAGAGATGACAGGAGAGGAATAAAATGCATGTGCACATGTATGAAAATTATTGAAATTGGTTTGAAAGGAAGGAAAAAGGAATGTGAAAGAGGGGTGAGTCTGACCAAGGTATATTATAAGCACATGCAGACATGTCAAAATTAAACCCCTTGTGTAACTAATTCTTGCAAATTTTTTAAATGTTAAATCATTTGCCTAATTTTCTTGGTGTTCTCTATGTCCTTAGTATTAAGAATGCAATTATTACTTTCCTCTTAAAGCTACTATCCATATCTCAGTTGCCAACTACACCATCTTTGCTACTCTACAAAAATATACCAGATAGATACTATACATACCTACACAAATGTATGCATACCTATACACCCTATATTTTTGTGTTTCAAACACAAAAGTACAATGATATAAAAGGTAAGATCTTCAACATGCAAATCCTGATGCTAGCCAGTCCTTCCTTTCTACCACTTGTGAACCCACAATAGAATGCTAGACTCTTTACAATACAGACCCATGTTTCAAAAGAAGCAATCAGAAAACAAAAATGCATATCAGAGCCATCTTAAACCCCTTCCTCTGCTTTGTTAACAAGTCTATGACTAATACCATAAAGAGAGGACTTAGAAAGAGAATCATTCAGGAAAAAAAAAAAAAAACAGCTGGGCCCTGGTGGCTCACCCCTGTAATCCTAGCTACTAAGGAGGCTGAGATCTGAGGATCACAGTTCAGAGCCAGCCAGGGCAGGAAAGTCCAAGAGACTCTTATCTCCAATTAATCACCAGGAAACTGAAAGTGGCACTGTGGTTCAAGTGGTAGAATTCTCACTTTGAACTGAAGAGCTGAGGGATAGCACCCAGGCCCAGAGTTCAAGCCCCATGACTGACAAAAAAAATAAAAATAAAAAAAGAAAAGAAAAGAAACATAGGTCCCATGGTTTCCAACATAGGTCCCATGGTTCCCCTTATTTGCAATATCTAGTATATGTATGAGTCAAGCGGAAAAGGTCAGATAATGTGATGTTAGGAAAATGAACCCTTAGATATGTATTTTAATGTTTTTTTCTTTCATGCATGTGTTTCTAACGCATTTATAAGATTATTTCTTTGTTGCTTTGTATGTCCCTCCCCCACAGTATAACCCCTGCTTTCACTATATTTGATGTCAGAATAACTTGTGGAGGAGAGGGGGACAAACAAGTCGGTTAAGGATACAGGTGGACCTGTTGCAACAATGAGAACAAGTTGTCATGTCCAAAACGAGCTTTACAACATTGGTGCAGGGGGGGGGGAGGCTGGGAAGGGATGTGAAGGGTAAACAAAGGAGGAGGCTGCAATGCTTGGTAAGAAATGTATGCATTATCCTGCCCATGTAATTGTAACCCCTCTGTACAGTATGTTCACAAATAAAAAAAGAAAAAAAAAGAAAAGAAAAAAAAGGCAGAAGACCCAAAATCAGTAACTAAATGGATGCTTCTTTCACTGTTACTTTTTCATAAACACTGAGGCTGAAGTTTTAAATCTAGGGACGAAGAAGCAACAAAGCTCTGTTTTTAATTCTGTCATTGTCTAATTTCTCGTCCAACTTGTCCAGTATCTGCACTCTTGATCCACTTCAACGAACAAGTCTTTCCTGGAAGTTCTGAACAACACAACCATGAATGCATGCTGTTATAGGGAAAGCCAAAAAGACAGGAATCTGCACACATTATTCATCTTTGCTACTCTACAAAGATAAATTATACAGATAAATTATAGAGATGAATTATAGAACAATGGGAAAACTCCTGAAAAAAATGTCTATTCTATCTGAAAACACCTACCTGTTAGGTGATAACCTTGGCCTGCCTTCTCTAAATCTTTGTTAGCATTACAAACAAAGGTCTATTCCAAGTCAGAATTCCCCACCAGCATATGTAACTTATACAAACTTCTGTTCAATAAATATTTAAATATGGAAGAGTGCAGATGTTTTAAATTTTAAAAATGACCTTTAAACGTCAACCTTAATATTTACATTCCATGAAAGTACTCACATTTTAAATACCTTTGGGAAGAATGCACAGAGAAATCATTTTAAAATGGGAAGAAGAACAAATATATACAAAAATCTAAAATATTCCCTATAACAACATCAAAAAGGAATCTGATTTTTTATACACAAGCTATAAGTACTGGTCTTTCATTCATGCTCTTCACATTTATATGCACATTTTCCTAGTATACCTCACAAGCAAGAGAACCCTACTGGCAACATGCTTTTCTCTGGAGAGGAAAAAAAAAGTTAACTTGATAGAAGAATTGGCCAGAATTTAAATCAGGTTTTCTTTCTCACCAGAAAAGCACATTGACCTCTAAGCAAAATATGGAAAATGCAAATTAATGATATAGGATAGAAAATGAAACCTGCATTTGACCTACAAAGATACCAGACCTATATCTTTAGAGTTCATTCACACAATTGAAACAAAGAAAACATAGATAAGTCCAGGCATGTAGGATTCTCTTCTTGGTAATGATATCTCCCACAGGAGACCTGAATCCTACTGGGAAGCTAATTCTGATCATCAGCCTTATTCTCAAATTCTCTATTGTCAAAACAGATATGCAGAAATAATGGTTAAGACTAAATAAGATAAAAATACCTAACAGACAGAACACACTTCCTATCACAGTTCAATAAAATTTCCAGTCCATAGTAAACACAAGAATTCTTTAAATGAAAAAGATATCAGACTGAGATTCAGGAAGAATAAGTCCATTTAGTTCATTCTTAGAAGGATTGCCATAAATATTTACTAGCCTGACGGAAAAGCTGTATTATAAAGGCTGGAGGTCTTGAGATTATCTCCTTTTTTTTCATAAAAGTAGACAACAGCAATAATGATGGATATTCAGTGACCAACTCCTACATTTAGGACACAGCAAAAAATCCTAACACCATTCTTTGATTTGTTGTGTTTCTGGGTCTCTATTAAGAAAATTTCGGTCTGTTCCAAGGAGTCCTAGGGTTTCTTCCATTCCATCCTGTAATGTTTTCAGGGTGTCTGCTTTGACTCCGTGGTCTTTGATCCATTTGGAGTTGATTCTGGTGCAGGGTGAAACATAAGGATCTAGCTTTAGTTTTCTACAAGTAGTTAACCAATTTTGCCAGCACCATTTACTGAAGAGGCTGTCTTTCTTCCATTCTATTTTTTTAGCTCCCTTATTGAAGATTAGATGGCTATAGGTATGTGGGTTCATTTCTGGGTTTTCAATTCTATTCCATTGGTCCTGAGGTCTGTTCTTGTGCCAGTACCAAGCTGTTTTGATTACTATGGCTTTGTAGTAGAGTTTGAAATTTGGTATTGATATTCCTCCAGCACTCTTCTTTCTGTTAAGGATCTTTTTTGCTATTTGGGGTCTTTTTTTGTTCCATATGAATTTTTGGATTGTCTCTTCTATTTTCTTGAAGAATGAGGTTGGATAGGTCCCATGGTTTCCCTTATTTGCAATATCTAGTATATGTCTGAGTCAAGCAGAAAAGGTCAGATAAGGTGATGTTAGGGAAATGAACCCTAAGATATGTATTCAAATGTTTTTTCTTTCATGCAATTGTTTCTAATGCATTTATAAGATTATTTCTTTGTTGCTTTGTATGTCCCTCCCCACAGTATAACCCCTGCTTTCACTGTCTTTGAGGTTGGTATAATTTGTGGAGGGGAAGGGGAAAAACAAGTCTTTTAAATAAGGATACAGGTGGACCCGTTGCAACAATGAGAAGTACAAGTTGTTATGTCAAAAACGAACTTTACAACTTTTGTGGAGAGGGAGGATTGGGTTGGGGATCTGGGGGAGGATGGGAAGGGCTGGGAAGGGTAAACAAAGGAGGAGGCTACAATGCTTGATAAGAAATGTACTCATTATCTTGCCCATCTAATTGTAACTCCTCTGTACAGTATTTT
>NW_012267306.1:2988696-2997362 GCF_000151885.1 Dipodomys ordii
CTCTTTCATTTACTAAGAGACTTGCTAGATCTAAGTCTCCTTGGTGTTTACTATTAAAGAAGGAACAGAAAAGATCTTATGGGACAATTAAGGCCTCTATAAAAATAAGATAATGGTTAAATGGTGACAAACATCGAAACCCATTATATTTCTTAGAGATAAGCCGGAAACAAGTGCCTTTCAGGCGACCAGCTGTTGACCACCCAAGAATGAAGCCCTGCAGCAAGATTGTGTAACCTTTTGCCCTTTCAGGTGATCAGCTGGTGACCGCCCAAGAATGAAGCCATGCAGCAAGATTATGTAACCTTTTGCCCTTTCTTATGGAGACTTTTTGCTATAAAAGTTTGTTATCCTCTGCATTAAATCGCACTCAGCACTCAGCACTCAGCATCCACTCATAATGTGTGTGAGTTGTCTGTTTGCCATCTCCCCATCCTATTCCAGGTTCCTCCCCTAGGTATCCTCCGTCGTCCCGACAGAACCCGGTCTGCGGCAAAGAAGTATATGTGCTTCAGTTCCATGTCAAATCAATAGAGTTTTCCTAACTACTGTGGGAGGACTGAACAGGACTCAACAGTAAAAAGAGATGAGAATCACTGAGTATCAGAAAGCTCACTAACAAGAAGTATGAGGATAAATTCTAGATGCATAAAAAGAGTCAATGAAGTCAATCCAAATTTTCTATGGCAGTATAGGAGAGAGCTGAAAACCAAAACTTAATAAGAGTGGAAAAGAAGTCTGAGAAATACCACATGTATCATCAGGATGAGGATATTAAAGCAGAGAGATACTGATGTCGCCGAGATGATAATGATTGTTGTAGCTATATTATTACCATTAGAATGTACTAATTGTTTCAGTGGTGATTACTAAATGCTTGTTTATATTATCTCACTTATGTTTAAAGGAATGGATATTCTTCTTCTCCACTTTAACTATGAGTAAAGGAAGTTTAAAGATGCTTAAAGTAACATGTCCCAGATCTTAAAACAAGTAATGAAGCTGGGATTCAAGCCTACCTCTGTTAATGCCAGAGACCACAAGCAGGTACCTACATTGCTACCTACACTTCAAGAGTTTTAGGATTCTGAATTTATGGATGATCAAAAAGCAGTATTTTCCTACAAGTATACAATTCTTACAGGAAGACATGCATAACAATACTCATTCTAGTTACTAGGTGTTTGGAGAGATGGCCTTTAACAGTCACACTAGTCTCTCCTTCATACAACCAATTATAAGTGCGTTTGGCTTCAAACATGAAGACATTTTATATTTCCCTCTTGAATTCTGTGGACTTGCAGCTGTAGCAGGTTTGGAATTAAAGTGTCCACAGTTCTCCATCCAGCACATTCTTACGTTATAATAAAGGAATGAGGTAGTTTACATTCTTGTTGCTTTGCCTAGGCTTTTTATTTTTCTCCAACTTGATCATAATCTGGGTGATTTGGTATTCATCAACCAAATGCATAAATGTGAGAAGGACCCAAGTATCAATCTGTCTATAATCTATCACCTATGGACTAATATATTAGACTGTCGCAAGGAAAAAGTATAAATGCTCCAAGTTGAAGGCATGCAGATTTATTTTATGACCTCTGAAAATATGCCCAGTCCATCTCTTCTCAGCCACTCAATGTGGATGGTTAGCGAAAGAGAAGGATTAGCAGTGTTTTGTTGATAATATATACCTTTGAAATACAGGAGGTATTACCCTTCCTCCCCTCTTCATGGCCCTTTGGCTCTACCAAATTGGTCTCTGTATTCATTCAAGATATCCAAAGGGTCTCAAGATGATAGAGGAATGCCATCTCCATAAACACTAGGCAAAAGCACAGAACTTCTGAGTTCATCCACTCTACACACTACCTTCCTATACAGTGTATTGACAAGTCATGTTTTGGTTGTTGTATGATCATTACAGGTAAAGATTGGTGAGGTTATTAATTTCCTCTTTTTATTGTACTAACACAATTAACAGTTCTTCCTTTGACAGACATTTCTTTATTTGGAATTGTATAAGTTACTCTGCAAGCCCTTTAGTATATGTCATGATTCAAATAAAAGGTGAAGGAACCTTAACAGTTTTATATGGATGCAAAGTCAAAGCAGCTCTGGTGTAAATTTTTAAGTCACAGTGGTGTAGATTGTGGATTCTGAGGCCAGATTGCCTATACTTTTGTCATAACCCACACATCGGGTATTTCACCTCTACCAAGTTCCTTCATCCTGTAAGGTTAACTTGCCAGGAAACTGGAATAGTAATAATACCAACCTCTGAGGACTGTTATGTGACTAAAGTTAGTTGATCTTCATAAAAAACTAAAACAGTATTTTGTACATAATAAACACTACATGTATGTGTGTATGTATTTATATGTAGACACATATTTAGGTATATTTTACCTCTGTCAATTTAAGAAAGGTAGCTAATAAATATGTTATTACCTAACAAGAATCATAAGGCAACTGTGCTTTTTAAAAGTGTGTTAGTCAGCTGGATGCCATTGGCTCATGCCTGTAATCCTAGCTACTCAGAAGGCTGAGATCTGAGGATTGTGATTCAAAGCCAGTCCAAGCAGAAAAGTCCTTGAGATAAGCCACTTCCAAAAAACACTCAGAAAAAAAACAGAAGTGGTGGAGGGCTAGCCTTGATTACAAAGAGGCTCAGGGACAGTGCCCCAGGCCCTGAGTTCAAGCCCCAGGACTGGCAAACACAAAAACATGTGATATCTATATAACATATAGAAAATATGTGTTGGTTTTTTTATAAAACTAAATAATTAGACAACCCTATTGTCAATATTTAATCCAACACAAGTATAAAATGATTCTTGTCATTGTAAACCTTCATAGAATTATTCTATTTGTTAAAACTAAAAATTCTGAGTTTTTATTTTAAAATTTACATTTAAAAATAAACTTTCCAAAAACTTATAGTGGTTATAGTCTTTTTTTAAGATGCACACATCTCTAAGGCAGTCAAGAAATTGTGCCTAAAAGTAAACTTGACCATTTGAGCTATTTTTTGTTTTGTTTTTCTTTTTTTGGGGGGGGGAAAGTGGGGAGGGTTAAGATAATCTAGGTAGAAATCACAATGGTTACATAATTCAGATACCAAAAATCACAGATTTTTTAATCCCATTAAATTTTATCCCTTATTATATTGTATTAATGTTTCATTCAAATTTCAATTCCATGTTCCATTGTAAACTGCAGTTTTGTATCTATACATATCACCATCCCTCAAATTTTTATCTTTTAAAAATTATATATATTTTAAAAATTATATATCCAGCCTTGTTCCAGAAATGATTTCACAGCAGATTGTGAAATACTTACAATTCATCAAATTAAAATAAAAATTCATCTAGCTGGATGAGACATCTGCTTAAACATAGCAGATGAACCACTTAGACCATGTATCTCTTTCCTCGCAAAACACGCATCTATACTGGATCCAAAAGGGTATAAACTCACAAAGTTGAGACAATGCTGAGGGAAAAGTTACTAGTTTGTGAGAACAGAAATCAACTCACCCAACAATTTCCTCAAATGTCACCTATGGTAACCACAACCTTCAAAATTCAGATCCAAAGCCTTGATCCATTACATTACTAATTTGATTTCCTATCTGTTAGCAGTTCTTGTTGGCTCTACTTCAAAATGAAGAAAGAATAAAACCACTTCTCAGTTTCTCCAGGACAACTACTTAGAGCAGTGACAATTGATCGGCATCTTGCAGAATATTTAGAAGCCTCACAACTGGCTCTGCAGTCATTTCTCTTCATAACTAATAAAGTGATCCAGTATGTCACTTTAGTAAACTCAAAAAAACACCCTTAGAACAAAGAGTGAACAAATGCGACAGTGGTAGTCACTAGACACCATGTTGAAAATAACTAAACAATTTGTGCAGGGGGGATGGGAGAGAAAAACTGGGGGAGAGGGAGAGAAGGGTTGACCTTGTCCAGAAAGAAATGTACTCTTTGCCTGATTTATGTAACTGTAACTTCTCTGTATATCACCATTATAATAACAATACAAAATTAAGCCTACCCTTAGATCCCCCATTTCATTTAGGGTAAAGTCAACCTTAGAGCAACGTGAAAGACTCTTGTACAAGGTGACTTACATTTGAACTCATTCCTAGTACCCCTGCAATCTAACTGTTCCTCTGACAGTGGCCTCCTTACTGTTCCCTCTACAGGCAATATAGCTCTTCACTGCATCCTCATGCTTTTCAATATATCTTTGCTGTCTCTTGCTCACCTTATTGTTTTTGTGAAGTCTTCTCCGACCATCCTATTTAAAAATTGTCAGCCTTCCTCTTCCCTTGCTGACTTTGTGTTCACAGGACTTAAACCATCACACAAACAGATTTTACGTATATAGTTACTACCTGTTTCCTTCACAATTAAACTCCATAAGAGATCTTAAATAAGCTACTGTTAAACAGCTTATTTTTTTCAGTGACCCATTCCACCTTACCTGTAAAATGTAATGAACATTGTATCTACCTACATCAAAAGATTATTAGATATTAAATACAGCAATGCACATAAAAAGCTTGTCTGTTTTGTTCACTTCATATCCTCATGGTCCAGCATTGAGTCAAACTCATACCAGAGGTTTTATGAAATTTGTGAGTGAAGTCATTAAATCACACATTGCATATAACCAAATGGAAATTATGTTGTAATGTTATCTTAAAATATTTGAACTAATTATTGCCATAAATTAAAAGTAAAAAAAATACATAGAGAGAAGGCAAAGTCCTTAAACCTGTGTTGAACACTAAGAGAACAGTGGTCATATTTACAATTAAACTTACAGATTATTTGTTATTTTTATTTTCTACTTTCTAAAAATAATCTTTGTCAAAAGGAACCCTGGGACCATGTATCATCTGTTGGTCTTAAAATACTTTAATATTCAATTCATATTCAAATTTAACTGTGAAAAATTCTGTAACTTTGCCAGATCAATTTTTTAAATTTTGTGTTAATTACATTCTAAAGTAATGTATGTGACTTCTCATAAAATGACACAGCTAACAGGCTTTTCATTTTGTACTAGAGGACAAGAATACCATCTGGCTGCAAGTGAGAGAAGCCACAATGAGGTTTTGCATTGAATGAATGTGATACACATCTAAGGGGATTTACTTTTAAGAAAAAAAATTAAGTTTGTAGTATCTTGCTTATTAAATACTTCATAAGCAAAAACTATATAGATATTAGAAATCAACAGAAATACTGGATACTTATTATTTTAAATAAAGACAATAATGGTCCTAGCAAGTTTTGATATACATTGCCATATTGAATCTGTAGTAATCCTTTGAGATGGGTAGGTACGATGTGGATCACATTTTACAGGTAAGGAGGTGCAGGGCACTGGAAAAAAAATCAGCTACTTACCAGGAATCTGAATGTAGTTACAATTCAAACCAAGGTGGTCTGTCTCCAGAGACCACACATTCAATTTCTACCTTATCTGTCTTTCTAAGACAAATGCCAAACATAGTGCATTTAAAAATAAATTGAGATCTGCATTCTGGGGTTTATAGTATAAAGCAGTTTCAGCAGAAACTTAAGATGACCAGATAAATTATTAGGTTGTTATAATTCAGTTTTATAATAAAAATATTATTTTTAATTTTTTAAACTAAGAATGTAGGATTAGGCATCAATAGTAAGAATCCATAAGTTTTAACAACAACTGAAAATTCTAAAACTCTATAAAAAATTTTTCTCAAAGATCTAAATTTTCCTTTTCATTGAGTCTTATCCAAGAATGATTTTGCACGTTATAAAAATGAAAAAAATTCTGAATTTGTAATTATTTTTGCAACTTCTAAATTCTTCTATCAACTTAACAAATACTAACTAGCTAGAATAAAAAAATTAGATAATTACAATTCATGTCATCACATTATTTAGATCAAGTTATATGAGATAGGTTTATACATACATACAAGTATTCAAATGTCATTTCAAAATTCCCTAGAATAAAAAATAAAAAATTCAAATTTCCAGGTCAAAAATTTCCTAAAATAAAAGACTCTAGATAATTACAATTCATGTCACTACATTATTTAGACCAAATTATATGAGATAGATTTATACATACATACATACAAACATAAATATTCAAATGTCATTTCCAGGTCAAAATTCCCTGAGTTATGTAAACTGCATGAACACTGAATATATAAAAAGTGATCATTTCCCAGCAACCATGGATCTGCTATTCTTCCCCAAGAGATACATCCTATATGCAACTAAACTACTATAGGTTAACTGGTTCCTTGGGACCAAGCACAGAAAAATTTGCTTGTAACAATATCTGTAAGCATGATTTCTTCCTCAACGATGACCAAAGGCTCACACAGTTCAATTAATAAAACATTTTTATTGCAGCATGCATTCTATCTTCATTACTTTTCTTTTAAGCCCTGCTATTCCTTGCTCAACAACTTCAATGGATCTCTATTTTCAGCCTCCCTTAAAATTCTTTATACAAAACACTGAATGATCCTGGTGATAAAAGGTAGTTCTACTCTGTAGCAAATAACTTTTGAGGCTAACCATCTGGATCCATATTAGCATCTTCTACAGCTCCTAAAAATAACCACAAGTAATGTTAAGAACTCTGCAAGTCTCTCCACTTCTTCAACCACAGCCAGCCATAGGTACTACAATTCTACATAATTATATAAATAACTCTAGTGTTCATATTGGCTGAAAACTGAGGACACTGAAGGTAGATCACAAGAGCACAGTTCAAGCTCCACGAAAGTAAACAAGGAAGAGCAAGGGACTCCTTCTTCTTTAATATCTTGGTCTTGTTTATTGACAATTGCAGATGTCAGCCCCCTCAGTAGCCAGGATTACAGGGGTGAGTCACTGGTGCCTGCCCCAAATGTATTTTTTAAAGCAATGACTTACAAACCATAGAGGGAAATAGAAATTCATACCAATAAGAATGAAAAAGAATATCCTCCTTTGGTCTCATTGTGTATAAATGATTACAGACCTGTTTATCATGTTCCAGTCTATTTTTTTAACCACACTTGTTGATTTATAGGTACATTTTAGCTACCATAAGTGATGGAAACCATGAAACCTCTTTCATGAAACCTGTTTCTCTAGGTCTAGTTTACTTTGATTAATATAATTTTCCAAAGTCTTTCCATTTTCTTACGAATGGTAAAATATTATTCCTTCTTATGAGTGGGTAGAATTCCATTGTGTATACTTACCATATTTTCTTGATCCATATGTCCACTGAGGGGCATCTGGGATGATTCCATATCTTTTTTTGGGGGGGGGTCAGTCGTGGGGCCTGAACTCTGGGCCTGGGCACTGTCCCTCAGCTCTTCAGCTCAAGGTTAGCGCTCTACCACTTGAGTCACAACGCCACTTCCGGCTTTTATCTTTTTGCTTATGTGGTGATGAGGAATCGAACCCAGAGCCTCAGGCATGCAAAGCAAGCACTCTACTGAGCAACATTCCCAGCCCCCCTGATTCCATATCTTGACTATGGTAAATAGTGCAAAGGTGCAATAACTATGTGCATCTAATCATATAAAATAATATTTACAGAAATGAACTTCAGGAAAAGATAACAAGGTTTTTTTCTGTGTTTTTTTTGTTTTCCTTTTCTTTTGTCTGTTCATTTATCTGTCTTTGGGAAAACAAGGGGGCACAGAAATGGTGGGATAATTTGTGAACAAATGTAATAGTACTCATTAGACTCTATGTTGAAAATGAAATATAAAATTTGTGGATGGGACGGGAGGTTGGAAGAACTGGGAGAGAGCAAAGGAAAGGGTGAGGTTGCACAAAAAATGTACTCTTTATCTGATTTAGGTAACTATAACCTCTCTATATATAACTTTTATAATAACAATTAAAAAATGCTTGGGAATGCTCCTGGACTGGAAAAATCAACATCGTGAAAATGTCAATACTTCCCAAGGCTATCTACAAATTGAATGCAATACCTATCATTATTCCAACCTCATTCTTCAAGGAAATAGAAGAAGCAATCCAAAAAATAATATGGAACAATAAAAGACCCCAAAGAGCAAAAACAATCCTCAACAGAAAGAACAGTGCTGGAGGAATATCAATACCAAATTTCAAACTCTACTATAAAGCCATAGTAATCAAAACCGCTAGGTACTAGCACAAGAACAGAACTCAGGACCAATGGAATAGAATTGAAAACTCAGAAATCAATCTACAGACCTACAGCCATCTAATCTTCAATAAGGGAGCTAAAAATATAGAATGGAAGAAAGACAGCCTCTTCAGTAAATGGTGCTGGCAAAGCTAGTTAACTACTTGTAGAAAACTAAATCTAGATCCTTATATATCACCCTGAAGCAGAATCAACTCCAAATGAATCAAAGACCACGGAGTCAAAGCAGACACCCTGAAAATATTACAGGATGGAATAGAAGAAACCCTAGGACTCCTTGGAACAGACTGAAATTTTCTTAATAGAGACCCAGAAACACAACAACTCAAAGAAAGGTTGGACAAATGGGATTGCATGAAATTGCAGAGCTTCTGCATGGCAAAGGACATAGCTAGCAAGATCAATAGAAAGCCCACAGATTGGGAGATCTTCACTAGCCATACAACAGACAAGGG
>NW_012267306.1:3000733-3008184 GCF_000151885.1 Dipodomys ordii
TGCTTGGTAAGAAATGTACGCATTATCCTGCCCATGTAATTGTAACCCCTCTGTACAGTATGTTCACAAATAAAATAAAATTAAACTTAAAAAACATAAAAAAATAAAAAAAGATTATTTCTTTGTTGCTTTGTATGTCCCTCCCTCACCGTATAACTCCTGCTTTCACTGTATTTAATGTTGGTAGGAAGGGAAAAAACAAATCGTTTAAATAGGGATACAGGTGGACCCTCTGCAACAATGAGACCTACAAATCGTTATGTAGAAAACCAACTTTACAACTTTGATGGGGGGTGGGGTGGGCGGGGAGGAGGGTTAGATGGAGGAGGTTGGGATGGGAAGGGGAAACAAAGGAGGAGGCTACAATGCTTGATAAGAAATTCATTATCTTGCCCATGTAATTATAACCCCTCTGTACAATATTCTCAATTAAAAAAAAAGAATTTCTCTCCACAGAATCCACAAAACAGACCATTTAATTCTCTAAAATGTCTTCTGAAAATACATGTGTACAAACCTAGGCTTTAAAACACATCTAACTAAACTTCGAGAGACATCTAGATGCAAAACCAGGTTTTGATTTACCCTCAGGTTCCAAATGACAGAAACTGAGCTCTTTGTCTTCTAATTAGGGAACACAAAGTATTTAACAAAGAACTGTGGACTGTGAGTCAAGAAAACAATGATAGTAACCAGAGAAACAAGAAATCATGCTTTGCACCCCTTCTCTACCTCTTCTCTACCCATAGAGTCACAGGAACACAAGTACTCCAACATTCACACCTGATGTGAATCACTACACAATGTGCACATCTACTCTGCAGCAAGACATGCTACCTAATACACTCGCGTAAATTACAAAGCACCTTCAGAAGGAATCTGATGAATTTGTCCAGTAGACTTCCAATGTATTATATTTCAGAGCAAGACAAATATGAACTCATTCCATCTAACCTGAATGTTTTATGTGGCTCCTCCTATACCATGGTTTTAAATTTATTATGCGTGCTTATTTTATTTCTCCAGACAGTAAGAAAGCGGCACTCATCTATCCTTGTAGTATTATAGATATAGAAACTTAATTATATTACATATTTGGTGACCTAAAATAACATTAAAATAAACTGAGGGCTTTATTTATTTATTTATTCATTCATTCATGCTGTCCTGGGACTTTGAACTCAGAGCCTCGGTACTGTTCTTGAGCTATTTTTGCTCATGGCTAGGGCTCTACCACATTGAGTCGCTGCTCCGCTTCTGGATTTTTGGTAGATTATTGGAGATAAGACTTTTTCCTTCCTGCTCAGGCCGATTTTGAAACACAATGCTCAGATCTTTGTCTTCTAAATAGGATTATAGGTAGGAGCCACCAGCACCCAGCTTTAAATTGAGTGTTTTAACTAGATATCAGAAACTGTGTTTAATAAATATACCTCAAATAAATTGCCATAAAATTCAAGGATAATTTTGAAAGAACTGTCCCAAGGACCTAATGTCATTAGCTAAGGTAATATTTCAAAATATAAAAAATAACTTCAAGTTTTACACAAGATTCCTATATTAATACAGAGATGACATTATTTAGTCCTCCTATTTCCATAAAGGTTTTATGGAAATGTACATAAAAACACACAAATATGCATACATTTATACACACATATCTAGTACTAATGCCATTTGCCCTTCATTCTGAATTTCACAGAATTATTCTCATCCAACACACTATGAGAAAGACAATGAAGGTAACAGCCTCTGAAAGCCAAGCCCTTTTTTGAGTCAGAGATATCCACCTCCAGCAATCCTAGTCTCTTCAATGACTGCACTGACTATAAATCTAGAGCAAGAGATGAATTTTCAAATTCACTGCTAAAAATGTGATTCACTGATTTGTACAAAAAAAAATCTTATAACATGAGTGCACAATGCTAGTAAGCACATATTCATGTGCGAAAGGAAAAACTGCCTCAACTCCTGATCACTTAGAACATTCCCTGTACATTCAAATTGTGCAAAACATTTTAAGAGGCTAAAAAATTATATCAGTTTTTTTCCATTCTTTGCAATGGTACTACTATTTTTGTTGTTGTTGTTTTTCTTTAAAGAAACAGGGCCTCTATGTAGCTAGAAGTGGTCTAAAACTCTAGCCCATGTTGGATCTCAAATTCAAGATCCTCCTACCCCCACCATTCAAGTTTTGATATCACAGGCTGCTACCACTATACCTGACGTCCTAGTAACTCTCTTAACCTGCTAGAAGTGCTCAGAAAAACAACATGGTAAATAATTTAACAAAATACACATGGATTCAGCAGTATTATTTCCACTACAAGCAATTAGAGACAGTATACTACCAGTCCTAAAGAAATCAGTATTCTCAGAAAAAAAATACGTCTTAATTAATAAGCTTTTTTTTGTTTGAATAAGTAGCCTAAATTGTCATACTACATATTGCCATCATTTTGAGCTCAACACATAGTATTACTTTTGAGCTCGATTTCTTAAGAAATTTTCTCTAGTCAGTTCATAACTCTAATGTAATTAGAGACAGTTATGCATTAGATAATTATTCTTATATCATTTTACCTCAAATAGAGAAGTCTGTGCATTCCTTTCTAAGGACATTGCTGTCTTTGCATCCTAAGCACCTGGACATAACAGATTAGTGTCCAGTACATAACAGATGGATGGATGGATGGATGGATGGATGGATGGATGGATGGATGGATGGACTACTCAATGATGGCTTCTTTCTCTAAAGATGATCTTGCCCTCTGCTCTTTTACAATCTTCCTTCAATAAGTCCTACATCTTTAAAAGAAGGTAAAGTGATATTACATACCCTGGACTCCTCAGAATATACTTAAATAACCGGTTACCACCAACCTCAAAGAACTAAAAAACAATATTACATTAAAAAGAGAAGACCACTTCAGCTTCTGAATTAATTTCAATGACACTGAAAATATAGAATTAAAAAGCAATGAATATTACCCTCAGGGCATACACAGTCGAATGAGGGAGATATAAACTTAACAAATAATAATATGGGTAAATCTTCCCTCTCTGGGTAAGGCTTATTTGTTCTTGTCCCAATTGATGTCATCAGGGTACAAATAAGCAATAACTCACCTTCATCCCAAGCAGTAAACTACTTCCATCCTATCTTGTGCTCATCTTTTAGCACCTACCAACCAGGAGTCCTCCAATACTGTGGCTTCATCAAGTATTCTAAACATAAGTGGCTCCCATCAAGCCCCATGTTCTATTTCCCCAACAGTATTCTTCTCTGACAAAGGCTGTGCCTTTTCTCCACTTGCCTCTTATCAACTAATAACCAGAGAAGAGAGCTCTGCTCCCAATCATTTAAACTAAACAAATGTTTGCTCTCATTGCTGAGTCACAGACTTTTTGGCCTAATTGTTGACTCTACATAGCCAAGAGGGGCCTCCATGGCCAGCTGCCCATCAGCCATACAGCTGGCACCACTGGGCATCTTCCTGACCTATTTCCCTGGCATTCAAAGAAACAATGCTCCTGGAGTGGGACACTAAAGTATCACCCACAGAGACCTGACCTTTGAAACAGTTGCTCTCATTTCCCCCTCCCATTAAACAAAGGGATAACATTCACAAATGTCACTAAAATGGGAGGAAAAAAAAATCAAGAGGAAACACACTTGATTATACTCACTGCAGCTGGTAGGCTATCCTATTCATAAGAAGAAAGAACAGTTTCCAGAAAAACACATTATGTATTCTTCTCCATCACCTCCAAAATGCAATGTGATTTAGTGGTTTTTCTCCTTTAGTGAATACATAGAAGAAACCTCTATAAAATGTCTAATATGGTTTAAAAAGCCATGGTTTTCCACACATTACACTATTTTCTTCCAAGAACTAGATAAGAAACTATCTATAACTGTAAAACAGCATTAAAATGATTACAGGACTTCAGCTGCATAATTTTAAGGCACCTTTGTCTAAACAAAAAGCAAAATTTGTCTGAAATTAACTACTACAAGCAGCTCAAGTTTCAGAGTAAGACGTGAGGACCAATAAATATGATGGGAAATTGACAGGTAGATGGATAACAGAAAATTTTATTTGCAACTCTGACTGCTTATGCAAGATTAAAAACCACAAAGCTCACTGTCTTACATGGCACACTACTCTTATAGTAGGCATCTGTCTAAATGTTCATACTGTCAAGCAGATCTATACACATGATCTCTTATGCTTCCAAAATAAATAGTGATTTATCAGACTTGGAAGTACACCCTTAAGTATTTGCTAAGATTGCAAAATGGTCTGTGTCAAAATAAAT
Source organism: Dipodomys ordii (assembly GCF_000151885.1). Lineage (NCBI taxonomy): Eukaryota > Metazoa > Chordata > Mammalia > Rodentia > Heteromyidae > Dipodomys > Dipodomys ordii. The sequence continues at coordinate 3,005,057 of NW_012267306.1, forward strand.
ATGAACGAAATTACCATAAACATATATCATCTACATAACTATTTCTCTTTATTCTTCAAGATGTTGGAAACCCCAAGCACATAAAGAGACTTAAGAAACATAAAGGAAGCATGGTAGAAATGGTTTCTGGGGATTTGTTGGTTTCAGGCAGTACTGGGATTTGAACTCAGGGTATATTGCTTGCTAGGCTGGTACCTTACTACTTGAGCACCACCCTTAATTGTTTTTGCCTTATTTTTCAGATAGTTATTTGTGCTATTTTCCTAGGACAAACCTTGGACTTCAACCCACCTACCCATACCTCTCCTGTTCCCAGGATTATAACATCTACTACCACGTTTGGCTTATGGGTTGAGATGTGGTCTTACTAACATTTTCCTCTGGCAAGACAAACCTTGGACCAAAATCCTCCCAATCTTCACCTACTGAATAGCTTGGGTGACAAACTTAGACCCCACATTCATTGTTTGGTTTGTGTTACTGGCTTTTCCTTTCCAAAGACTGGCCCTACAGTAGCCAGTGTTAATCACAATTCACATGCTACATGCCTCTCCTCTCCCGCCCTTTCCTACAAGCACACCAGAGCCTTTGCACTGGCTATTCCTTCTAAGGGAAGGTCCCTTCTCTGATATCTCTTTGGCTCCCTTTTAACCTTTCATCCAAAGTCAGTTTCTCAGTTTCTCTCTAACCACCCAATTGGAAATGTAACCCCCACCAATGCCCAACACCTGCTGTCTCCCTTAAATACTTAGTTTGCCTTCATCAATAGAAAGTAGATGGCCTATTTTGTTGAATGTCTTCAGTAAAACGTGAACCCTATCAAGCACAGGATTGTGTCTGTGTAGCTTACTACTACATACTCACTACCTAAAATAGTTCTAGGCATATGGCAGGGGAAAATGTGTGAACTGAATAAACTGCTGGTAGGCTGGTCTCCAGCATACCTTCCTAATGAGTTTTAAAGTCAGCTTACCCATCTCACAGGACGTTTGCCAGGTCAAAGTTCTTAACCTCACCTCCCATCCCCTCTTCTTCTAGGCTTCTTCTTCCTTCCTGTGCTTACTTGTATCTATCTCTACAAAGGGACTTTTATTGCAGGCAACTTGGAGTTATTTGTGAAAATAAGCAGGGATGTGAAGAAATCAGTAAGTGGAAGTGAGGACATGGTTGCCAAAGTTTCTTTGTCTTCATATTTTATAAATATTGAATCATATTACTATGAGATCACATGACATGGAAAGGAGCTGCGCATGCAAAAAAGAAGAGAATGCACCATGGACACATGGAATTGGTTCTACTTCTTACTAAAATTCAAGTGATTTTGAAAGGTATGCATAAAATGCTTTGACAGACGTTCAGTGGGCTGGCTATTTTATAAAGCACATCCCTTCGTCACAGTTCCATGATAAATGAAATTAACCACTAAGGCTTTGCTAGTGATTGTCAAATTTATATTTTAAGGAAATGTTTTCAATGGCCTGTGCCAAAAGAAAATGCTTTAGGGAGAAAAAACTATAATCAGCCCAGAAAAGTGAAATGATTAAGGGGGTTAAAAGAGTTAAGTTTGAAAACAGAATTAAAGACCAAATTAACCACAGTAGGTATTAGAATGTGCTGTAAGACAAATTTTTAAAAGCACAATTTTGCACAAGAATAGACATGAAGATGAATGAAAAATAAGGCCACAAGAAAAAAATCCATACTGTATATGAAAGATCAGTGTATAAAAAAAGAAGTTCTAATGGGACAGGATTCTAAGCAATCTTCTCAAAATCATTCTAAACCCTACAGGGTGAACCAATGCAACAGTAATGCTCACTAGACACTATGTTGTGGAGTGGAGGAGAAAGTGGAAGAAAATGAAGGAGAGGGTAATACTGTCCAAAAAGAAATGTATTCATACCTTACTTATGTAATTGTAACCTCTTTGTACAGCACCTTTACAAATTAAAAAAGTACTGTGTTTATAATATTCAGGTTAAAATTACAATGTTATTGTAATATATATTTACACATACACACACAAAAATCTCTATATTAAACAAACTTTTTGTAGATAAGCAGCAAAAAGCTTCCCACTATCTCAAGTCATGCACCAAATGAGAACTATAATCAATCAAGGTGGCTCCTAAATTTGACTCGTTGTGAGCAGGGAACTATTTAAATCTTCTATACTATCTATCAATGCATGTCATATGGACAGGGCTCTCTTCATGGGCTGGGTGCCCCTATTCAGGCATGAAAAGAAAGGGGACAGAAGCATCTATGTGCCCTTAGATAGTAGACTGGGAGTCCCAGGAGGAGAGCCGACTTGCTGTGCTGGGAGATTCAGAGGGCTGGATGTGTAGAAAGGGAGGAGCCCTGCTTTGTGGGGGAAAAGGCAAGCATGTCATTGTGGGTTTTATTCACCATTTTTAAAACTGTCCAGACAAAATTGTTTTAGAAAAAGATATTTGCACAAACGATAATTATGCATTTTATTATTTTAGGCTTTCTACAGAGAATCCTAAATGTCTAAAAGCCGAACACTTTTTTTTTTTTTTTTTACTTTCCCATTGTCCAAGTACAATCATGGCTATGAATTACACTGGTGAGGTTTGGCCTAGAGTTCATTCCTCTTCTCACCCTGTCTACATTTGCAGAAATCCACCTTTCATACTTCTATAGGAATGTTCCTTTGTATGTAACCATTCTTCTGTACCATCTTTATAGAGTTTTAAGATAAATTAAGACTGCAATTTCCAACCCAAAAGCTAACAGTCCCACCAACTAGTCTCCAGCCACTCCAGCAAAAGTTCACTACTAGACTCTCTCTCTCCTAACTTACCCCAGCTGACCCACAGCTCAGTAATTCAGACAGACTTTGAAACTTACATTTTTGTCTTTTCTGCAACCAACCATATTTTTGTATTTTTATTGTAAAAATACTGTACAGAGGGCTGGGAAGGTGGCTCAGTGGTAGAGTGCTTGCCTTGCATGCTTGAGGCCCTGTGTTCGATTCCTCAGCACCACAGAAGCAGGAAAAAACAAATCCGGAAGTGGTGCTGTGGCTCAAGTGGTAGAGTGCTAGCCTTGAGCTGAAGAGCTGAGGGACAGTGCCCAGGCCCAGAGTTCAGGCCCCATGACCA
>NW_012267306.1:3008234-3008843 GCF_000151885.1 Dipodomys ordii
TGTCCCTCCCCCACAGTATAACCCATGCTTTCACTGTATTTGAAGTCAGTATAATTTGTGGAGCGGAAGGAGAAAAACAAGTCGTTTAAATAGGGATACCAGTGGACCCACTGCAACAATGAGAAGTACAAGTCGTATGTAGAAACGAACTTTACAACTTTGGGGGGGGCGAGGAGGATTGAGTGGAGGGGCGGGGGGAAAATGGGCAGGGATGGGAAGGGGAAACAAAGGAGGAGGCTACAATGCTTGATAAGAAATGTACTCATTATCTTGCACATGTAATTGTAACCCTCTGTACAATATTTTCACAAAAATAAATAAACAAAAATTGAAATTAAAAAAAAGAAAATGTGGTATATATACACAATGGAATTCTATGCCTCCATCAGAAAGAATAACATTGCCCCATTTGTTAGGCAATGGAAAGACTTGGACAAAAATTATATTAAGTGAAGTAAGCCAGGCCCAAAGAAACTTAGTTCCCATGGTTTCCCTTATTTGCAATAACTAGTATATGTCTGAGTCAAGCAGAAAAGGTCAGATAAGTTGATGTTAGGGAAATGAACCCTAAGATATGTATTCAAATGTTTTTTTTTCTTTCAGGTGATT
>NW_012267306.1:3008893-3019182 GCF_000151885.1 Dipodomys ordii
TCAAGTGGTAGAGTGCTAGCCTTGAGCTGAAGAGCTGAGGGACAGTGCCCAGGCCCAGAGTTCAGGCCCCATGACCAGACCAAAAAAAAAAAAAATACTGTACAGAGGAGTTACAGTTACATGAGTAAGGTAATAAGCACATTTCCTAACAAGCCTTAAACAATCATATTTTTAATAATACTTCCCATCTATGGATCCAACTCTAACACAGTTCAAAAACTTCCAGAAAAAAAGTGATATCCCCTGCATTACTGTATTATATCCAAAAATGTGTGGGATAACAACAAAAAAGAAAAAGTATTATATATTGCAAAAAAGTAACCTAGCTTCTCACTCAGCTTTTACAACTTCAAATTTGAACATGGGCACATGTGTAAAATGATGCCTTTGCTGACACTTGCAGGATGACACATCTACCCCATTTCTTTCCTAAATTTTGGAGCCCTAGAATGGTACCTACCACACAGGCTTACCTGGATGTTTGTTTCCTCTACTGTCTGTCCCTCAATGTCCCTTAACAAACACTACCACAGGGTCCCTGTGATTCTGATGGGACAAACTAAAGACAGAGTAAACTGAGACAGAAAAAATAATAATAATTCCCTAAACTGGTTAGAGTGGAATCAGCTTGAAAAGTTCCAGCTCAACTAAAACCAATCTTCTAACTTTTCCTATCTTCTTCTTAGAAGTAAACACCGTGTCTTATGTTTTAAATGGTCAACTAGACTTTCAATGATAATCACCTAAATTGATTCTGATATCTTAGAATAATTACCTCCTATGATCTACTGACCTTTCTGTGTTACTGAAATAATCGTAAAATATATACACAACTATTTATGGTGTGTCCATACAACAAAATATTGTTCAGTTCTAAAGGAAGGAAGTACAACATAAATGAACTTTGTAAAGATAACAATAAATGAAAGAACACAGATACAAAGGTATACAACGGAAATAGGAGAAAGGAATCTGTGATTTCCAATGATTGTTCCATCTCAAATTCCATTTGCTAGAATTCCTGAAGACTGGGAACAGGAGTGCTGACAATCTGTAGGAAGATCACAACTTCCTGCCTAAGTTAGCAGAACAAGGATTACCATCTGGGTGAAAATGGCAGTTGTACAGACATCCCAGTGGAGCCTGGGTACCAATGCAGAGGATGAAAACATCCAGCTGGCACTGTGATAAACAAAGGCCCATCCACTTAAACCACCCCATTTTTTATCTTCCCCCCAAGAAATTATGCTGCAAAGCTCACCAGCTTTGTTCTTCAAGAATAAATTCTTAATTAGTTCTTATGAACAAGCGAAAGAACAAGGAAGGAAGGAAGGAAGGAAGGAAGGAAGGAAGGAAGGAAGGAAGGAAGGAAGAGAGGGAAGGAGGGAGGGAGGGAGGGAAAGAGGATGGGGGAGGGAAGGTGGGAGGGAGAAAGAAAAGAAAGAAGGAAAGAAATTATGAAATAGCAAAGAAGACTAAATCAAGAAATGTGAAAACATAACAGTTGCAGACTTGATTGACTACAGACAAAATCTGCAGCCTATCTGTGCTATTTCTCTGTGAAATTAGTGAATAGTTATCCAAGTTTACAGGTAGATTACCGAAGCCACTATATTACATTGAAGCTTTACTAAAAAAAAACAACATGAAATAAAGTATGATATCAAAAACTTGAATGCACTTAGCAAATTCTTAATTTCTGATAAGTTGTTATGGCTAATTTCTACAGACTCTTCAAAGCTATCAGAAAAGTTTCATGGAATGCCTACTTGATGGTCAGTGCCAAAGCACTAACCCATACCCAACTTCTCAAAGATAACAGAAATTAGACTTAGGTATCTGAAAGGTCATATATAAGTAGTCTAATCAGGCACAGCTAAGTCCACCAGCTGCGGAGACTACCATCCTCCATCTCTTAGCCCATTTTCCTTCATTTTGGCTTTATAAGCAGACAAGGCTCATTTATGGTGGTTGAAATAGCAGCATTTCCATGCTTTGCTAGTTTTCCTTTCTACTAATTATACTTATCTCTCTCATTGCTCTTTTTCCATCTATTTCCATCTCTGAACTATACTATGACTTTAGAGATAAAAATCTTATTGGCTAAGTGAGTACAATTTGTCCAATCACTGAACAAATTCAATCTACACACTACATTCTAGAAAAAGAATCCTATCCAAAAAGAGTAAACCCCACTTCCAGAAAAAATAAAAAGAGAAGGTAAAAACAACAGATGTCCATTATAACTTAGCTGTTTACTGAATTAAATTTGCAATAGAGACTTTGTCCTCTCACAAATTCTAATGTGTTACTATCTACTATACAGATTTCAATAAAGCATATTATTCTTTAATTTAATTTTATTTTATTGTACGGGTGATGTACAGAGGGGTTACAGTTATGAAAGGTATTGAGTACATTCCTCATCTAATATTGTTACCCCCTCCCTTGTTTTTTTCCCACTTTCTCCTCCTCCCTACTTTCCTCCTCCACCCCACCCCATCCCCCCACCCCCACCAAGTGGTAAAGTTCATTTCCAACAAAGCGTCTTATTAGTATTACTGTTGCATTGGATCACCATTTGTCTTGTCTCACCATTTTGTTATTCCCTTTCCCTTCCTCAAATCAGATAAATGTATATATAAGACACAGGGTACCAAAATTAAAAAACATTGACAACAGAGGATAATCCAAAAGGGTTAAAAAAAAAACAGAAAGAAAAACCAAATAACTTCACACAGTACATATATTAAAAAAAAAAAACCTGGGGCTGGGAAGGTGGCTCAGTGGTAGAGTGCTTGCCTTGCATGCCTGAGGCCCTGGATTCTATTCCTCAGAACCACATAAGCAAAAAGAAAAAAGCCGGAAGTGGCGCTCTGGCTCAAGTGGTAGAGCGCTAGCCTTGAGCTGAAGAGCTGAGGAACAGTGCCCAGGCCCAGAGTTCAGGCCCTATGACTGGACCAAAAAAAACAAAAAAACAAAAAAAAAACTTTGTTTCCATATCTTGGTGTTCATTTCAATTAGCATAATTTTATATGGTAATATGGACATAGCTCTTGGGCTATTTTGATCCTCTGCTAGGACTATCCTATGCATAGACTAATTATTACAAATGAGGGAAACCATAAAGCCTATGTTTCTTTGGGTCTGGCTTACTCCACTTAATATGATTTTTTCCAAGCCTTTCTATTTCCTTACAAATGGGGTGATATCATTCTTTTTGATGGAAGTATAGAATTCCATTACATGTACATACCACATTTTCTTGATCCATTTATCATTATACTTATATACTACTTTGTTGAATGGCAACTCCAAGATAAAAATAAAATTAGAAATTAAGTATATCATGCTTGGTAGAGAATGGAGGAATTGGGATGGGTGATAGGGAGCATAACCAAAAGGTATAAAAAAAATAGTTTCTTTTTAAGTCGCCCTGAAGCCAAGATAAAATTATACTTCTAGTAATGTAGTCCTTGCCTCATAGCATGTGCAATTACCTCAAAATGGATGCATGCTCTAAATGTAAAATTAAAGCGATACATTTGCAGGGAAATGGATGGAGCTAGAAGGAATCATGTTGAGCGAGGTAAGCCAAGAGCAAAGAGACAAACGGTACATGGTCTCCCTGATAAGTGGATGTTAAATCCAAAATATTAGGTGATACAACAAAATTAACAGGACTTAAGAAACAAAGAACTCCCACTCATCTGGTCGAACCACTACTAAATAACCCTATGCTGCTGATCACATGTATGGTGTATATGTGTACATCGTTATATGTTATAGACCGTGATAGACAATTTGCTCCAGGAAAGTTAGAATGAGCTTGTGACTCTAAATGAGCATCATTATTTCACAATACTGTGAAATTTGGGGAATTATGTAATCACTTAATCACAATTAAAAAAAAAACACCAGAAAACTAGAAGTGGCTCGATGGCTCAAGTGGTAGAGCATGAGCCTTGAGTTGAATTGTTCAGGGACCGCTCCCAGGCCTAGAGCTCAAGCCCCACGAATGACAAAAAGAGAGAGAGAGAGAGAGAGATCTTTCATGGGATTGTTTCTAACATATTTATAAAATTATGTCTTTGTTGCCTTGTATGTCCCTCCCCCATGGTACAACCCCTGCTTTCACTATATATGATGTTGGTATATGTGGAGGGGAAGGGAAAAAACAAATTGTTAAAACAGGGATACAGGAGGACCCACTGCAATAATGAGATGTACAAGTTGTTATATCGAAAAACGAACTTTACAACTTTGGTGGGTGGGGGGGAGGATTGGGGGGGAAGGAGGATGGGAAGGGGAAACAAAGGAGGAAGCTATAATGCTTGATAAGAAATATGCTCATTATCTTGCCCATGTAACTGTAACCCTTCTGTACAGTATTTTCACAATAAAAATATATTAAAAATAAATAAATAAATCAACCAGTTAAAAAATAAAAAAATTAAAGCCATAAAACTTTCAAAACAAAACAAATGTATGTCTTAAATTAGAAAGTGAAGTAAGCCAGGCCCAAAGAAACATAGGTCCCATGGTTTCCCTTACTTGCAATAACTAGTATATGTCGGAGACAAGCAGAAAAGGTCAGATAAGTTGATGTTAGGTGAAATGAACCCCAAGATAAGGATTCAAATGTTTTTGCTTTCATGCAATTATTTTTAACATATTTATAAGATGATTTCTTTGTTGTTTTGTACGTCTCTCCCCCACGGTATAAACCCTGCTTTCACTGTATTTGATGTTGGTATAATTTGTGGAGGGGAAGGGAAAAAACAAATCGTTTAAATAGGTGGACCCATTGCAACAATGAGATGTACAAATAGTTATGTCAAAAAACGAATATTACAACTTTGGCAGAGGGGGGGGCTTAGAGGGGGGAGAGATGCAGGGGGGGGGGAAGAGGAGATGGGAAGGGATGGAAAGGGGAAGCAAAGCAGAAGGCTACAATGCTTGATAAGAAATGTACTCATTATCTTGCCCATATAATTGTAACCCCTCTGTATGGTATTTTCACAATAAAAAGTTATTTAAAATTTCAAAAAAAAGCATGTTAAAGGATAGAAGCCACTTATTACAGAAGGCTACTTATTATCAAGGAATAATTGCATACCAATACTATTTAGGTAGCACAAAGAAGTGTTCTTTATATGATCAGGTTTACTGTGATTAGAGGAGTAGTTCAGTGGTAATACATTCACAAGACCTTCTGCAAACTTCACACTGACACCTCCCAATCCAAAGACAAGAGATTAATAGTGATATAACATTTTTCATTATGCTTAAAGATAATCGAAAGAACATGTTAACACAATTTTGATAACTATTCTACTTTTGTGTTTGACATTTCTCAAATAAAAATCATCCAGAGATTGTACTACAAAATCTACATTTGTTTTATTTGAACTGTATGGCAGTTAGGCGATCTATGGTTTTAAAGAGTATCCACTGATAATGAAGTAAACATTTAAACACTGAAATCAAGTCACAGAGTTTATCAACGAGTTATACAAGAGTGGTTAGGCATTTCAATTACTTCTGGAATATTCCTCCCTAAGACATTTCCTCTAATTAATCAAAATCATGTTTTAAAGCAACATTTTTCTCTAACTATATTTTATGAAATGCCAAACATTTCTCAAGATAGAAGCAGAGGTTCTTAAACAGAAGTGTCCCATCACCAAAGAAGTTTGAGAAACATCAAGTTAATGTGTGTACTATATTAATTCTCAGAACCATTATGCTCATGTGTAGGGTGAATTATCCAAAAGGAGCTACAGCATACCTCATCTGGAAAAAACATATGAGTTCACGTCATGCTATCATATCTGTACTAAGCTCATCAAGTACTTTTTGGAGAAAAACAGTGTTAGAGTTATGTAAGAGAATCTGAAGAATCAGTTCCAGAGCTTGACATAGGTACAATTTTTGTAGGTACCTGTTTTTTTGGAGGGAACAGGCAGAAGGAATAGGTCTTGCTATGTAGCCCAGACTAGCCTTGAACTTGTCATCTTACTGCCTTTGTACTAGAATTACAAGTGTGCATCACCTTACACACCTAGCACTTGTCTATATACGTACAACCTAGAGTTTATCAAATTCTTATAATTTGAGTAAAGCCTGGAAATAAAGAAGTTAACCAAACAATGCTATATTCAAGGCAAGGAAAGTGCCAGATACAGAGATCCCAAAGCACAAGGTTCGAGGAAGCAAATGGAAGCTGAGAATAACAGGAACAGGAATGGATGGGAGAAGGGCTAGCAGAATATGAGGCTGCAGGAGCAAACAGGCATCAGGCTTAGAACTCTACTGTGCTACAGAGTTAGGTAGGGGAGTACTGAAAAGTCAATTAAAAGATGGAAGAGTGATGTGGTCAGACCTGCAGTCTCTCTGGAGTTCCAAGCAGATGCACACCCATCCTGAAGCTTGATGAGTCACTCTCGTTAAGTCATGTTCCCCATGAAAACTAGTCTGTCTTTATTATTCAGCCTAGGTATAATTCGCCACTATTAGGTCCAATAGTACTATTCCAACTGGGGCTACTTTAGGCAGAAAATGAAGGCATTCTAGCACATGTAATCCCTATAAATTCAAACAGTGAAAACCATCTTTCTAGTGCTGAGTTTATGGAAAGAGGAGAATGCTTCCATAATATGCCACCATTTGAAGGCACTTCCCCTCATTATTTAAAAGCTACTCTACAATCATTTCTAGTGTTGCACTTTCAATTATCATCCCTGACCGTAACTGAGCTTTAAAAAAAATGTCAGAAAAGGCAGAGACATTAGCACAGATAACCCACTATGGGACTGGATCTGGGCTCTCCCACTTTCAGGATGCAGATAACTACCACTTGTGTAATTCACACATATGGTAAGTGGAGATAAGATGGTATTCTTTACAGTAAAGCTCAGAGAAACTGGGAAACCCATCCTTGGCATGCAGTATGTTTTATTCCTTTTCCACTTACTGGAATATCTGCACATACTCTGAGGTGATTGGAATGAAGATACACACACACACACTTCTAGGAATTTAAAAAATTACTTTCCAACTTTCATAACCTCTCTCTCCACAAGCTGTATTACCTCATTTCATGTTTGTTGGCTTGCATGACTTAACATCACTTTTTAGTCAGTTTATCCAGAATCAAAATGCATCTTGAGAAACAACAATGATTGTACTTATTCTCTAGGCCTCCTTTACTTGCCTTCAGGAAGAGATGGTGATGCTGACTGATGAATCCATGACAGAAACAAATGAGTGGATCCCACCTAAGTGTCCCAAAATGTTCTCTTACTGCTTTAAGGGCACACATCTCAGGAGAGAGTAAGAAGAGCAAAACAGAGCTTGAATTTCCCTGGCCTGGCATAACCAAAGGGCCAGTTTACATGGTACCACTTGTGGACTCTGTGACTTTCCACAAGCTACTTAGTTTGGTTTTGTCACCTGTGAAATAAGGAGCTCATGACCCAGCCTACCCGAAACTCTTCAATATCTAAATGCTGCTGGTTTAAGTAGACTTGCTTTCAACCAATACTGCTAACTATGAGACATGAAAAAAATAAACCTGGGCATAAACAATCAGTGGTCTGATTCATTGATAAGTAAATATAGATTCATACTAAACTGTATAAGGAATATATAGCATCTGGATTACAGCCATCCAAACTTAGAGGTTTTTTTCCTCATAAGTGAAAATCACAAGCTTAAAGTATTCCTCAACATGCAGAGCAATGGTGGCTCATACCTATAATCCTAGCTACTAAGAAGCTGAGATCTGAGGATCACAGTTTGAAGCTAGTTTGGGCAAGAAAATCTGTGAGACTCTTATCTGCAATTAACCACCAAAAAAAAAAAAAAAAGCTGGAAGTGGAACTGTGGATCGAGTAGTACAGTGCGAGCCCTGAACAAAAAAGTTCAGGGGCAGAGCCCAGGCCCTGAGTTCAACCTCCAGGACAGACAGACAGACACAGACACACACACACACACACACAACACACACACACACATTTTTCTCAACATATTCACAGTTGATTTTACACAGTTGATTTTAAACTGAACAGTATATTGTATGAGCATTTTTCTCAGGGAAAGTGACATCATGGACCTCTGACAATGTTCTTACGCCTATCTTGAGCGAGTTGTAATCCCTAGCGCAGAGCACATTCAGCCCTTCTGCCATGCAGGAGAGCTCTCTGGCTGCCCTCAGCAGCTGCTGCAGTTGCCAGAGACTGCCTGAAGCAGCTGGCAGAACAACCAGCCTTGCTGTTTGAGTAACAACAGCCTCTTACACACAGCAACAACGCATTTATAACCTCTCAGACCTTCAAGCAGCAGAAAGATCAATTCTATTTACTAATATGAAATAACCTTAAAAGTAAAACCATAAAAATAAAAATGTTTAGTGGAGTCCCAGCATACAAGGGTTAAAAATTCTTTAATCCAGTTAGTAGATGATGAAGCATATCGTAAAAACCTGGGTGGACTGAGTGAGTTTGGGTTAATGCCATTTAGACACAAAGGCATGTGGCTAAACATAGGATCAGCTGAATCTATCAGTTCAAGGGCCCATCCAGTTAAAGAACAGCACATGCTCCAAAGAACTTGTGACAACTGGTTCTAAGAACATGACCAAGAGGCAAATTCAGCACCGGGACCTCCACGTGGGTCTGTGCGGGTCATGTGTTTCACAAATGCAGAAAGCACAATTTCTATAAACTCTCTGAGTTGTGTCCCCTGGAGCTGTGTACCACAGTAGCCCTGCTCAGCACTATTCTATCACAATGAAGCCTGAAAGAGGAGTAACAGTGGACACAAGTAATTTCGCCAACAGAAATTTTCCTAGAGATGTTGTGTTGTTTTAAGTAAGCATTTATTTGAATATGTTATATGATTTGTGATATATATGTATCTATTATAGACTTGTAATACATATATCAATACATGTTATTTTACTAATCTGTGAAAATTCTGACACTCAAATTTCTTTTATCTAGCCTCTCCTTTAGGACATTAACAATTGTTACAACTTCATCTTTCTTAGGTACCAAGTACACATTCATAAATTGAATCCCCAGAGTAATGCTAAGAGGTATTAAGATTATTATTAAGATTATTATTCCAATCTTACAGAATAATACACTAAGGCTCAGAGAAATTAAGTAACTTGCCCAAGCCCCAGAGCTAGTAAAGTGGTAGCATCAATATTTGGCACCAGGGAGTGTGAAGCTAGGATCTGTGCACTCAGCCACACTATTCTTCCTCAATATATATTATCAATAGATGATGCCTGGAATAATTTGCAATGGATCTTCATTATACAATTACTATAAACCAGTATCTTCCCCTAACTAGGTCACTGACATTATTTGTGGCATTAATTTCAGCAATGGTTAATTTTGGTTGCCAACTTAACAGGATTGAAAGATAAAACAAAAAAAATAGTCAAGCACACTTCTGAATGTGTCTGTGAGGATGTTTCCAGAGACAACTGGCTTGTGGGTCTGTGAGCTCAGTGTGAAAGCCTGCTTTAATCATAGATGGCCCCACCTCATAGGGTGAGAGACTAGCTGAACAAAAAGTAGGAAAAGGAGGGAAGATTATACATGTGCACATTCCACTTTTCTTCAGTGGATGAAATCCAGCTGCTGCCATTGCCCATGGACACCAGATGCCAGATCCCAGCCTTTGAACATGCAATTACACCAGCCACTTGCCAGGGAGTTGCCAGCACTGTATCTTTGGCTCCTCTTGCTCTGATGCTTCCAGCTTGTTGGGGGTAGCTGCCTGCAAATGGCCACTGTGGATCTACCCAGCTTCTGACCATGTAAGCAAATTGAATAAATCTCCTCCTATAATGATAAATACATTCTATAGGCTCTGATTCTCTGGAGAAAGCCGAATGAATTTCTGAGAAAACTGTATCTAAGTTGTAAGCTCAATTCTTACTTAATTCATAAAAATTTCTACTGATTGGGAATTTATCAGGAACTAATAAAGTTGTGCTTTTAACATTAAGAATCAATCCAAACACAGAAATGGAGGGACAAAGGATGAGGAAATACAGCAGTGTACTCACTGGACATTATGTTGAAAATGAACTGTTCAACTTGTGAGTGAGGCTGGGAGGGAAAGAGCAAAGGAAGGGTGACCTGGTCCAAAAAGAAATACACTCATTACCTGACTTACGAAACTGAAGCCCCTTTGCACATCACCTTTACAACAACATTTTAAAAAAAGAATCCAAAAGACACACACACACACACACACACACACACACA
>NW_012267306.1:3019232-3060332 GCF_000151885.1 Dipodomys ordii
ACACACACACACACACACACACACACACACACAAACACACACACACACACACACACACACACACACACACTGCTCCAGGATTCCAGCTGGAAAGGGCTTCAGACCACTGAGCTCTTTCTGAACTATTTGGAACTTTCCCACAGCCCTTCCTGAATACTTTAATTCATTTCTGCCTATGTCATTATTTGCATAAGCTTCTTGATAAAGCTTTTTGATAAATCAATGTGTAGACTGGCTTCTTTTTCTTTTCTAAGCAATTGTAAAATTCAGGATTATAGTCTTACAGCTCATCATATCCTTGAGTTTTAATAAAATGATATATAGAAACATGTTATTAAACTATGTGCATTTTTAAAAAAGTAATTTCAGATTTGTGTCATTTTGGCAAGAAATTCACTGATCAAAAAGTAAGTTATATTGCTTTAAATTTTCAGACTCAATAGGATAACATACAGTAATCCTTCAGTGTGTGAACATAATAAGACTTTTTTTAAAAAAATGCTATAAACTAACAGGGATTACTGTCCTGCTTTGAGTTCATAATTTTTCCCAAATATCTTTAATACTTACTCAAAAATGAAGATTGTGGCCAGCCATAATGGCTCATGACTATAATCCCAGCTACCAGAAAAGAGTTTAGGAGAATGGGAGTTCAAAGCTAGCCTGGGCAAAAAAAAAAAAAAAAAAGCAAACAAGTTTCCCTCTCTACCAAAAAGCAGAGTCAAAGTGGAGTGATTCAACTACATGGGAAGTATCAGGAGGAAGACCATGGCCAACGCTGGCCCAGAGAAAACACAAAAGGCCATATCGCCAGTGTTTAAAAAGAAATTCACTTACTTATGCAACTGTAACCCCCGCCCCGTTCATTGTCTTTATGATAAAGATAGAAAAAGAAAATAGAAAAGCAAAAGACCATATCTCAAAATAACCAAAACAAAAAGGGTAGAATGATACCTCAAATAAAGCCCAAGGTCCTGAGTTCAAACTCCAGCATCCCCAAAAATAAAATTTTAAATGCAGATTATTTCAACCAATATTCCACATGAAATCTATGGATTCCTGCTGTCCACATTATTCTGGGACTGTCACATACACACACAAAAAAAAACTCTTTTTTTCCAAACAGAAAATTTAAAACTCAAGAAAGAAAGCTATCATGAACTTCCTTAAATCCCCAATATTTAACAACATCTGCAAAAATTCAAAAGCAAGTACTGATTATTTAAAATACAAAGATAACCAGAACTGTTTAATTATTGTTGTCCTAAATTTTTTCTCTGTTGTAACCCTAATTTACTACTAGATAGAAAGCACCAAAGGGAGAAAAGAAACAAACACCTTTATCAAAAAGTAACTACCTCCGATTTGGGCACACTAAATATAAAGATACATATAACCCACCAATTCTATTGTCCTATCTCCAAATAAAGTGAAACTGTATTTCCCCATAAAAACCTACATATGGATGTTTATAGCAGCATTACTTATAATCATGAATAGAATGAATCTCCATCAATAAGCAAAGCATGGTATATCTATACATGAAATATTAGTAAACCATAAAAAGAAATAATGTACTAAATAGGCAATAATATGAATGAGTCTTGAAAACATGGCAAATAAAAAAGCCAATCACAAAATACCATAGGATCTGAATATGTGTGCTTTCCCCTCCAATTCATTGTTTTATTTTAATCAACTACTAGAAGAACAGCAGAAGACAGGCCTTTGGAAAGTAATCAGAGCATGAGGGTGGAGCCCTTATGAATTTTATTGGTGCCTTTATCATTTCTATAATGGGTGGATACAGTAAAAGGTGAATAGTTTCTAACACAAAAGAGTGGCTTCACCAGGACTGGACCATGCTGCCATCCTCATCTCAGACCTCCAGCCTCCAGAACTGTATACAATAATGTTTGTTCTTTATGAAAAACTATCTGAAGTTTTATGTTATACCAGCCTAAATGGACTAGACAGTATGTAATTCCACTTAGGTGAAACCTCCAGAATAGGGAAATCTTTAAACATAGATGGAAGGTAATTTGTTAGCAGGGGCTAGAGAGGATAGAGATGAGCAGTGACTACTGGAGGGTATGGGGTTTCATTCTAGGGTGAGGAAACTAATAAGAAACTACAATCTAATTATAAGAAAATGTCAGGCAAACCAAATAAAGGAAATTTTACCAAATAATTGATCTCTTATCATTTGAACCAAAATTAGATCCTATGACAAAATAGAAAGAGCAAAGATGTGAACTATGACCTCAGTCAATTTACTTGTGCTCAACAGGCCTTGCTTTTTGCAGTAAAATAGGAGCTCATAGGATTCTTGCATATAGCAAAAATTAAATAGCTGGTAGCATTTTTTGCACAAAGTAAATATAGATGCTCAATGAATTCTTATTTTTGTTGTTAAATCTTCTAGGACATTAAGATAAAGTTTAAGTTCTACAAAACCAAATGACTTCTGTCCATTGGCCTGTCCAATAGAGTAGCCACTAGGCATGTGTGACTCTTTAACTAAAAAAAAAAAAATTAACTTCCTTAATTCCATGAGTCGTATTCCACATAGTAGCTAGCCCTAAGTGTCTAGCAGCCACAATATTAGATTGTACATATCTCGAAAAATACCAATACATAGATATATAGACATATAGATATATATACAAAGAAAAAGAACATTTCTATCATCACTGCATAATTAAGACACTCAATTTATGAATTACTAAAGACATTCTATTTATCACGTTTATATCTGGTTTTAAACTTTTACAGTATATTTTAAACATCATTACTATCAACTACTGAGATTCTGTCCAGACCAAAAACATGGAGAAAAGTAATAAATCAACTGTTCACTGAAAATACTTGAGTAGTATATTTAAAACAGAAAAAAAATGAATCAGGTTGCAACCAAAGTTCCTGATGGTTTAGCATGATAAATAAACACTCCTAACTATTATTGTCTCCTAAAACTACCACTGCCTCCTAACATAAACTATCATTGTCTCCTAATTCTATAAAATGAAAAGGAGGGATTAAAACGTGAACCAAATCTTTGTGACACCAATTTTTCACCCAATTTTTCATCAAATATCCTTAGCTAGTTATCTTTCTGCAACTATGTTCTCTCACATGGGCCTGCCGATGTTCTCAGAAGTAGACGTTAGTCTCCAGGAATACTGAGATGCTTATCCAAAGCCATTTCTATGAAATCAGTTGACATTTTTACTGTTGTTAGTTATGTACATTTTGTAAATGTATAAAAAGCTTCCTCTTACAATTTTTATGAGAAAATGTAAGAAATTAAAGTTATGCCTAAGTATTGCTCACTTTTTGCAGGGTGGGGGTAAGGGGGCCCATTTATGGTCCAACCCTAAGGGACAACATTGCCCCAACCAGATCAGAAGCACTGAGGGTTCTTCAGAAAACAAGAATGGGAACCATCTTCCCACCTCAATTATGGTTAAGGAAGATTCTGAGCCACTGCATATGATGTACTTAGGCTCTGATATCAAAATTTAAACTCCTGATTAATGAAAGAATATTAGGTAATACTTAAAATATTCCCATTGCAATTCAAATGCTTCCCCATTCAGCATAAATTACCTTCTCAAGGAACCAAACGGAATCTCTAGAAGAAAGGGTTAGCATTTGGCTTTTGAGTAAGTGCACTCTGTTTGCCTTACTCCAGCTGGAATACACCAGTAATTATGCCTAGAAGTTGCAAAGCACTTTCCCCAGAGGGAATTTTTAAAACATGGACTAATCTGCCTTTAAAATATCCCCAGGCTGGTATTCTCTAAAACACAAAAAAAGTTGAAGTGGCTTTCCTAAAGTTATAGCACTCAGACTTAGGCTTTCAGTAGGGAATTTATATGCTCATACACTGAGCCAGAAGTTTTAAAAGACCACTAAAACCTCTATAAACTTGCTTCAGCATGAGTCAAAGTTTCTAAAGAAAGGCTGGAAAAGACCCAGAATGTCAAAGCTCTTGGCAGAATTATTGGTGGCCACAGGAAGTCTGGAAAGAATGGCCCTTTACTTACTCAAAAGCCAGCAGGAACCACATTCGCATCCCAGTGATGTCTTCATACTCTAAATATGCATTTGTAATGGGTTTGGTGTTTTTCACTTGAAATAAAACTTACTGGGTAAATTGCTCACATAAATTATAAAACCTAAGTATTTTACCAACTTGCTTTATGTCAGATATGAATTTGTGTTATGACCCTAATTCTTTGCTCATATACAAGTATGTGATTAATTAATCACTTAATTAAGCCTAAGACTGTCTGGCAAGAAAGTATCTTTCCTTAGCTTGACTGGTCTGAAGAAGTCCCTTTTTAAGGATTAGAGATCATACTTCCTCCATATAAGAAAATGTAGTTTATTCCAGAAAACTTCCTTTCCAATGTTATCTTCTAAGGCTACTTTCTTACTATAGTGCTTGTCTAATCTGTTAAACCATTATAACACAGGAAGAACTGAAGACCAGCAGAGGGAGAAAAAAATACTATATATTTTTCTCCTATCTGTAAGGGAGGAAAAAAAACCCACCTGATATGATACTCTTTTCCAAATGCAATCTTTAATTCTAGGATACTGATCTAAAATGCATTTCCACACAGAACTCTAAACAAGAATATCAACAGCCACATCATTAAGTCTATTACACACACACACTCTCTCTCTCTCTCTCTCTCTCTCTCTCTAATAGGTTTCCACCAATAGGCCTTCCCAAACTTCACATACATTTTAGATCCAAGAGCATCAATCAGGAATGTTATATGGTGAACTCTTGTTAGTAAAATGAGGAGTTCTGAATACCAAAGTTACATTTAACCACGTCATTTAAAAAGAAATATCATTCTCACCCATGCCTTCCAACCCATTCTTTTCTTACATTTTGTAGTAGATGCACTGCATTCTTGACTGCACAATCCCGGAGGACTGCCAAGCCAGAAACACCCAGCTGGGCCACTCCCAAACTGCTGACCCACAGAACCCTAAGAGACAATAGATGTTTGCTATTGTCTTAAGACTATATATTTAGCAATAACTTACTATGATAATTTACCAGATAACTAACAGATCCTCAAAGGGCTCTCTCATTCCTTAGTCAGATGGGACAGGATTCATTAAACATGCATTGTTCTTGGTTCCACAAATGTGCTTGGAGCTCCATTAATGTAGTTTATTTAAAGAGTCCAGCTGCTCCCATCCTATCTATTCAACCACTCTTTTAACATATCTTCAATTTTCTGTTAACTAAAGCCAACAGAGGAATTAGAAGCCCGTGGGGCTTTAAGCCCCTTAATACTAGAAGCATTCAAGCAGATGATCAAAGACTAAATCGCAGAGGTTTATAAACATGTTTCATACACAACTGGAAGGTGGAAACAGACCAGCAAGGCTCCTAATGACACAAATTAGTAGAAAAGCAGCCAATCAGGGAATTGCAGCCCATACAGCTTGCAGATGGCAGGATAAGCTGATAAAGCAAAACCTGCCTGACAATGAAACGGGTTAGGAGGCTACCAGAGAATGAGGAAGTTAGAATGACACAGTAAATATCTGGCATCACAGACTCACAAGAAATAGAAAGGAGACCCACCAATCAAAAAGCCATCTAACCCTCAGTATTTAAACCAAGGCCAAGTTCTCTAACAAGGACGACAGGAAGATGGTTAACTTGGGCTGTCTTCTGGTGGCTTTTATATGTCACCTGCTCTCATTCACCGTCATATTTCTCTTCTAACAACTTTACTATCACCTTTACTACGTTTGTGTCTTGTATCACTTCTCTTGCCTTACCTACGGACTGAGGTTGTTTGTTCAGCTGCTCTAAACGTTCTGGTAACATATCTGATGCATTGGCAGGGAAGTTTGAGATTAAGTACCTCTTTTTCTGTCTGGAACTCACACAATGGTTACACTAAGGATACTAGGAGCGTCTAAGACACAAGCATCTGGGTGGCCACTCAAGTTTTGTGATAATTCTCATCGGGTATAACCAAGTATGGAAAGCAGCCAAGCATTCACAAGCAAAAATATTTAAAATGGCTTATATATAATAAAGAAAACATGCTCTGCCAAGCTAATAAAGCAATTCAAATTTAACACAACTAGCGAAGCGTAGACACATTATTTCCATGTGCCTGATTGGGAAAATCTTCAGGTTTCAGAAAATACAATAGGAGGGACAAAGATAGGAACATGTACATTCTGGGAACTAGGACACCAGGCAACTGTAGCAACATATAGACATGCACTGCGTAATGGTCTTTCAGTCAAGGATAGATCATATACACAACAGTGGTCCCATCAAGTCACATCGCCTAACAATGTCATGACGATCTCAGTTTGGGAGGTATATATACTCTGTGGTGTTCACCAAACAAGGAAATTGCCTAACAATGCATGTATTTCTCTGAAAGGATCCCTATCATTAATGTGTATTTGAAAATTTAAATGTAAATAGCCTGTGTGACTCACCATTCACAGTGAGCAATAGTGACCACTCAATTCTGATTAAAAAATGAAACTTATATGAAGTCAAGTTGGAGGCAAAATCCCCACGAATATTTATCAAAATGAACTCCAGGAAATAGAAAGAGATTTTTTTTCTTGCTTGCTGTTTTTTTGGGGGGGTTCTTTATTATTGAAAAGGTGATGAGCAAGGGGGAGTGGGGTTACAGTTACATACATAAGGCAATAAGTACATTTGTTTTTAATCGTTGTTACCCCATCCCTCATTATCCCCCACTTACCCCTCCCATTCCCCTTCCCCACCCCAAGCTGTAATGTTCATATCCAACATAGTGTCAAGTGAGTATCAATATTGCTTTGGTTCATCTGCTGTCCTGCTGTTTCTATGATTCCCTTTCCCTTCCACATATTGCATCACCTTATATGCAAAACATGTGGTACAAAAAACTAGAAGAAATGAAGAAAAGAAAAAAATAGGAAAAAAGAACAAACTACATACAGGGTCTAATAAGAATCTCATCTTGTTTTTTGTTTATCTGTCTTAGGGAGGGGAACAGGAGGCCCAGAAATGGTGGGACTATGAACAAACAACTGTAGTACTGGGACCCACCAGACACTAGGTTGAAAATGAACTATACAACTTGTGGGTAAGAATGGGAGGGAAAAACTGAGGGGGGGGTGACATTGTCCCAAAAGGAATACACTCATTACCTCACTTATGGACTGTAACCCCTCTGTACATCGCCTTTATAATAACAATAAAAAATGCATAGAAAAAAAGCCAAGTTGTGCGTGTGGCTGAAGTAGCAGAATGCCTGCCTTCCAAGCATGAATCTCTGAGATCAATTTTAGGCATAACCACAAACTCCATATACAATCCAAATATTCACCCATGTAAAAAAATAAATTACAGCAGTAAATAACATAAAATCTATCAACAGAATAAACTGGTTCTATACATGAAATAGTTTAAAACATCCAAGATACCCTGTTAGGAAGAAAAACAAGTTATGTCCCATTGGCATAAAAGAGGAGGGAAAGGATCTATGAACCAAGAGCCTGGAAGTAGTGTTTAAATGTTGTTCATAGTCACCTGCGGGGAGGATGCCAAGGCTACAGGGGATAGGATGAAAAAATTTTATTATAAATACTTTTGTGCGGTATACATATAGTTATAATTTCAAAAAATGGTGCAAAAATTTTAATGAAGAAAATAATGAGAGAAAAAATAAAGGCTTATGTTTTACTATGCCAAAATTAATTTCTAATGCAGTCCATCAAAGTGGCCAGTCTCCAGCTTTGGGCTTTAGACACTCAGACGTACATTCAACCGTAAAAAATCACCTCTAGGAGAAAAAAGCTCCTTTCCACTGTCACTGTGCCTCACAGTAATTAGGAACTGAGTCCTTTCTCTTGCCATCTTAAGCCACTAACTCAACAACTGGAGATGCCCATGAGATAGCTATTTCCTTCCCTTATCTTTGCGTCAGTGATGAAACCGCTTCTCTTTGAGTGTTTGGGTAGAGTGGCAGGTTAAACAAAGAAAAGGCAAGCTTCATTTTACTAACTGGCAAAAGTCACCCAGAGCACACAACTGCTGTCAAAAAGCTGGCTGCTTCTGCCTGGACTCCACCTAGACATGTCAGCTGTGATTTTCTTCTCCACTGACCAAACCTTTTCTGAGACTAAAACAGTACTCCCTAGATCCCCTATCTGCTTTACAGAGTGCTTGTAAGTGGCTGTTAATTATTCTCAGTGTGCATGACATAAACGAGAAATTAAAATAGGACAACATGCTTTCAGGAAGAAAAAAAATAAACATTTTCTCTTTCCAGTGTGTTGAAGATGAGACCCTTGTGGCTTGAAATTGGTTTTGTGTTTAGAATCAGAAAATAATTTTTTTTTGTTCAGCTGTGTGTAAGTACTCGGCCCAAAAACATTTTAAATGTTACCAAGTATGTGCTAAGACCTACACTTTAAAGTAGGAAAATACCCAGAGTTTCCCTTGTAAATTATTTAAGCAATGCTATCATGAGACCAGACAGGAAACCTTCCAAACAACTTTACTGACACCTCACCCAGCTGCTCAATTTCTATTTCAACTCAGAACTGAAAAAACTGAGAACTTTTATAAGAAAGGGGAGCCTCTTTAAAGATTTTTAAGCTACTTAATAATAAACTAAGCTAAATAAATAAACTAATAAACTAAATAATAAAGCTTCTAATAATAAATAGAAATATAATTCATATGTAGACTGAAGCATTATAAACCATGCATAGAGCCAGTCACTTTTCATAATTAAAATACCAATCCCTGAATATAAAGGGGACTCATTACAAAGACAATGCCAAATACCCAAAGACACAGAAGCAATAAATCTTCCAGTGATAATTTGTAGGGGCATAAAAGCATATTGAAAAGAACAGCATAACCCTGTCCATATCTCTGTACAATGTAACTTCTATAAGATTCAGGCACTTATTTTTTCTGCCCTATAGAAATAGAGCAGTATAGAAAAATAGACACTTATTTTTTCTGCCCTGTGCCAGGTACTGATGGCTCAATCCTGTAATCCTAGATACTCAGGAGACAAATCTGAGAACTGTGGTTCAAAGCCAGCCTAGGCAAAAAAGTCCAGGAGGAGGAGGAGGAGAAGGAAAGGAAGGAAGGAAGGAAGGAAGGAAGGAAGGAAGGAAGGAAGGAAGGAAGGAAGGAAGGAAGGAAGGAAAGAAGGAAAAGAAAAATGAAATGAAATGAAACCCTGCACCACATTTAATGAGCACCAAATGTAATCCTTATTAAAATAAAAAGGTCATTGTTATAGAACTACATGGTTTCTTCCCTTAGAGGTAAAGTGTCTAAAGTTCATGTCTACCCTGTGAATTTTGCTTAAGATTTATCCGAAAAAGAAAAACTAAATTATAAGAGTTTTTCAGATTACTATGGACATTTGCTTTATACATTTTTTAATTCAATAAATCTAATGAGTACATATGTCGCTGTGGTTTGGCTCATACATGTCCCCTGGTGCTCATGTGTTGAAAGCTTGGTCTCGGCCTGACGGTGGTATTGTGAGGTGCTATTAATGGTGGTGCCTAGAAGAAGGAAGTTAGGTCACTGCGGGAGTGTCCCTTGAAGGATACCTCAGGACCCTGGGCCTCCTCTCTTTCTTTGCTTCCCAGCTACCATGATGTGAGCAGTTTTTTTTTTGCTCCACCCCACATTCCCTACATGATTTTCAGCCTCGTCACAGATCCAAAGCAAAGGGACTAAATGTCCATAGCCAGAAACCTCTGAAACTGTGAGCCAAAATAAACCGCTCCTCCTTTTATCTAGATATTTTATCACAGTGCCAGAAAGCTGCCTAAAATATGCTCATTGAACATTTAATGCATTTTAAATAGGGCTTTAGTGGCAAATAGGGGACCTAATGAGCACTTTGCTGCAATACTACCTAAACTGGTATCTAGGAATCGTTGCTCTCCAGGATTATGATTGGGGAAGCCAAATGCTCCTAGAAACACGAAGGTCATGCTAAGTAGAGTTCTTTACTGCACGATTTACCAGAGCCTTAAACATTAAATGTGATCCACCAGGAAGAAGACAGAAGTTTCCAAACTTACTTAAGCAGAAAACACTTGGTTAACTACATGTGTTTGCTTCTGCACTTTTTCTTAGTCCTAAAATACGTTCATCAACTACACAGAATTGTTTCATTAAATCAGACAAAAGCTTAGCAAGGAGCCACAGATTCAAATTCCCAGCACTGAGACCTGAGACAAGTTATTAGTCATAGCTCTCTACCTCTAAAATTGAGGTAAGGATGTGACTCAATACATAACCACTATAGGAACAAACAAAGTGGACATTTACTAAGCAATCAATACTTGTTTTGATTACTATCAGTAATCCTGCCTTAGCCTGCTCAGGCTGCAATAACAAAGTATCACAGATTGTGACTTCAGTAACAGGAAATTATTGTCTCAGTTCTGGAAGCTGGAATGTCTAAGAGCAATGGTTTGGTCCTTGGTGTGTGCTCTCTAACTCCAAGCATGCAGAAAACTATGTCCTCACATGGCAGAGACAGAGAGAGCTCTCTGGTATCTCTCCCTAATGCTATTGGGTCAGGAATCTGTGACTGAACGCATTTAACCTCAAGTACCTCTGTAAGGACCTCATCTTTGAATGTAGTCACATTGGGGATTTAGCGTTTGAATGTATGAATGTGGGGGGTGGAGACAAAATCAGTGCATAGCCATTTCTCTTCCATCCTTGCACTCCCCAACTCTCTACTGTATTACTAAAGGAAGAAATATTTCAGAATGCTGAGATGTGAACATGTTTGGCAATTTAATGCTGTTACACACTCAGAGAGATCCACTAAGAACAAAGAGTTGGCTTGGTTCCTCTGGTAAAAATGAATAAAACAACTCTTCCTGAGTAGATGGACAATTAAGAGAAACTACTCTCTTGTTTCCCCAAGACAGTCATCAGGAAGCTATCAGTGTGGGCATTCAGACATAGGAAGAGCCCCACATGCATCTTACAATTCTTTTCACTTTAACTGGAAAAAAATCACACTGGACTAAGTCCATAAATGTTATCAACTTAAACTTTTCTATATGGCACACATCAAAACAAGTTATCATAATTCAATATGAGCAGAATAGAAAACCAAATGTAAAATAACGAAAGGACAGAGTAAATGACAGTATCTGTCATTAAAGGGACAAAAATAAGCAGTATTATTTATATGACTATGACATGCAAAGAACAGGTGTATAGCAAAACAGCATATCCTAAAGAATAAGTAGGAAATGCACAGTGCGCTGCAGTCAGTGGAAAGCTCTGGCAACTTGTCTACATCACAGAGCCTGAAGGCTGGATCCAGAACCAAAAGCAATGCCCTCTCCTCATTTCTCATTCTTGCCATCAGGCAAAAGTTATTTATCATTCAAGGTGTATATACGTATTCCTCCCCCCATGCTATACTGGCCATCTACACTAAGTTTCTCCTCAAACACTTTGTTATTCTTTGACTAAAGTCTTCATTTTTATTTAATGTAATTAATTAATATTCGCATAAGATAAGCAATTTTTCTGGGTGCACAGACCTTTTCATTTTTGGATCTCCACTCTGGAGACCCAACATCTGGCACAAGGCCTGACACATAGCAGGCAGTTAGCCAACACTCTTTGACTAAATAAAAACACCTATCGCTCCTGAAGTAATGTCAGGAAACAAGCACAGTTTAAAAGCAATTCGCTTAGTCAAAGAGGTGCAATTTAATGCAAGTAACACATTTTTAAATGATACCAAGCAGACAAGTAACAGCAATATTTATTTAAAAGATCAGTATTGCATTCATTCCTAAAAGTAAATTAGAATTTGATCTAAATAAGAAAACTAACATGGAAATAATTGTCACTAAACATGAACATGTATGAAATACTTATGTAAAAGGAGAATGAACAGAGTATCTTACCTCTCAACGATATATAGCCATAAGTAAGCATTTAAGTCTGAGAAAAAGTATTGTATTTTCTTGGATTTTTAAAGTGACATCTGGAAGAGGTCATCATGAATTTTTGGAAGATACAAAGTATATCACTTGGAACTTATTTTGAACATCTCCTTTTAAAGATAAAACCATTGAGTCAGGCCCAGTGGCCAACACCTGTAATACTAGCTACTTGGGAGGCTAACATCTGGGCAGCCTGGGCAGAAAAGTCCATGAGACTTTTGTCTCCAATTAACCACTAAAAAGCCAGTAGAGCTGTGGCTCAAGTGGTAAGTAGAACGCTAGTCTTGAGCACAAAAGCTCAGCAACAGTTCTCAGGCCTCAAGTTCTAGTTCAGGACTAACACACACACACACAATATTATATTACTCTAAACATCCTGCGATACAATTTGTATAATGTACAATAAACTCATTTAAAGAACATAGCTTAATCAATTTAATGCTTTTAGCATATTCACAGTTGTGAAATATCAGCACAGTGTTGTAAGACATTTTAGTTACCCCAAAAAGAAAACTATACCCCCTTAGCTGCCAAGTCCCTACCTTCCCATCACATTCTACCCACAGGCCCAACAAAACCAATAATCTACTTGCTACAATTTATATGAATGGAGTCATAAAACATATGGTCCTTTGTGACTGACATTTCCTTTATATCACAATGTTATCAAAGTTCTTTTGTGTTTTACATCTGTCAATGCAGTACTTCATTTAATTAATGAGTAACAATGTACTGAATACATATATATTTTTTACTCAACTGCACTTAGAATGTTCCACTTTCTGGCTGATAATCTGCTATGAACAAGGATGGAGAGGGTTTGGGGGAAGAGGGGGTTGGTTTGCTGATGTGTGCTTTCATTTATCTTGAGTAAATGCCAAGAGATTACTTAATGATGTCACAACTCTATGTTAACAATTTAAGGAACTCCTGACTTTTCCAAAGCAATAAACTTTTGCCACACAGGGCAGAAGGATTCCAACTTTTCTGCATGCTCACCAACACTTATTACCCCATCTTTTTTATTCTAACCATCCAAGAGCTTATAAAAGAGTGTTTCTTTATGGTACTGCTTTGCTCTTTCTTGACTAAAGATGGTCATATCATATTCTTCTTGTGTGTGCACTGGTCATCTGCATGTCCTCTTTGGAGAAATGTCTATTGACACTGCTTCCAGTTTTACTTGGGCCGCCCTCAATTATTGACAGTTTAACCACTTTTCATATATATATATATATATATATATATATATATATATATTCTTGGCAGTAGCATATTATCAAATATAAGATCTGCAAAAGCTCTTTCCCTTTCAATTCCCTATTCTCATTTGTTCTCTTAAATGTACCCAAAGAATCCCAGATACAATGGAACTTATGTGAAAAAAGACTCAAAAATTTTATATATTTTTGCCATGAAATCATAGTTCATTCCTCAGAATTTCACCCAGATGAACTATATTTATGCTTGAATGTCTTTTTCTGATTTAAACTCTATCACATTTCTCTGCATGAAAAGTTTCGATTATACCTTAAAATTTTTAAATGTCTTTGATTTCCCATGACAACAAAACTCTAGCTTTAGTATTTTTCCTTTGATTTGGTTAATGTAATTACTCATACAAAGTAAGCATAATATTTCCCCTGATACAGTGAATGGTTACAAAGCATAAATTGTATTGATAATGCATTGCTGGGCAAGATAGGATAAGATCTTCCTGATATCAACCATGAACTGGTCCTTTGATGAGCAGGGCTGGAATCCTTGAGTCAATATGCCATTGTAAGATTATGGATGGGGTACAGTAAGAGTTGTTGTCGTTGTTGTTGTTGTTGTTGCTGCTGCTGCTGCTGCTGCTATTTTGTAAAACAGAACAAAACTATGGTAGAAGAAAAGGTGGAAAAGAAGACTGGGCATGATACCCAAAACAAAGGTGTGTTTTGAGGCAGATTAGTTTTCAGAAAGAACACATCAGACGTTGAGGATCTTTAACCATTTTTCTTATAACTAGCTAGGACTGCATATCTCTTAGAAGGTCATTCTATACTCCTGTGTGTATATCATCCTTGGATGGAAGAGGTCTACTAGAATATTTCAGAGATAGTTAGGCTTTCTTGATGGCTATGCAGGTTGAACTTTATATTCTATATTACACACATGGTTTCTCTTTGCTAACACCTCTTTCTCCTTTTTTTTAATTTGTCATTACTAGGATTTGAACCCAGAGCTTTGTACTTGCTAGGCAGGACTCTACTAAGCCACACCTACAACCCTTTTTGCACTGGTTATTTTTGAGATAGGATCTCACTTCCTGTGTGGGAACATGCCTGAACAATTTTTCACTTCTCACTATAGCAAAGATGACAGGTATAAACACCATGCCCAGCCATCAGTTCAGAAGGAGCCTCATACAAACTTTTCTGTGCAGGATAGCCAGGAACTGTGATCCTCCTGTCCTCAGCCTCCCAAGTAGCTAGAATTATATCCATGAGCCACCATTGCCTAGCTGCTAACACACCTTTCTACACAAGACCGAAGTGGTAACATATGAAAAAAAATTTACTTTCTTCAATATTTTATGATAAAGTAACAACACAGTGGAAGCAATTCAAAGTTGGTTGGAAATAGATCCAAATGATGATTTAATTTAATGTCATTTTCTATTTTTCTCCCTAAAAGTGTGATGATGGCTTCAAATCACTTGCTGTGGTAGACAGTGATAACCAATTTTGTTTTTAAATGTTACATTTAAATCAGACTAAGCTTGACAAAGCTTATGACTGAATTAATATTGTTTACCGCCATCTCCATGTCACTTTGACAAACGAAATGTTTGTCTTGATGACATCTCCCCCTAGGCATATGCTGCCTCCATTAACACCAGTATTATCTTTGCAGCATAAGATGCTTCATTGTTTTCAGAATATTCATAATGTACAGGGCATCTCTTTGACCATGACTGATTATTGCTCATAATATTGAGGTTAAAGATCCTTGCACAGATGCTACCCACTATGTCAGGGTCATTATTACTATTTTCAGAGAACAAAATGTTCTCTTTGAAATAAATATTTAACAACTATCATTCAAATATTAGTTCAAAATGTCACTTTATAAAATGTAACCTAAAAAAAGATTCTGGGATAAATTTTGTAATGGTAACCTTGAGTCACTCAGAGAAATTTTGCAAATATTAAATCTTGTAAGAACATAAAATCACAATATTCAGGAATCTCATCCACCAAACATTTATTTTATTTTAAAACTTACCTTGGTTGACACGCTATGATAAAAACTATGGATGATTAATACACTCACCCTTGAAAATATTCTGACTGTGCCAAACACATAAAGAATCTGAGGGTTAAAATTCATATGAAGCAGGTACTAGGTCTCAGGTAGACTGCCCTTCTAAAGACCTCAGACAATAGCCACCAAGTCAACCAAGGCATTTTCCACAAATCCATTCATAAAACACTTACTATGACTGTTCACACAATGATGTGTTACCTTATCAGTAACGATGTGGTTCAGCTAGTGAATTCAGAAGAGTTAAATAACAGCTTGGGCAAATAAACCAGCACCAGAACTTAGAAAATCATTGATTCCATGCTGCTTCCATGGAAACCAGGATTCTCAACTCTATCAGTCTAGCGCCATCTTTTGATAACATATGTTTGTAATCTATAGATTCTCTTCAGAGGGAGAAAAACAATAGAAAGCCTACAAAGCAAATAAATAAATAAATAAATAAGTTTATTTTCTTTCATATAAGTCATTTATATATGTATATATACACAATCCACATTTCAAGATATAAATATTAGTATCTAAGTACACTAGATGATTTAATAATGTAGTAAAATGCTTGTAACTATTTTTAAAGAATAATTCTAAACTTTAAACAAGTAAAAGTAGTTTTGTTTCATCTGAGAATCTTCAGCAGTTTTTATTGGATTATTTGAGGGGAAATTTTAAATATACACACACACACACACACACACACACACACACACAAATGTACTATTCATAGTCACCACTAGTTCCTACTATTGGATATTAGTGTGTGTATATAATTCAAATATCACAAGCAGCATTGCTACTAATACTCAGATTTTCCAGATGACAGACATTTCCTTATAAAGTAACCAATAAATCAAAGCAACTTTTGAAAAGCTCAAAAGCGTTTTCCTGAAAATTTCAGTATACATTAAAAGTGTATATTACACATACACACGCACACACACACACACACAGAGTTTGTCTATTTGTTAGGTAAAGTTAAGTGTGGGGCTTGGTAATTACAGATAGACTTTTCACTAACCGAATCTTCAAAGATTTAACAAAATACACCAATCTTTCATTTGATTGGCTATTCTATACAATAGACATGTCTAGCACCCTTTGTCATCCCACCTCCTAAGTACAAATAGCCCGCCCAATTCCTTAGAATAACTGTTAGGTTCCACAATGTTCAAAACACCCCATTAGGAGGCAATGCCTCACCCACTCAATAAAACCACATAACAGTATTGAGTGGGAACAAATACCAAGAGCCAGTGCTAGGCCACTAGTAACAAAGTGATTTTGTTTTTAATGGAGCTTAGAGCTAATGAAGAAATTGACATAAAACACCTACCCAAGGCGTTACATAGAATAATGCAATGAAAGGAAGTCATAAACTTCTAGTTTCAATACTAGGATGATATTTTACCTCCGGAGTTTGTGGACCAGTAAAATCATTTTCTTTTATTAACTCTGAGTCATATTTGTCAGTTTTTAAATTGTGCTGTAAAGGTAAAATTTAAAAAGTAACTACCAGTTACAATAACTATGGCAACAAGAAAAGAAGGGAACTATATCTGAATTTTTAAAAGAAACAAAACAGGCCATGCGCCAGTGTTTCACACCTGTAATTCTAGTTACTCAGAAGATGAGATCTGAGCATCAGTGTTCAAATCCAGCCCAGGAAGACAAGTTCCTGAGACTCTTTATCTCCAATTAGCTAGCCAAAAGCCAAAAGTGAGCCAAACACTTGATGGCTCATATCTGAAACCCTAGCTACTCCAGAGGCTGAGATGTGAGGATCATGGTTCGAAGCCAGTCCGGGCAGCAGAAAAGTTCCCGTAAGACATATCTCCAATAAACTACTCATACAAAGCCAGAGTGGTGCTGTGTCTCAAGTGGCAGAGTGCTAGCCTTGAGCAAAAAGAGGCTCAAGGACAAAGCCCAGGCCCAGAGTTAAAGCCCAGAGTGGGCAAACAAACAAAAATCTGTAAGTGGAAGTTAGCTAAAACTGTAGAGCACCAGCCTTGAGCAAGGCTAAGGGACAGCACCCAGGCCCTGAATTCAACCCCAGTAGACTGACGCGCGCACACACAAACACACACACACACACACACACACACAGAAAAACACAAAACAAGATGCACTTTTAGCTTGATGAAAAACCTTACCACCTTATTCTTTTATTCTTTTATAAAAAGAATAAGATTTATGGCAAAAAGATTTATGAGAGACACTTGATTTGTTTCCATGGTGTTCCATCCTTGCTTCGAGTGTGGTCTGTGGACTAGGAACATAGTACTACCTGAGAGTTTGTGGAAAAAACCCTCATCAGGCCTCAACCCAAATCCAGTGCATCAAAACTTATTTCAACAAAAAGATTTCTATCTACATTAAAGTTTGAGAAGGCCTATCCTAGATCATATAAATCCTTCAATGACTAAAACTCATCCACAATCACCTCCATTTAAAATTCAGCAATGATTTTTATCACTTGATAACCTAAAGAAGGTAATTGAGAGATCCTCGGGAGAAAAATCAGGGTGCAAGGTGAGCCATAAAGCAGACAAATTGGTACCCTAAAAATCAATGGTGTTGCACAACCACATGACTTTGAAAAGTAATTGGAGAGAAAAAAAATCACAGTACAAATCACAAACAAATAACAATTCACAGCTTGGCAGAAAACCTCACATAAAACTGAGTTCCACAGCTTATAGGTGAGCAAATGCATCCAGAGATTGTGCTAACTGCTGAGACTTGTCCTGACTGCTAACAAGTGCCGTAAGACAATGAAAAAGTTGATTGCTGTTTCAGTGACCTAACAAATGCCAGATGTAAATTCATATTTTGGAATGTTTTTTTCCCAGAGTTAGAGAGGGCATCTTTGTACACCTGCTCTAACTATGGGCAAGAACATGAGGCACTGACTCTGAACTTCAATATAATATAATAATTCCAGCATGATTCAATGCCTGATCCACTAGTGAACAGTCGTGCTCTAGATGCTCATTAGAATTAGACTTACATCAACTTTGAGTTTAAAGAAATTATTCGGAGAGATTAACTCAAAATCCTGGAAAATAAACAGAAATATGTATAGGAGGTAGCCAAATAAAAATGAGGACAGGTAGATTTCCGGCATTATCAACATTGTATTTTAGCTAGTGCTGAGTAAGGGAGTCCTTTCAGAAAGGTCCACATGGAGGACCCCTGCAGTCACCCTAAAAAGAAACATAGCATTTAATAAAAATGAAGGAAGAGGAAGAGCTGAAAGAAAAACCCAAAGTGCACACACAGGGATGACCAGCTCTCTCACAGTCTAGGAATGTAGGAGGGGAAAAGATAAACAAATTCCATTGACAATAGCCAATAATTTCCTGGAGTAAGCCATTCAAATAACTAACCCTTCCCACCTCTGAGTAAAATGAGGAAAGCAAAACCACAATCTTAACACTTGCCTGAGAACAAGAAAGCTGCTTACAACATGGAAAACACAATCTGAGGCTGATTATATTGACTTGTAGAGGCACAACTACAGGTTCCAATTAAATCACAGTTCTTCCACAGTTCATGGGAAGAACAAAAACAAAGGGAAAAAATCTTCATGAGGGTTAAAAAGTAGACTCCAAAAAAATCAGTTTTCAATAGCAAGACCTCCACACATACCAGTGATAAAAGAGCAACCCTAACACTGGAAAATGACGCAGGGTCAAATTTAGCTAAGGAAATAGGACGACAAATTGGAAGTCCAGAAAGTAGCTCAAGCCATCTCCAATCTGGGCAGATTCCTCTCATTCCTGGCGGGGAACAACCTCATCACTTAGGAAATCTGGAACTCTGCCAACACACTGCCTCTGCAGCCTGCTGGGGGATGGGTGAGGAGAGTGGAAAACGTCTGGGCAGCTGGCTTTCATCACAAAGCCTTCTCTCTTAGGAAGGCTTAGACATGGGGCAATGTTTTAAGTGACTGATAGTGCTAAAATACCATATTTTAAAAATAAATATCCAAGATGTAAAAGTCCAGGAAGTATGTGAATTAAAGTTGAGGCCAGTAGCAAAATATTATATTCTGGTCATTTTTCAATTCCTTTCATGAGCCTTCACTTCACCACATGGTTATAGAAGACAAAGAAACAAATTAACAACTCGTTTGTACACAAAGTGTGGCAGCCAGGCTAGGGCTGCAATGTATGACACCAAGCAGGTCAGCACTAGCACCCTGACTCCACCCCCTGAAACAGTAGATGCCTTCACTCCCAGATGAAGAAACTTAGACTCAAGAGTGATTTTGGTGATTATTCATGGTAACTAAATTCTGGGACTCACATTGAACCCATATCTAGTGCTCATTCCTTCTCATCAATACTTCCGGTGGTCACTAGACCTTTTCTTCCGTTTGTAATGCTGTCAGAAGTGCCTTGCTCTCTCGTGTTTTCCACAAGAATGGTTGCTAGCCATTTCTCCAGTTTCCCCTCTCAGTCGAATTGCCAATATTCCCACCTTCATTTGAACTGTTGGCTCTTCAGGAATCTAAAAAACACAGCATAGACTTTATGCTTTCTAAACTATATAAACTATATAAAGTTAAGCAGTGGCATCTATAAATCTAGAACTTAAAAATACAGAAGATAGGAAACAAAATGCATGTGTCAAAATGGACAAATTAGTGAATGGTCCCTATTATTTGTCATTTGTTTTATAATACTAAGGAAGTAACTATCATTTTGATATCCACACTACTAGGGTCTCTATATCACATCCTAGAAACCCCTAGTCTGATGCCAAATGCAGTATCAGTCAGCCCTGACTTTTTCTAATGACGGGAACGATGAGGAGATGCTAAGAGTGCCGCAAACCTGGGTTGCAGACAAATCTGTGCTGTGAGAATAGAAAAAATGAGGCCTGGAGTGTCCACACTCTCTCTGTCTCTGGAAGCAGAGAGATAGATATAGGGATAGATATGTAAGGCCACTACTTCACAATGCATTCAGAAATATTCAGAAAGAAAACATGAAACTGTGTTGTAAACTCTTAGTGACATTTTTGCCTGAGTAACCAGCATAAGAAGGGTCCCAGGACCTGTAATGATTAAAAAGAAGAAAGCTATCTGTCACCTCTAATCCCACATACCTGGTAACTGACCTTTCAGACAAAATGATCACTGGATTTGAAGATGCAGAAGCTGTGTTTTTTAACAACCCATGGAGATTTATAAAAAAAAAAAAAAAAAAAAAACCTCTGATTTATACAAATGGCTGAAAATTCCAGGAAGATGTTATCAATATTACAACTGCCATCCTAAGCAAGTCTTAATGGGATGGTGAAGTGGAGTGTTAATTACTAGACTCTGATCTAGTGTGGGCTGGTAGAAAAACCACCATAAAATCCTTTTAATCCTAGTACTCAGGAGGCTGAGATCTGAGGATCACAGTTCAAAGCCAGCCTGGGCAGCAAAGTCCATGATACTCTTATCTCCAATAAACCATTAGAAAACCAGAAGTGGTGCTGTGGCTCAAGCAGTAGAGCAGTCGCCTTGAGCTGAAGAGCGCAGGGACAGCATCAAAGCCCAGAGTTCAAGCCCCACAACCAACCAAAAAAAAAAAAAAAAAAAAAGACATGCTAGGCATAATGTTGTGTTCAGCACTGCCATCAACCTTGGCAAAGAAATACACAGATGGAAAAGAGTACCTCAAAAAGAGCAAAATGACTAATGATCTCCAAATATGACCACTGAAACAGCTACGCAGCTACCTGTCTCTTAACAAAAAAAGATATCTAATTACTGCACATCATACAGTTTGACTCTACCCACAGAAGGGCACAGAAACACTCTTTCAGGGCCTGACAGAAATCTTTTTAAGCCAACTGTCAACCAACCTGCACCACTCAGATTTAGATCTATACATGTGCCTCTCTTGGGGGATGTGGGGGGAAGGGAAAAAACAACACCTGACTTGAAGAACATCTCACAAACTCTAGAAAGAAATTTTTTAAGAAAGAACAGAAACCTAAAAACCATTAAAATAAAGATTTTTTAACAGAAGGTAAGAGCTGACAAATGGCATGTGATTATATTAAAATGGAAACTATGAATATACATCACACAATAGTCATAAGCCAAAGAAATGAAAACCAGAGGGTACAGATGGGGTCAAAACTCAAAAAGCCTTTGGAAAGAAAGAAGATATAGAAATACCGCAGATATAGCTCTGCGGTATCGCAGTTGTGTAGCAAGGACAAGGCCCTGGATTCAAAATAGTAACCATAGCAAAGTTAAAAGAAATTTTTTAAAAGAAAGAAACAAAAGGAGGACTTGAAGCCTCATTTAATACTGCTTAAATAAGATCTCCGGGTAGAAACTTTGATCTAAGATAAGATGGAATGATAAAGAAGGAATTTCCTTACACAAGGTAAATAAATAACATAAACTACTCAGAATGACAGGAAGAGCTTTCAGTAAAAACAAGGCCCCAGTAGTGTTTGCTTGGGGTGTTTAAGGAATAAGAAAATATATCTCCCAAAACACTAATAAAGTTAGTATATACTTTCTTACCCTTCCACTTCTCCAACTCCCCTAGAGAAGAGACAACCCTGATACAAATCCAATATACTCAGGTAAAATCTGAAGGGGAAAACCAGACACAAATAGAATTAATCCCAAAATATGGACTCAGGAATCAACTTTTTAAAAAAAATCTAATTACAGACTGAGTACTGCTGGGAAAGCTTACCACACTGAAATTTCTAGAAGTTTCAAGACTAGCACATAATGTCAGTACATTTAAGATATGGATACACAAAACACTGGGCAAAAAAAAGCACTACGTCACTGGTGACAGTCATTTTTATGTTTCTAAACATGCACAGATTATTCTACATTGCTTTCAAAAATAATAGGAGGGAAAAAAAGGTGACAATACTGAATTACTGGCAGTGCACAACATCTGGTTTGTATTTTTTTTAACTAAGTAAGAAAGATTCCTTAAGGCAAACAGCACAGAATTTATCGTATCTAACTCTCAGTAGGAAAATGAATTTGTTTGCAGCACTTTTTTCTATTTTTTTAATTTATTTTTATTAAGCAATTGTACAAAGGGTTTTCAAGGCATCTTGATCAATGTCATCCCTTCTATAACTCACTCCCATTTTTCCCTATCCCATTCTTATCTTCAGGTTACAAATAATGTACAGTGTACATTATATATGAAGACTGCATTGCTCACCCTTCCTGTCCCCATTGGAGCACTTTTATTTCATACTAGTTCTTCAATTAGTCCCACAGCCAAGGGCTCCCTAATACACTTTTAGGATAAAACTGCAACAGTGAATTTAGTAATTCAATTATCATTCAAAGCAAGGAACTTTTCAGAGGCCAACAATCCAGCAGGCCTCTCTCAGATGCTACTATACTTAGGTCAGGAATCCAATCAGTCACCCTGAATTCAGAAACCTCACCATCCCTGTGATTCTCCACTAGCTACTTAACTTCTCTGAACTTGTTTTCCTAACTGTAAAAGCAAAAATAATGCCATTCTTAATTGGCAAAATTAAATAATGTATGTAAAGAAAAAAATTAAGATTCATTACCATCATGTAGGACTGGTGAATTACCAATGGTATTCTGGAAAAAAAAAATAAGGCAAGAGAAAAAAAGTCCAAATTATAAAAACAAACTCAACAATATACTCAAATACCTCAAAAGTAATGGCTGTTCTTTCGAGAAGTACCTACTAGATGTCAGGGACTATGCTAAACAAATGAGATCTGGAGAATAGTATAAACATTGCCTCTGCCCTAAGGAAGGCTATAGTGCTGTGGGGGGAAACGGAGATGACTTGAAGGATATGAACATCTGTGCCCAGTCAACCTGTCTAAAATCTTGATACTCAGTGCCTGTGAGTGGAAAACACTCAGATGGGAAAAATTTCTTAGTTACTCAACTTGTGCACACAGGACACATGACGTTGAGACAAAGGGGCT
Organism: Dipodomys ordii; assembly: GCF_000151885.1. NCBI lineage: Eukaryota > Metazoa > Chordata > Mammalia > Rodentia > Heteromyidae > Dipodomys > Dipodomys ordii. Next base: position 3,042,519 of record NW_012267306.1, read on the forward strand.
TCCGACAATGAGTATGTCTCAGTAGAAATTCAATAACCTAGAAAGAAAACCCAGTAGAACTAGTGCAGCCTACAGAGGCAAAATCCAGATGCAGCAGGAAGGACCCTCTTTGGACCAAGACAATCATCTCCTAGCTCTCTAGAAACTGTAGGTGTTCATGATAGATGATGCATGTCAATCTTGTTTCCGTAGGAAGCATTGGTTAATAGTACTCACAGTGGCTCCTCTGGTGGGATGTAAAATCCAACCTACTAAAACCCAGCAGGGACATTCCCACCAATGGATGTCCCTTATTGTCAGATTTGATCAGGATATGCCCACACCACAGCCATGGTTTGGGGGTAGGAAAGAACCAGAGTAACAAGAGGAAGACTAGGTTTGGACTTTACCGTATCTGTTTCTGTATCTTTAAAATGAAGAGATCACTAAAAATAGATCACTGGTATCTATGTTAAAGCGAGGCAGGTGCTGTGTGCTTCTGAGACCACAGATGTGAGATTCACAGGGATGACACAAATGTCACATCCACACCACGCTGAGCATGATGGGTACTGCTGTAGAAAGTGCCTTCTCTCTGCCAAGACCTTTCCAAGGATTTGCAAGTATTTTCTTAGTAAAGGTTACAACAATTTTGTCATGTAGAGATGACTATAATTGTACAGGTAAAGACATGGAGATTAAGGAGAAAGTATCACAAAGATTATAAACAGGGAGGAGGGAGACTGAAAATCTGCTGTTCCACTCACACACACCCCCTTCCCAGCATTGTTTCCAAGTTACCTGCTTAGTATCCCAAATGATAGTAGATATTCCACATAATCATGATCATAAATATTCCTCAAACACTTAGTAGTTAAAACACTTCGCTTACAAGCATAAGGTCCTGGGTTCAATCCTCAGTACACACACAAACAAATAACACAAAACCTTACCGTCTCAGGTTTCCAGTGAGTCCACCTACAGGACATATCTGTGGTTTTCATTACAGAAGCATTTACTATGTATGCTTCTAAGAGCAAAGGGAACTCAAAGAGAGAATTAATTTTGACATATATTTTAAAGTTCCTCAAAATTGCCTTCAAGACATTAAATGTAAGTGGCAGTTCTCTAATGCAATGGGCTTCTGAAAACTCATCAACAAACTTACTGGAAGATGCATCAGGAGACCTTTTTATTAATTATCTAGAGAAAATGAAATAATCAACATTTTACATTCATTAAAATTTTTATATTGGAAAAAATACTCATCTGAGACCTAAATGAAAATAACAACTTTCATTTAGAAAGTTACAAGCACCAAGAGAAAAAAAAGTTTAAAAATGAAGAAAAAAAATCCCACAGAGTACTAGAAAGGAAGATATAAAAAATAATTTGCAGATGGCATGATTATACACCTAGTAAGCCCCAAGGAAAGCTCTGAAAAGTACTGGAATCAACAGTGTTCAGTAAAAATCCCAAAAGGCAAAGTAAATGTATAAAAATAAAGAACCATGGAAACAACGTAAGTTGATTTCCATTCTTAAGTAGCAATTACTTCTTGAAGGATACCTTACTGAAGACAAATTTTCTTTTAAAAGTGTATTATTTAGGCTAACAGAGAAGCAATACTTTATGAAAAGATCTTTATTAGAAACAAAAACAAAAGAATTGAACAACTGGGGACATATCATGTTCCATCATGTGGCAGGAGGAAGAAACTATAAGCGAAAATGAATATTCACCTTAAAATATTTTAAAAAACTGTTTTGTGCTAAACTGAAAATCTATTTTTCTAAACTTACATGTATTTTTTTTCATCTTTATGTTGTTAATGGCCTGGTGTTATTTTATACTGTAAGATGTTAACACTATCAGAATTGATTTTTAAAAATTTCAAATGTAAATCTTTGAAGTGTCCAGTTTCATCTTTAATCAAATGTCCAGTTTTCTTAAGGGAGTTAAGCTTAGGAAGATGATAGTTCAAGGCCAACCCTAGTAAATAGTTAGTGAGACTTCAACAAAACAACCAGGCATAGTGGTTCTTGCCTGTAATCTCAACTATATGAGAGTCACAGGCAAGAAGATCGCACTCCCAGGACAGCTCAAGCAAAAATGTAAGACCGTATCTGAAGAAAAGCTAAAAAGGATGCAGGCAGGGAGGTAGCTCATGCAGTACAGCATGTCTAGCAAGCACAAGGCCCTGAGTTTGAACTTCTAGCATGTCAAAAACTAACAAATGAGCCGGGCACCGGTAGCTCACGTCTGTTATCCTAGTATGCAGAAGGCTGAGATCTGAGGATCCAGATTCAAAGGCAATCAGGGCAGGAAAGTCCGTGAGAGACTCTTAGCCCAATAAACCACTAGAAAACGGGAAGTGGCGCTGTGGCTCAAGCAGTAGAGCCCTCGCTTTGAAATGAAGAGCACAGGGACAGCGCCCAAGCCCAGAGTTCAAGCCCCAGGACGGACCAAAAAAAAAAAAAAAAAAGGTCCAGTTTTCTTAATCTCTTGCAAATGAGTCAGGCAGATTATTAGAAGTGAGTTTAAAGCACTAGGAAAGTTAAATACCATTTGACCAAAATTGAGCAATAGACACAAACAGGAAAACAAAAATGGCTTAGCTTCATTTACCCTCCATGAAAGTATAACTGAAAGTAGAAGAAGCAAATGTCACAACCCGGCTGAGCACATCACACTAGCCTCCAGCCTTGGCACTTCTGAATGTGCAAACTAGTCTGGGGCTCTCAGGCGAACATGAAATTCCTCCCAAACAAACAGCAGGAAGGGCTGGCAAATACATTCATTTGAAAGTAAATATTAACTTAAAGAGCTTGGTGACCGGAAAACTGATTCTGCTCTCTTGAGATTTTCACTTCCCTGCTCCTGGAAAATGGGAAAAAATAAATAAATAAAAGGCTAATAAGGAACCAATTCTCCTATTTACTGAGTCCTGAGTCCAAATGAAATCACTATGTGTATTTTCCCAACTCACATGTCCTATTTTCCCAACTCAACTGGTGGTGAAAAGCAGAAGACAGAGGGAATGCAGTGCTGTCCACCCCGCACATGCAGGGAGGACTGTGAGGTACTAAATCTTCCAGCAAGTTGAAGCCATGGGTCTCTTGTTCTATCAAAGACAAGGTGGGGTCCTACTTCCCAGCCTGTACCAATCATGCACCAAAGTGCTCTGTCTAGCTCCATGGGAGAACAGCACTAAAAGGTCACTGTATTTACTGGACCCAGTACTTGAACTCTGAAAAAAATTTAGTACAAAGGCCACTCAGTGACTGGCAGCTAAACCATTTGCTACAGATAAGCTACAGCTGTCTGTTTCCACTAAAACCAGACTATGATCCACCAAAATAAAATATATTTTTTCTAAAAAAAGAAGAAAATCCACTAAAAATGAAACCATAGGGAAGAGGAGGAAGAATGGAAGGAAGAAGGCACATCTCTATTTCTTTGCTCTGCCTCTGTATCCACCCTACCAGTTAAAAAGGGGTACAACATCCTCCCCCGTGCTCGATGAGACACTCACCTTTCTTTCTAAATGTAAATATTAATACATCTGCCTGTTTCCTCTATATTTCTAACCTTCACAAAGATTTCGGCTGTCACAATATGAAATAAAGATGAAGGTAGATCCGTTTCATACACACCAACCAATAATCCAAGTGTATGTATTCAGAACTGGAAGAAAAATAATGAATTTATTATCTGGCCCCTGCTGTTCAATATTAACTATCTTGCTTATTCCATAAAGGCAATTTACACCCACTGTTTCCAGGACATACCAGCTGAATCACAAACCCACAGCCCTCTCCTTGGGCCTCCCTAGCTCAAACCAGCCTGCAGTTAATGCAGCTGTCAGTGGACCTCATCAAAGTCAACCCTCCGAGCCTACACTGTCCACAGAGCTCTCATGCCTAACCAGAAATCTGTAGTAAACAAATTCACCACTAAAAGGAAAAAGCTTATACCTCACCAAACAATTCCATCCAATCCCCAAGTACAGATAAAAATGACGATATAAACACAGATTAAAATAACTTTGAAACTGAAATTGAAGATGTAGAGACTCCTTTGATTCCAACTGCATTCTCTTCAACAATATTTAATTATGTAACATCCTTAGCCTTCAGTTTCTTCTCAATAAAAATGACAGTGCTACTGCAAGGATCTTTTCGGTTCACTTAGTATTGTGTTTTAATAGGAAAGTCCGTTCATTTGCTGGAATTACTGTCAAACACAGTTGTCCTTCCTGGTCTATCTGCATGTGATGTACCACTTAGTACCTGTGTGGTATTTCTCCCATCTCCTGGGAAACATCCAAGGAAAATTTTGCACACATACAATCTGAAGGCAGAGAGATGAGGTCGGAATCCTGGATAACCACTTTCTAGCAGTGGACTCCATGCAAGTTCCAACTTCAATGATCTCAGTGATTCAATGAGGCTGGGCTAGCTTTTTGTTGTATTTCCTCCTCTGGATGTTGTATCCCAAACAGAGGATCTTCTACAAAGCTGATGTCTTACAAAGCTAAGAGCATACTCTTCCTACAAAAGATTGTGTTTCACTTTACCACAACAATTTTATTTTAAGCTTTTTAATATATTATATGTTTTTGAAACTAACACTATTTCTTAGTACCAAATACTAAAATCATTCAGTGAAAAGTACATAATGTGGTAAAAAGGAAAAGTTCCAAAATTGAGAAATGTCCATGGTAAGATTAATAAGCCTGACTATGTTGCATGAAAAAAAGATATTCAAATGGAGGAAAATGTATATATATATATATATATATATATATATATATATAGATATAATACGGGAAATAAAGGGAATGCTGAAGATAAAGTGAATTGGCAAAAACTGTGGTCATGCAATTCATTTCAGCCACATGGATTACAATTTTTTAATCTTCTCATACAATAATATACACTGTACCACTTCCAATGTGTATAGCAAAGTATATATTTATTTTTTCAAGGTAAAGTACTTTTTCATTGCACATGAGGCAAGAACATTTACTTAAAGTGATACAAACCTCTTGGGGAAAGTTCTAAACTCAATTAAGGCATCTAGGAACAGGCCATATGTTACCAAGCCTTGTCACACCTGAACCCCAATATCTAATGGACCAATGATCCTCATTTATAAGATTAAAAGTCTGCCTTCTAAGAGAAGAGAAGCGGTACAAGACATTTTTCATCATATTACTTAAAAACAATATGAAGAGAGCGACAGAGCTGAAGATTTAAAATAAATGAGTACCTACACAACAAAAGAATTTGTAATTCATGACTTGAATGACTAGTACTAACGTACAATTCTGTCCCATTCATCTTATTCCTTATTTATCATCAATCCTTTTAAACTAATGAAAAATGTTTTAATTTTAAAAAATATCCATAGTAATTAATTTTAGCTGCTATAAAATTGAGTACTTATCCCTTGCTTTGGTAAAACAAGAAAAACAATTTGGTGTCATTGTCTCAATTTTTCTGTATATGGGATATTAACCTAATATTAATAAATGCACAATCAGTACTAAGAAGACTATAGTTTCTAAAAAAAAATCAGAAAGATCTGAAATCAGACATTTTGATTTCAGAATAATGATATCAGGTGACTATACCAATATTCACCTCAATCCTTTCTAAAAGCTCAGTGACAGATACTTTTAAGGTATGGGTCGCAATCATTTTATCAGCCAGTGACACTTAAGGGAAAGAGCATATTCCCCACATCCACCCTACTTCAACGTAGCAGTGTATCATACAGCAGTAGTACTGTACAAGCGTGCAACTTTTGGCCAGGGGAAGTGGAAAAGCCTGCACCCCAAATCTCCAGGGACTAATCAGCCGGTTCCCACCCTCCACCTCCACCACAATGCCTCACTGCTTTATAATATGGGTGCAGTCTTCTCTTCTGAACCATTTAAAATAAAACAAATAATGCTCAAAGATAACTACGTGACGGCAAGAAGCCTGGCCTTAAAGTAAGGAATGGTCTAAAGAAACATATTTCCAGTTGCTTCCACCAAGACATGTCAGGAGTAATGATTTCACACTTGGCGCATTCCCACAGGCAAACTCTGGAAAATGCCACATGCTACCAGTCTAAATAAATGCACCTCTGCCTCCTTCTTTCTCATTCCAGAGATTCATCAAAACACAACTGAGAGACTGACATCAATCTGTTCTCTTTCTTTTTTCAGCATTTCTGCTTATTGAAACACTGTTGACATGCAACATGTCTGAAGTCTGACAGACTAAAAAGATGCTCTGGAAACTCTGAATACAAAGAAACCTTACAAATATCACACTTTACTGAACCCAAGAAAACACAAATAACACAAATATTTGGAGACTTGAGACTTCTTTGCTTCTCCCTCCAATATTAAATCTCATGCAATACTTACACGTATGAAAAAAAGTCAATAAAAAGTCAAATATGTACTTTCCTGGCACAAGCCAGTCTTCCTAGGTATACAAGTACATGTCTAAACAGTTATTTTTTTCCTATTTTAACTACTGGTCATAAAAACTTTAAGTATCTTTTTAAACATCACTTTCCCTTACATAGGAAATTTAAAGTTTAAAGTAACTATTGAAAAGATAAAAAGAAAACTAGTGATCTCATTACTACAAATTAAACCTTTCATACTATACTATAGGATACTGTAATTAATAGTACTGCCAGAGTCTCACATCATTAAAAAAAACTAAGGCAATCTTCAGGCTTCTATGCTCAAAAATACAATTAATGAAAGTTAATAAAGTTATTAAGAGAATAACATATTTAACTAAATATAAGAGAACAACATATTTAACTAAGTAACAAATTGAAAGAATAACCAAGAACTTTATATATTATAAATAAAATAGACTCAGAAGGAGAAAGCATTGCTTCTTTAAATGGTGATAGAGCTCTCAAGAAATTTTAGAACACTGAGTGCCCTAAAGATACTAAGTTGAAAATTTGAGAACAAACTGCTGACTCCAATATTGTTTTAATCATGCCATTTACAAATTGTATGACACAAGATAAGAGGTAGATTTGTTTAAACAAACAATTATCAAGGGTAGACCTCAGAGTCTAGTCCTTAGAAAAACCTTACTCATGCTATTATCACTTCAGCTTAGCCGATTTCAATTATCATTATGATTACTAGTATGAGGGACCATCTCAGCCATAGGCAAGTAATTTAAGGATTATAAATCGATGTCTCATATTCCCATCAAAAGAACTGGGCATAATATAGTGCCTGTAGCTGGACCCACTTTGGATATGTTAAAGAAAATCCTAAATATTAACTGCACAAAAAGAAACCCATCCTAAGTTACGTCCGTTTTCCATAAATGAATTTAAACATGTAAATGAAGGCATCACTCCCAAGGAAGCACTCACCCCCTTACAAGAAGACTTCCTGCAGCTTGATGAGCTTGCCTTCCAGATGCTGGGTGCTTTCAATATAATAGGACATAACTCAGGCTTTCAAGTTCTGTAACTCTCTCCCTTTGGGGAATGAGGAACATGAAAGTGACTAATTCTCCAAAATGTCATCCATTGTGCATTTTGTGACATGTACTTCCTCTCTGACTCTTCACAACACTACCCAGACGTTCTAACCACTGTCTGGGACTAGACAAAATTACAGTAATTATATCTACCATAATTAAGAAGAGGGTAAATCTGATCAAACATTTATACAAAGAAAAGGCCAAAACACAGACAGTTTTAAATATCTGAAAATCTAAACTAAATTTCCAATGAGAGAACTAAGGAGGAAGTGAGATAGGTTCTTTTTCAAACGATTCAAAAATGTTGAATTTGAAATATGATGATGTGCTGGATTTCTTCCATAATCAAAGAAGACTGAAGATTTCTGAGAGAAAGGTTCACCACATCTAATGTTGGCAAACATGACCAACAGGAAAACATAACAGGATATAGGTGATGAGAAATCTTCCAGTAAGAGAGATTGGTGAACCTCTGCCCAGGTCCAACACTGAGAGACAACATCTATTAGGCAACTTGTAAATGACTTAACATTGACCTCTGTGAGTTTGACTAGATCTAGATTCAGGTAGAAAGCACATCCACAATCTGAAACAAAACAGGCATAAATGACACTTGATACATATACATCTTTGGGTGGCTTTTTTTCCTTCGGTTTTGTTTTCAGACAAAAATCTCGCTGTGTAGCCCAAGCTTGGCTTGCACTTGTGATCTTCCTGCCTCAACCTCCCAAGTGCAAGGGATCACAGGTGTGTCCCACCACATATGGATAGATGCATGAATTTCAGTAGGGAGTATTATGACAAGAAAGATATTTTGGGAAGACTGCAGTACAGGAATGAGACACAGAGATGGCTGTCAAGGAGTAAAGGTGTGGATCAGCAAGACCAAGGAAGAGTTTACAGAGATAAGAGATATAAAACTGTTATCTCTAAACTGGACGTGGCACCTGCTGACCTGATAATGCAGGCACTAAAATAAAAGATAACTGATAAAGTAGATAGGAAGTCAATCATGAAAGACCTTGAAAGCCAAGCCCAGAGACTGGGCTTGAGATTCTGGTTCATCAGAGACCTTTCAAGTAGGAAACAGTAGAAAAACACAATGTGCATTTCAGATCCATTACTCTGTTGGGAAGCAAGCAGTGGATACAGCGAATCCAGTTGGAAGACTACTAAGTGTAGGCAAGAGATGATGAGACTGCATATTCAAGTTAGTAGTGGGAATGGTAATAACATCAGGAGCAAGGCACAAGCCAGTGCCTGGGTGTGGGATTTGGAGAATTTAGGATGGTATCAGGTTTCTGCCTCGGAAACTATACGGCTAGGAGAGCCAATTGCCTAGTTAAGGGGTAGTCTGAGTAACAGCGGAATTAGTAATAGTTGAGGTGAACAAACCCAGATGACAGCCTCTGTGAGCAGAAGCCATCTGGGTGTGTGGAGTTCAGAGTGGAAAGCTGAGTCAGCCATATTGATTTGAGCATAAAAGGAGTGTCCAAAAGTGAGGGAGGGACAGGTGATCCACTCAGGAAAAGCATTGAAAAAACCAAGTGATCACACAGATCAGAAAGCCACAGTCCAGTTATGACGTCTGGGGAGATGCACAGAAGAATGATCAGACTGAAAATAAAAAGGAGGAAGAAAAAAAATAAGAAAGAAGGACTGAATTATACCCACAAAGTAGAAAGGAAAGCCTTAAATAGGAGAAACAAAGCATCCTCCTCTGAAATCGGCAGGAGGTAGGTGAGCTGACTCGCACTCCACTGAAACTGGCAGGGGATGGCGGCTGACACTGGGAAAGGGACAGTTAACACATGATAGTTGAAATTTACACTTGAGGGGCTGAATTTTGTTCACTAAAAAGTCACTTGTCATCAGGTACCAGTGGCTCACACCTGTAATCCTAGTTACTCAGGAGGCTGAGATCTGAAGATCATGGTTCAAAGTCAGCCCAGGCAGGAAACTACATGGGACTCCAATAAACTACTCAAAAAAAGCTGGAAATGGTGCTGTGGCTCAAGTGGTAGAGTGTTCATCTTAAGCAAAAGAAGCTCAGGGACATCGCCCAGACCCAGAGTTCAAGTCCCTTGACCAGAAAAAAAAAGAAAAGAAAACACCTCATGATCTAATTTAGGGTAAAAAAAAGAGAGGGAGAGAGAGAGAGATTATTCCAGCTGTAATTAGTTAAATAAAGAGCAGGCCAAACTGTGGTAGGGTTTGCCTCTGAGACTCTTAATCTAAGTAATCAGGAGAAATCAGAATCAGCAGTTACAGGCCAGCCAAGGTTACCTAAAGAGACACTTGACAACTAAGTAACTTTGAGTAAACAGACATACACTGAGGAGAAATGATAAAAAAAAAAAAGACACATGGGGAAAAGAGCCATCTACAAGCAACGAAGGGGTGCCTACAACAGATACTTCCCTCATAGAAAGCAGAAGACCTAACTTTTCCCACACTTTGATGAGACTTCAGGTCTCCAGAACTATGATATCATCTCCAGCTTTAGCTGAGGAGAGCAGAGAAGGGTTCAACAGAAAATGGGCCAGGGGGCACAGAGGTAGGATGCAAGGCTGGCGATAATAAACGTATTTGAGGGGATTTCCTCAAGCAGCTTCTGGCAGCTATTTGGTAAGCGAGAAAAAGGTTGGCAGGTCAAAATCCCAGACAGGAAGAGGAGATTACAAAAAAATGCGATGGAGGCCACTGAGGCTGCACCCAAGAAAGCGAGTGGACACAGGGGCAAACAAAGGAGGGTGTGGATGTGGACTGGGTTGTGGGCTGGGTTGTGGGCTGGATGAGTGAGATGGGGCAGGCCTACAAGAGGCCAGGGCTAAGAAGAAGCCAGCAGAGATAAAGAAAGTAAAACAGGAGTGAGCGAGCTAAGAAAGACTGAGATTCAGTACCTTAAATTTCTGACTGTCTCAGAAAAATGATCCATTTTCCACAGAAATGGAGAAACTCTGAACCTGGACAGCTGTGTTCAGTGCATACATTATCCATATAGACTTTGAGAATGCCCATGACAATGGCAGGGGGAAGAAAAGACTGAATCAGCTTCCGTTGATCTTAGTAAATGGAAAGCAATAGACAAGAATAGCCCCCAAATGATCTCTTGTGTGTCTGCTGGCCTCTGGTTCTCATAGAAAATCACTTTTGCATTTATCATCACAAGTATTATACCTCTGCACATACTAGAGGAACATGAAGTAGAAGCTACATTCAATGTACACTATCTCTATCTCCAGAATTAGTATATTAAACATATAAGTGGATAATCTACTAAATGTGTTTAGACCACTCGCATATCAGTTATAGACTTTGTTAAAATGTATTTTATATACATTGTATAATGAGTCCTTGGATTCATAGGTAAAAATAGGTAGAAAAAGGACAAAGTAAGAAGTATTGGCCATATCTTCTGTTTCACAAACCTCAGTAACTGAAGAGAGGAAAATATAATTAGAAATAATTAACTTTTCAACCACTTTGGAAAGTAGTATGGAAGTTCCTCAAAAGACTCCACATAAAGCTCCCCTATGACCCAGCAATTCCACTTCTGGGCATTTACCCAAACGATCACAAACAAGACCATACTAAAGCTACCAGCACAACTATGTTTAATGCAGCATTATTTACCATAGCTAAGATATGGAACCAACCCAGATGCCCCTCAGTAGATGAATGGATCAAGAAAATGTGGTATATATACACAATGGAATTCTATGCCTCCATCAGAAAGAATGACATTGCCACATTTGTTAGGAAATGGAAAGGCTTGGAAAAAATTATATTAAGTGAAGTAAGCCAGGCCCAAAGAAACATAGGTCCCATGGTTTCCCTTATTTGCAATAACTAGTGTATGTCTGAGACAAACAGAAACTGTCAGACAAGTTGATGTTAGGTAAAATGAACCCAAGATAAGGACTCAAATGTTTTAATTCTTTCTTGAGATTGTTTCCAGCATATTTATAAGATGATTTCTTTGTTGCTTTGTATGTCCCTCCCCCAGGGTATAACCCCTGCTTTCACTGTATGTGATGTTGATATAATTTGTGGAGGGGAAGGGAAAAAACAAACTGTTTAAATAGGGTTACAGGTGGACCCATTACAACAGTGAGGTGTACAAGACGTTATGTCAAAAAATGAACTTTACAACTTTGGCGGGGTAGGGTGTGGGGGTGGGGGTAGGGGGCGGAGAGGGGAAGGGATGGTATGGGGAAACAAAGGAGGAGGCAACAATGCTTGATAAGAAATGTACTCATGATCTTGCCCATGTAATTGTAACCTCTCTGTATGGTATTTTCACAATAATAATTTTTTTAAATAATTAACTTTTTTGTTGTTGTCAATTGTGGGGCTTGAACTCAGGACCTGGGTGCTGTCCCTGAACCTCTTTGTGCTCAAGGCTAGTACTCTACTACTTGAGCCATAGCACCACTTCCATTTTTTGAGTGGTTCATTGGAGATAAGAATCTCATAGGGACTTTTCTGCTCTGGCTGCTTCGAACCCCAATTCTCAGATCTCAGTCTCCTTAGTACCTACGATTACATGCATGAGCCACCATTACCTGGCATAATTAGCTATTTTCATAAATAAATATGTGCTTGATTCTCTACATTATGAACCATAAACAAATGAAACTCCTGACAACGCAAAGGATTATTTCAATCACTAAAATTTTTGTGCTTCCCATCAATAAGCTGAACCCTGTCAACATTTTGTCTGGCTCTTCATCCAAGCCTGTTTTAATACCGGCATGAAGAAGAACTATACAATGTAACCTTTTAATTTACTCAAGAACAATTCATAAATCACTATTGCTTTAGATATTTCTGTTTCTGTGCAGAAACAGAAGCTTTTGTCTCCAAAGTTATAAAAGTTATATGATTAATCCATCCAGGTGAAAAGTATAGATTGAGACCACAGAACATCAATCTTCTAACATTTTAGTCAGGGCCCAAAGATACAAGGAATGAAAAGGGAAAATGATTATCATTAAAATGTCTTCTCTCTGACTCTGTTAGGCTTCAGAAAAATTCCCTATCATTTGCCTTTCATATATAAATTCTTTATTTCCAAACTCAATACTTTATTTCCAAACTGTTCACATATAAACACATACACACACACACACACACACACACACACAGCCTTCTGTACAAGAAGCATTAATACAGTTCCTGAACACAATTGCTAGCTCTTTTGAAAATTAGCACTCAAAGTTTTTTAAGTAAATCATTAAATCTATATTTTTCCCATCTGTTCATGATCAAATATTTACATACACTCTGAAGGAATCCTCTTCATGAGTGGGGGAGTAGCAACTCTTCTCCAGCTCAGGAACCCTCTAGAGGAGGCCACTCCTTAAGACAAGGAACTTCCAGCTCATAAACAGAGAGTAATAAGAGGGCTGCCACATATTGCTGCATAGCTAGGAAACTGACACAGTCCTCAAGTTTCAAGACTCCAAGTTTGAATGTATTCTAAGAGACTACAGAGATCCCCAACTCCAGGAGAATAAAAGTTGAAAATCACACATTTCAGAAAACTTATACTGCTATAATCTGAAAATGGTCAGATACACTCAGTGGTAGCACAAACCTGTAAGCCCAGCTTTTGACAGACAAGAGACAAGAGTCTCAAGACTTTGAAGCCAGCCCCCTGCCACACACACATACATACAGAGGAGAGAGATGGAGAAAGCAACTCAGTTACTTGCTATTTATATAAACATATATCCAGTGCGCTTCTCTGATATAATAAAATAGTAATTTTACATGAGTAATCATGCTGCTTAGAATTAGAAAGTGACAATGCAAGAGAAATACTCATAAGACACAGGGTTGGAAACAAACTTTACAGCTTCGGGGGAGGGAGGAAAGTGGGGGGAGGGAAAGTGGGAGAAAATGAGGGAGAAGGTAACAGTGTTTGACAAGAAATGTACTCATTACCTTACTTATGTAACTGTAACCCCTTTGTACATCAACCTTACAATAAAATAAAATTTAAAAAAATAGAAAGTGACAAGAAGATCACAGCCCAACTGATTCATTTGACAAATGAAAAAGCTGGGATTTAGTTAAATAACTAAATACTAAGTAGCTACAAGTGCCAAATAAGAACCAAGACCACCCGACACCTATGGTACCTGGTTCATCAGTCTTTACCTTTATAATTCAAATATAATCATGTCCTCACAGTCATACAAGTGGTTAATTTTATAAATTTTTATACACAAAGGTTTATATAGAATTTTAGAGGAATCGGTGAAATTCACTTTCCTCACAGCCCTAATTCTTAATTTCTCATTGACTCCTCCCATCCTCCTTGTAGCCCTTCTAACTATGAAACATGGATGTCTTAGTTAGGGCATCCATGATGACTGAATGATTAATTGATGATTATGGTGGTGGTGGTGGTGAAGATAGTGATGATGATGATGATGATGATGATGATGATGATGACGACAATGATAAAAATGAATACCAATTATAAAACACCTACTATGTGTCAGTTATTACTCTGGAAAATTTTCAACTACCTTAAAGGAAAGAGGTATTATTACCTCTACTCTAAGAAACCTGTGAAATAAGTACTCAATTGCTGATCATGGAGTAGTTGCCTAAGGTTTGTCCCCTGCCAGACCTTCATTACTACTACTTCACAGGTCCTGACTCTGGGTTTTTCCTTGACTAGCCAGAAATTACTATGTCTCTGGATCTTAAGCTCTTCATCTGGGAATTGAGAGAGTGGGGAAATGATGGTTTCCACCAGTTCTTTTAGGTTTCTCATTCTGTGATTTACTGTTTTGTGGTATTTAACCATTACAATGTGTACAAAAGAAGGAAAACACTGTAAGAGCTGAGGATGATTTTGCTCAAAATAACAAAATCCAGGCATCTAACTGTGCTAAAGTTTCAGAATGAAGTAAGAATAAAGAAGCAGTAAAAAGCTTCATACTCTTTTTCCTTTATTTACTCTTAATTCTATCTGGATTCTAGCCCTAGGTGTTTTCTTATTTGTGTAGGCTTCGCATATAGCAATATCACAGAATAACACACATAAAAGTGTGTTTTAATTCCTAATGATGATTAGGAGAAGCTTGTAAAAACATGGGAAGACAATATGCTGGGGCCTAAAAGGCAAAAGCAGGGTGAAATTACAAGCTACGGCTGCAAAACACAGGAAAAGAAACTAAGACTCTTCATCAGTGGTTGTAGCTGGATAACGGGATTTACAATTTTTTTGGTTTTTTTGTTTTTGTTTTGTTTTTTTACTTTTCTTATTAAAAAAAGCTTAAGTTACTTCCATAATTAGAGAGAAGACCTATCCTTACAAAGAAAGGGTACCCTGACATTCTCACACTGATTTCTTCAAGGAAGAAAGGAAATACTCTCCTGAAAACATCTAACAACATGGTGGAAATTCCAGAAATACAGGTTTGGAGGAAAACATCATTATTTCCTAGCATGGATAGTTAATAAAAGAATTCTATTGTTTCTGGTCTAGAATAATTAAGATTTAGAAACTATTGCAGGAACACTGGCAAGGGGAGCTGCTTTGGAGTCCCGGGCCACTGCTTTGTAGAGCTCAGCCCAGGAAGAAAAGAACAGGTGCAGCCCATGAGGCAGCAGACCGTGACAGCCAAATGACGCTGGCCCCTTCCAGAAATCCCAGCCCACAGCAGGTTCTCCCCAGTGGACCTGCCAAGCACCAGGGACAGGCACAGGCAAAGAGGACATTCCATGAGCAAGTCCACCCTCACGTCACCAAAGCACTGCAGCAGGAGGAGGAAAGGAAGTTCAAATTAAAGAGACAACAAGTGTGCAAACGAATCAACCAAACCAAAGGCATGCCTTCTACAGGCTGTGGGGTCGCGTTCTGTGGAGACACCTCTCTGCTCATGCATGAACACATTCATTGCGCATATGTGTAGCCTGTCTACGACATATGTAGATAACTACTGCTTTGTGTGGGTACAGTGAAACACTTCACTCTCTAACACTCTGAAGACAGCAACAAAAGGCCAGGCAATAGAACAATCTATAAATCAGATTCAGAATGCTGTGTGAACCCTCTGTCTCATTTGCACTGTTCTGTTGTTTGCTTGTTTGGTTTTAACAAGACTTTGTAGCAAGTAGATAAAGACAGAGGAGAACTAGAACAAGAAATGTCAGCTAATCCTTTGGGAAGGTTTGAGATAATACATGATGCCAACTTCATTTCATACTTGGACTCTGTTCAGGTCTTTTACCAACAGCTCATGACTTGCCCTCAGCTTGCTTCCCAAGCACCACCATGACCACTGAGGAGCAGCAACACAGCCAACACAATGCCACCACCTTTCACTTAGGTTGTCTATTGATGTTTAGCCAGGCTTCTTATGATCACCACAAAACTCTTTTGAGAAACTGTTTAAAATGTGAAAGTAATATAATATCGCTAAACAAATATTATCTCCATTTAGGCATGTTTTCCTGTTTTTAAGTGCAAAGTTGGAACCAACTGGCTTTTCCTAACAGTAATTAAATACATCTAACGTTAGATAAAGAAATGTAGCCTACCTCATCAAAGGTGGTGTCGTCTTTCTTCAACGCTGTAAAATAAAAGGGAAAGGACAGAGTTATTGTAAAACATCCCAAAAGAGACCAAGTACCCACATTCTAGAAAACAGGGGTGGGGGAAGAAAGAGAAGAAGCAGTGTGGTGTTTTCACTTCAGAAGCAAACTGTACCCCAACTGGAAAATAACAACATTGTGATACAAATATGTAAACTGTAAATGGGAGAGAGAATTGCACAGCATGCATCTTTGTATTTTTCATAAATATGCAAATGGAACCGTCCTCCCAAATTGAGCAGGGTGCGTATCTTTCTCCTTTCTCTTTTGCTGAACATGTTTTAATGAAAATATAAAAGTAGCACAAAGTAATCTTAAAGAAATTTCCACTCAAACTCCAGACTTTTGAGCATATATCATCTCTCAAACCAATCAAGATTGCATCCTTTCTACATAGTGACCTAAATGTCTTCATCCTAGAAGGAGTTTAAGTGGAGTGATTATAAGACCAAAACCGTAAAATGAACAGTGCAGAAAGAAATCTAATTCAGCTGGGTACTGGTGGCTCACACCCGTAATCCTACTCAGGAAACTGAGATTTGAGAATTGTTGTTTGAAGCCAGCCCCAGCAGGAAAGTCTATAAGACTTTTTTTTTTTTTTTGGCCAGTCCTGGAACTTAAACTCAGGACCTGGGCACAGTGCCACTTCCAGCTTTTTCTGTTTATGTGGTACTGAGGAATCGAACCCAGGGCTTCATGCATGCTAAGCAAGCACTCTACCACTAAGCCACATTCTCATACTCATCTCTTACGTAACCACCAAAAAGCCAGAAGTGGAACTATGGCTCCAATGACAGAACATTAGCCTTGAGCAAAACATCTCAGGGACAGCATCCAGGCCCTGAATTCAAGCCCAAGTATTAGCACAAGAAAAAGACGAAAGAAAAGAAAACGGAAGCAGAGAGAGAGGAAGGAAGGCAGGAAGGGAGGAAGTGAAGAAGGGAGGAAAGGAGGAAGGCAGGAAGGCAGGAAGGGAGGAAGTGAGGAAGGGAGGAAGGGAGGGAGGGAGAGAGAAAGGGAGGGAGGAAAGGGAAGGGAAGGGAAGGCAGGAAGAAAGGGAGGGAGGGAGGAAGAGAAGGAGGGGGAGGGATGGTGGGAGGGAGGAAGGAAGGAGAGAGAAAGAGAGAGGGGCTGGAGGGAGAGAGGGGAGAGAGAAAAGAAAGAAAGAAAGAAAGAAGGAAGGAAGGAAGGAAGGAAGGAAGGAAAGAAAGAAAGAAAGAAAGAAAGAGAAAAAAAGAAAGTTACTGTCTTGAAGTTGGTTAGTTGTTTCAATCTGACAAGACTGAAGGAAATGACACAACATAGAGTAAGTTGAGAACCTTGTTACAGGAGCAAAACCAGTTGAATGCAAAAGTAGCAGACTCCTTAAAAGGAAGGAAGGAAGGAAAGAAGGAAGCAAGGGAAGGAAGGAGTCCTGCTGGTGTAGCTCTGACCACAAACATCAAGGCTCCTTCCTGACAGTTACTCCCTTAGTCTTGTCTGTGCTTATTTCTTCCACATAATTTATTTTCACAACTCTTTATTATCCTTCGTGGTCTATGTTACATATCTCTAGACTCTGCTAATTCAACAAGGATATTAAGTATACTTCTGAAAGCACACTATTTTTTTTGGGGGGGGGTCCAGTTGTGGGGCCTGAATTCTGGGCCTGGGTGCTGTCCCTCAGCTCTTCAGCTCAAAACTAGAGCTC
>NW_012267306.1:3060382-3066993 GCF_000151885.1 Dipodomys ordii
AGGGAGGGAGGCAGGGAGGGAGGCAGGGAGGGAGGCAGGGAGGGAGGGAGGAATGGATAAATATAATCCTAACATTTTGCCGAGACAAATTTTACAGCAAAGTGTTTCCAAAGAAAAAAATATAAATACTATATAGGAAATTTTTAAAAAATAATTTGATTATTTTCCTCTTGGCAGCGTTAAGAGTTTGAACTCAGGTCTTCCTGCTTGGTAAACTAGGATTCTACCATCTGAACTATACTCTGAACCCTCAAAATTTAAATATGCATAGTTTTAGAACTAGAATTTTATTTCTCTGGCAGAGGTTGGGGAACCTTTTTTTCCCAAGGACCATTTGGCCTTTGATTTCAGCTGATATCGATGTTTATGTTGCTATGAAGAAAGCTCCTAGATTTATTAAATTTTGAGTCCTGCCTGTGGTTTCCGTGACAGGGCCAGACCAAATAATTTTGAAGCTTTCTATGGCCCACAGGCCAGATGTTTCCCACCCCTGGTCTAAAGAGAAGAATATCACTTATAGTTGGCAAACATCTAGCTGGGTAAATCCTACAATTACTCAGAGTGCTCCGTCATAAGGGAAACACACAAAGTAACTAATTTATCTGAAAATGCTACTTGCAGAAATCATTCATATTCACAGAACTGGGCACAGACCCTTTACTGACCTATACTAGATAGTCCTAGCTTGGATAGGACCCACTTGGGTAGCTATTATATAGCTAACAAAAGCAGTGGGAAGCAACTTATTGTGATAATTAAGTTCTGAGAAAAGTATTGTGCCTGAATGGAAGCTATCACATAATAACTATTTTACCTCATAAATTTTTCTTTTCAGAAAGATCAAGAAGTATTTAATTTCAGTGTTGAGTTACAGGGGATGCAGGCTGGTTGAGGGAGATAAAATATTTCTCCAAGTTTAGTTTATTTGACCTAAGAAGCTGATCTATAATAGACAGATTACTTTATTACAGAATGGTTCACTTTGAATGGACAATTAAAAGACAATGTTTGTGTCAGTCTCAAATGGCTAACCCTGCATTCAATTATATATGTTTTATTATAGAGTTGACTTCATTTACATTAAGTCTAGAATATCTATTTAGATAAGAAGGTATAAGATTCTAGTTGATTTTTCCCAAAAACCTTATTTTCACAATAATTTAAGTCCTAACCTGGAAGATTCTCTTTCCAAGAATATTACTAGACAGTACCCTAACACCTACTCCCTCAACCCAAGGAGTCTTTCCCTTAATATATTTGACTAGTGAGTCCCTTAAAAAGTACTCCTGATAGAATCCTAAATACAGACAAGTGGATCCATTCAAAAATCTAATGCTCTGGGACTGGGAAGTTGGCTCAGTGGTAGAGTGCTTGCCTAGCATGCATGAGGCCCTGGGTTCGATTCCTCAGCACCACATTAGCAGAAAAAGCTCGAAGTGGCTCTGTGGCTCAAGTGGTAGACCACTAGCCTTGAGCTGAAGAGCTGAGGGACAGCACCCAGGCCCAGAGTTTAAGCCCCACAACCGGACCCAAAAAACAAAAACCAAAAAAAAAAAAACTAATGCTCTTGGAATAAGAAATGAACCACTGATTGATTTCAAATATAAAGTTACACATACACAAATAATTATATCTATTCACTTATTTAGTTATTCATTAAAAGATTAATGAGGCCCACAAGGTACATCTGCTATACAAGAGACAAAGCTACAGAAGAAAGTTTATAATTCAGCCAGTAAAAATTTAACCGTATTTCTCTACCTTAGACATTAGAACAGTTCTGAAAATTCAGACATGTGCTATCCAAAGCAAAGTTGAACTATCAGTAGATGCCATCGCTTTGAAAATTTCAACCATGGTGTGAAGACCTGCACCCCTGAGTTGAGAAATGAAGCGTGCAGAAACCCCAAAACTGTCTGGAACATCCAAACTGGTCCAGTTTTTGTTGCTCCCTATGTCCTGACAATTTCCCAGTATCCTGGATAAAGAAGTGGGTAGCCAGAGGAGAAAATAAATTACATGTAAATGTGCTAAGATTAAATGAGCAGAAAGCCAGATGCTCTCCTTTGCACAATCCTTTTAAGCCCTACATACCATGAGAACATAATTATACCAAAAAGTCAACTGCTTAATTGAAATTGTCCATTGCTAGACTGACAATTGACATAGTTTCTTCTTACCACCAAAAGCAGTTGACAGTGACAACAAAGACCAATTAAAGGTATCCTTGCCATGTATTTTCAGGTCACTGATGAATAAGTTCTGACCTAAACATGCATACAACATCTTCTTATTGATTACATTCCCTGACTGTCATTAATCATTTATGTAAATGTAAAACCACAATTGTGTTCAAGGATATCATAAAGCTTTGTGTTATTCTGACTTAACAAAAGGATATATCCTAAATCATTTAATATGATCAGGAATTCTATTCATTCTTTGCTCAGGCATTGCTCCCTCTAGAAAGTGTCCCATGCCCTCCCCAAGATTCATGTCTTCCATTAAAATTCTTAGGAAAAGGACAAGCCACACTGGTCACTAAATCTGAGCACTGCACAACACTTAGCACATAGGAGGTACTGATAAAAATCCGAGTTCATGAGTCCTGCCTCCATGAAGAAAACGGCATCTTATATTTGAAGATACACTAAAGGTTTGACATATAAAAACCATCCATTTAGCCGGAAGCCGGTGGCTCATACCTGTAATCCTAGCTACTGAGGAGGCTGAGATCTGAGGATCACGGTTCAAAGCCAGCCCGGGCAGGAAAGTCCATGAAACTCTTATCTTCAATAAACCACCAGAAACCCAGAAGTGGCGCTGTAGCTCAAGTAGGAGAGTACTTGCCTTGCACTGAGGAGTGCAGGGACAGCGCCCAAGCCCAGAGTTCAAGCCCCACAACCAACAAAAAAAAAAAAAAAGAAAGAAAAGAAAACCATCCAGTCTTCTTTCTTATGAAATACCTACAGATAAGATTTTCTTTCTGTAACTTTCAAACTAAAATCTTTTTTTGTTTGTTTTCCAATACTGGGAATAGAACCCCAGAGCCTTGTGCATGTTGACAAGTGTTCTACCTACTAAGTGAAATTAAAATCTTTCAAAACTGCTTTGGGAAAGAATGTGGCCCAATGGTTCATTTTGTGTGAGAACTTGTGATCTCTTTTCTAACAGAACAGGCTCATCAAATGACAACTGGACTCTAGAATTACACAGTTGCAACAGAAGGTAATGAATCCCAAACTCAGTGCAATCACAGCCTCTTTTGATTCAGTTCTCTCACAAACCATATCCTTTAAAGAAATTGAATACAAAGGTTCCTCTCAAATATCTCAGAGCATAACTACCTTTCTCTAGGAATGGATCCAAATAAGTGTGAAGAAATGAATTCAAGGGAATATGGAGAAGTGTCAGTTTGACGTATTCATACACTAGATAGTACACTTACACAGAGCTTGTGCAAGAAAGAGAGGAGGGGGGGAAGAAATGAAGATGAAAGAAAAGAACAAAAACTATTCATGTATTCAAACTATGTAGCAATTAAATTCTGGTTAGACCTTTTTATTCTAAAAGGAAAAAAAGTGAGTCCACTACAGCAATTCCTAAAGAAGTGACCACACTGACACTATTTAGCAGAAAACCATAAATACTCACTACTGAAATTGATGGTTGACTTTAAAATTCAATTACACCCATCTTATAAAAGAAGCATGGCTTTATTATAGTCACTCCTTGGCAGCTGTCATAAATTATAACATTGGCTTGAAAGCCAATGGGTTTCACTAGACCTTTATAATGTAGCAATCTCAAGTCAGCTGTATTTGGGTGGTGGTGACAAAGTCAGCTGATCTCTCCATGTGGGCAGATTAAACATTAGCATTCCTGCTTCTGTTATTCAGAATGATTATTGTTAATAAGCATTAATTGGTTATCACATACTTTCAAACACTGTCCTCATTTCTACAGCTAAATCCTTAGTGGTTTCTTCTGGCTGAACAATGACATTGTACATTTCACCACATTAACCAAAAACACTTTGGGGTCACACTAAGAAAACAAAATAAAATCAGTATATTCATTTAAAAAACTATCTGAGACTAGTTAAAGGAAATTAATATACTGCAATTTATTGGTATGTCCTACAAAAATAAACCACTCAGCTTTTATTACCTCATGAAGTGCCAAAGGCTAAAAAAGAAGATATACTGGATAAACAAATGGGAAAGAATATGTCTCCAGTATTGATTTTCACTACATAATAGTGCATCAGATATTTTAGGCATTTTATATAACTTACTCTTCACAATAACTATATTAATACTCACAAGTGAGAACTCAGGAGTTTAATGAATTACTACTGATTGTCCAAGATATACAGTCTAACAGCCTTACTCTTAAACCCATCTTAGTTTCATTCTGATTATAGTAGAAATTAGTGGCCACTAGTTTGTCTTCCTCTTGCCTACTACATATACGATCAGTTGGTTCCAGTATAATAAAATCCCCAATTAAAAGAACATATCACACAAGACGTCCTATGTACTATACCATTATATGCCAACAGTAAAACTAAGTTATCCATGAAAAACGAAAGCTCAGAGGTTGAGGGACCTGTCCAAGGTCACTCAGTTCCATAGAGCAGCAGCGAGAACCAGGATCATCTGACTCAACCCATATTCCTAACTCATGCAACATATAAATCCATAGAAAAGCCTCAAGTCAATAGCTTTGACTAGTCAACTAGCCTCAAGGCAATTAGGCCCTCAAAAGTCCCTAAATCATCAAAATGCAATCTCTATTTTGATTTGGAAGGGGAGGGATCAAGAAAATAAATGGCTAAGAAAATTTGGTTGGTTGTTTTTTTTTCTGTGATGCTATTTCTAATAACTATATTGGGCTTGGTACACATACAGTAATCACTTGAAACTTCAATACCTCTTTTACAGTATTCCACCATAAGATTTGCTATTCTGAACCATACTTCTTCAAGAAGAAATAATCAATTATATTCACAGCACTGTACTATTTCCTAGAGGGAGGATATAAAAATCCACTAGATCTTAGATTTTTTTTAACAAGAGTTAGACTAAAAAGGAGTTTCACATCACTAAATCTGAGTAAGCTAGAAAATCCAATTAACTATAATACCAGCTATAATGCCAGCACTGCAGATAATCCAAATTTTACTGATTGTCGATCAAAACCTTGAAATTATTTAAACATAAGGAATTTTGATATGAATGTCCTTGGTTTCTTACTGAGACCCAACTGCAATGAATTATTTAGCACAAAACTGGAGGGACTCCAGCAGAGTCATTAGCATTAGTAAATACACAGTTAATGTGTTTTAGAACAGAGCTTAATGGACTCCAGGACCGGCCTGCGTGATGGTTTGGGTGGGGGGCTAAAACATCCTTGTTAATAATGCACGGGACTCCTCACCTCACACTCTTCTCGGTTTCAAACTTCATCCCTAGGTCTGAAGAATGAAACTACAAACCCATCTATGCAATAAGTAAAATCAGCACTCCATACTGGTTTCTTAACAGACTTGGAGTCAGCTTGGGAAAGATGACACTTGAATGCACTAACACAAATGTTTAAATCAAAACCAGTAACAACAACAACAAAACAAAAAAGGTGACTAGATTCTGTTCCCCGTATTCTGTCACTTGATGAAAGTTTGCTTTTCCAATGAATGGGTGACACTTATTGGCACTCCAGGGTTTTATTTCCAGGGATTAGCACCAGTATGATTAATCTCCATTAACACCTTCATTAACATGGATGGCCAGTAAAACAAAGGCCAGGGGGTTTCCTGGGCGCGCTGGGGGGTGGGGGTGGGGGGTTCTGTGCCCGCGGGTTTCTCTGGCTCGGGGCAGTTATCAGTGAAAGTTGTGACAGTTGGGGAGGCGGCTCCATCTTCAGGGTAAAAGGCGTTCTCCGTGGCTCAGCCTCAGCACGGACCCAGCCTCTTCCCCACGGCACCGCGATCACCCGGCTACAGCTCGGGTCCTGGACTTTTTTTCCCCCCTCGAAGAATCCTAAACACTCTTTGGCTCGGCTTTTGTTGGTTAAAGACAATGGCCCCCCGAGCTCGAGCGAATGGAACAAGTTCGGGAGCCTCCATGTCCAGACAAACTTCGCTCCAACAGCTGGACGCTGGGGGACACTTTGAGGACGGAATTACCAAACCTCGATTTCTAGGACTCGAGGTACGGAACAAAAGGTCCCCAGGTATTCGTCCCACTTCCCTTCAGACTGACTCTATTAAACAATACCGGGGCGCACTCGTCCACCTTTCGCTCATTCCCAACGCTAAATTATCCCCCGAGTCCATCATTAACAAAGCCTAAAAGGGTTCAGAGCAGGGCAGCCTGGCAGCCCGGGACGGCCCGGTGGAGGTAGGGGCCGGTGTCCCCTCGTCCGTCCCCCGCGGGCGGGAAGTCACCGCAGCGCGAGTGGCAGGAAGGAGACACCCAACTTGAAGGCTTGAGATGGTCCGCCAAGGCACCCCCGGATCCAGCGGGGAGGGGGTGTCTCTCCTTTTCGTCCTGGCCCTCCCGCGGGTCCCCAGCACAGTTGCCTGCATCCCTCCCTCCCTCCCTCCC
>NW_012267306.1:3067897-3122336 GCF_000151885.1 Dipodomys ordii
CCCGCCCCGCCCGCGCGGGGACCGTGGACCAGAGGCCGCACCCTGGACGGAGCTCGGGTGGTGCGCACCAGTTACCGAAAGGCGGAGGGCCGACGGGGCCTGGCGTCGGAGCGTTTCTCCTTGGCACCAGCGTGTGCTCGCACCGGGCGCGGAGTTGGAGGGGGTCGCCCCGGATGAAGGGCACGAAGGCCGCGGGGACGCACTAGAGTTCGGTGGAGACTTTTTTTCTGCGCCCCCCACTCCGTAAGTTTGCAGACGCAGCTAGGAAGTGAGAGAGAGAAAGGGGGAAATGGGCCTGCTTTTCTAAGGCCAAGCGCCCGGGATGAAGCCGGGCACCTCCCTCCCTACCCCAGAAGACAGACCCCATGCTGCTTCTCCAGGGCCCCGAGTCTCACACTGGGAGATGGGGTGGAGATGCTGGCGATGGCTGATCGGGAATACCTGTCACGCTGTAAACAGTACACACAGCCCCCTGGCTGATTGGGTTCCTCCTTTCGCAATCTATTTCTAAATTGGAAGAGTTCGAGGTTAAAAGATTCTGATTTCCTTTCACTCCACCTCAAACATGAACTACAACGCAAGAGGATGGGCCACTTGGTAAAATCCCAGGACAAACAGTTCGGGCAGCAAACACACTTCGTCTTTATTCTAATGCACGTGGTTCTGTGAGAACTCCAAACGTCAGTCTCCCTGGGGAGAGAGGAGGAAGAAGGGGAGGGCCTGAGTGTGCTGATTTGGGGCCAACAAACTCCTTATGAATAGAAATGTTGGTAATCTTGAGTCATCTGACTGTGTAAGAAATAAGAACTTGGGAGGGTGTGACAATGCTGTTTGGTTTAAGGGAAGTTTTGGGGAGTTTCGTGAGAAGGTTTTGTCTTAAAACAAAAACTAGCCCCCTGCCTTCCTTAAATTGTGAGGTAGAACACTGATTTGTTCTGCCCTGCACTGAATACATTACAGGGTCTTGATAGATTGCCACTGATAAAAGGCAGGAAGCCAAGCCAAGTGCTAAGGAAAGGAGAGCCAGAATTCGTGAGCGAAGTCAGTGTGTGTTAAAACACAAGGATGTTGGATCCTGGCCACTGTATCTACATAATTACAGACCACACCAAGTGTGGCCCAGTGCAGGAAAAAAATTTTGAAGTTTTACCACTTCCTCGGATTAAGAAGGGAGAAAGTTCTTAACACTTATGAATGAAAAAGAAACAGGCAAGCAATCAAAATGAGGTGAAGAATGGTCACTACTTTAATAAAGTTTACTACAATAAGTCTATAGCTATGAATTGTTCACTCTGACAAGGGCTGTTTCTAATACAATATATAGGTTCAGTGGTATTATGTATAAATAAGAGTAAATATGTCTTTTACTTCCAGTATTTTTTACTTTAAAATATATAGTCAACTTTTGCTTAAATTACCATCTATGCACACAAAACTATAGCATACAGCCATTTAAAAAATATAAAATAGATCCACATATACTGATAGCAAAGTATGTCTAGGATAAGTGGAGAACATATTTAACATAAAATTACTTGTGGTAATATATACACATATTCACATTGTATATATAGAAACTTTCTGGGGGGAAGGACATGCACACACACACACACATGTTTGTACCTAGAAAATAATTTTGCCTTTGCACCTTATACCTGTAAATATAGTCTGAGTGTCTAACAGCCCAAAGAATGTATTGCTTTTATATAATAAAAATGCTAATTTAAATGTAAGATTTCTTCCTTTTTTCAACCTGACCCCCAAACCTCACTTCTCACAACTCCAAAAAGAAGAGCGAGGGGAAAAAAAAGTGTAACTGGCAAGAGTTTAGTCACAGGCCAGAAAACACTTCATAAATATAATAGCTTACTTTTTCATTACATATTTATCTTCTTCCTTTCTTGAGTATATATTAAAAGTTGCAAATTTTGCAAGAAACTACAACGCAAAGCAGAAAATTAACTGTGCTTTTAAGATACGTAATCTGGTACTTAAGTATTCAACGCTTGATATACTTACTTGTTTTACACTTGCATTCATGTTAGACTGTACGTCTCTTGAAGTCAGGGACCCTAACATGGGAAAAGCAGTGTCTACTTTGTAGAGGACACAAATGTTTAGCAGGTGAATGCAGAATGGATCGCTATCACTGAGAATTGATATGTTGCTTGGGGACACAAAGATGACTCTCCAGCATTTGTGTGGCATATGTGCTTTCAGTGGGAAGATCGGCCTGTGCCAGTTCTCTGGATTTACTTCTGATTCAGAAGGTTATCATTTTGGATGGCCTGAATTAAAGGTACAGTACTGCCTATCTATGCACAGAAAAGCTTATCTAGGGACACAACCCACCATGAACCAGATTCTTCAAGTCAAATATGCAAGTATTCAACAGTGATACTCACCAGAAACTATGTTGGAAATGAACTATACAACTTGGGGGGAATGGGTCCAGGAGGGGAAAAAACAGGAGAAAATGAGGGAGGGGGTGACACTGATCAAAAAGAAATGTACTCATTACTTACATACCTGTAACCCCTCTGTACTTCACCTTGGCAATAAAAAAGAAATAGAGTAAACTCCTAAATCCAAGGATTTAGGAGTTTAGTGCCTACTAAGTGCTATGAAACCTAAACCAGTGATTTACCAACTTCCTTACTGATAAAAAGAAGGGTTTGAACTAGATAACCTCTAAGGTCACTTGTAGCTGCAACTATCTGTTTCTAAAATTTTGGTATTCTCTCTTACATACTAAAGGTAGATATCTAGATCAATGGAGAGTAAATCATATACAAATAAGATAAAGACCCATTGACAAAAATTCTATGAAATCTAAGATACATTATTTTAGCCATATTAGACAAATTATACTTGCTATAAAATATAATGTATATTATTTCATATAAGAAAAATAGTAGGCTACTATGACAGCAGTAGATATTAAGGAAAATAATGCTAATCTAACTAGATAAAATATAGAGGATAGAATCAAAATTCAAATACCAACAGAAGCAGACTCACTGACCTGAAACAGTATGAAAAGATGTTATCAGAGAAAAGAAATCCATGTGAAAAGGATGCTAAAGATGTGGATAATAGAGATGGAAAATGAAGTTGACAAAAGAAAGTACGTTTATTAATATAAAGTTTTATAATTCAAAGTGTACATAAAGATTGACTTCCAATCAGTGTAATTTTTATTGCAGTGATAGAAATTTACATAAGGAAATCACCTCTTAGTACTCTTAAAAATTCACTCTCACCCCCAAAGACTGAAGTAACACACAATTTAAGTGGTTTATACCACTTTTTCCAGTGAGTCATCAGTGCAAATGGATCATGGAATCCAAAACTTTTGTCACTGTCTCTTATATTACAACTGTTGAAATCTTTATTACTTTTTGCAAAAGAGCAATTGGAATCAGAGAGGGAGGGACATATGGTATTACAGGAACTAGTGTGTTTACATAGTTCAGATCCTTTCACATTTGCAGACCCAGTTCTCGGCTGACACAAATCTCCAGAAATTCCAAGACCAATATTACCTAATTATTTTATGTGTAACCCTATATTTCTCATCATACATTTGAGGAGTCCTAGAGATCTAAATAAGTTTATTTACTTTCAAATGGTTGTAGGAACAAACTTCCAGACAATGTCACACATAAATTGGTTTTGAAGACAAAAAAACTACCAAGACCAAAGTATGTACTTAAAAACTTGTAAATTCCCTTCTCCTAGTAAACCATGCTTAAAGATTATAATGGCATATTATTCCTAGTTTTCGCTGTTACATAATTTATACTCAAGAAATTTATATGGAAAATATCTGTCACCATTCTAAGATACAATTTACTTAATAATACCCTTTGGTATTGTTTTATATGTTGTACAAACATGTCATTAACTAAAGTTAATGTCATTAACTGTCATCTACCAATGTCAATATTATAGTTTATCATGAGCATCAATCAGAACTAAACTTCAGAAGCCAGCTCTATGTAACTGAGCTTCAGACATAGATGTGAAAGTGGTTAGGACATATTACTTTATGGAACTAAAACCTTATGTCTTTTGGTCAGTCCAGACAAGTCATGTTAGGAGCAATTGAAAAATGTAGCTTTCTTATAAAAAAAAATCCTACTCTTTCCTTCCATGATCCTTAATATTTCATCTGTATTCATGGTCTATTCTCAAGTACTTATGCCATAAAAATTATCTACAGAAAGATAGTATCATAGTACATTCCCTACCCAAAATGACAATTATAATTTTTAAATGAAACCCAAAGAATTTATACTTTTATAACAGGCTATGAACTGATGAGTTAATTTTTATCTTAGCCCATGCTACTCCAGGATACATGACCATAATCCCTATTACACATGGATATTGGTAAAATGCCCAATATATCCAAAATTATCACACAGGTTCCAATTTTAAATGGAGACATACTTTATCAAAAAGCATAGGGTTGCCGGGTACCAGTGGCTCACACCTGTAATCCCAGCTACTCAGGAGGCTGAGATCTGAGGATCGCAGTTCAAAGCCAGCCCAGGCAAGAAAGTCCATGAAACTCTAATCTCCAATTAACCATCAGAAAACCAGAAGTGGTGCTGTGGCTCAAGTAGTAGAGCACTATCCTTGAACTGAAGAGCTGAAGGACAGCGCCCAGGCCCAGAGTTCAAGACCTACAACTAACCAGCAGTGAGTTTGAACTAAGAGCCTCATGGTTACTAGACAGTGCCCTACTGCTGAGCTATTCCTCCAGCCCATTCCTGTACTAGTTATTTTTGAGGTAGGGTCTTGATTCCCACCATGGCATGTGCTGGAACATGGTCCTCCTCTTTTCATCTCTCATCATATCTAAGATGAAAAGTGTGTGCCAACCACACAACCCAAATGTCCATTCACAGACGAATGCATAAAGTATGATAGCACTTCTTTAAAAAGGAAGAACACTCTAACACATGCTACAATGTGCTTGACCCTTGAGGACATTACGCCTAGTGTGATAGAAAAAGACAAATAGTGCTCATACATATGTGGTATGATTACACTTATGCGAGGTACTTAGAGTGATCAAAGGCATGGAGGCAGACAGACTGTGATGGCCATGAGCCAGGAGGAAGTTATTAGTCAATGGATATAGAGTTTTAATTCTGCAAGACAAAAAGAATTATAAATTCGAATGATAGCAAGGGTTGTACAAAATTATGGATGTTTAATAGTATTAAATTCAACATGTAAAAATGGTTAAGATGGTAAATGTTATGCATTTTATTTGACACAGTGAAGCCTGGGGGAAGAGAGTGGAGAATAGACTAATTGTCCTAGTGACCAAGGGAAGAGGAAAAGTAAAGAGTAGAAAAATGTATTCAATGTGGGAATCAGAAAAGAGAATGTTCAGAGTGCACAGTATTGTCGAGAAAGGTAACTGAAATAGGCATGGGATCGCAGGGAGAGGCACAGACTGTTAGAAACCCTGACTACAACAACGTCTGCGCACCAGGGTAGGTGGATTACATGCAGCAGAAGTACTCTATTGAATAGATTATAATAGCAAAATTTCGCAAGATTTTATTGTGGGTTAGATGGTATTTTAAACATTTCATTTTATTTAATCCTAAAATAACAAGCTTTCTGAAGAGATGCTATTATTAACATCCCCATGTTTCAGATAAGGAAACTTAGGTGGAAAGAAGGTAAGCAGTTATTCAAAGTAATTAAGGCAGGCAGCAAATAGTCTAGAAATGGAACAAATTCTTAAATATTGTTCTGGGCCCTTCACATGATCTGTACAAAATAAACCCTACTCACCCATCTATTCAGAAAGCCTACTGTATACCAAGAACTGTTCCAAGCTCCGCTAATTCAACAGTGCACAAAGCGAAGCCCTCACTTTCCACTGGAGGTACACATCACCAAACATTAACATTCCTGTGTTCTTTCAGTACTCAGCGCAGTGAACACCGAAAAGGTACAGTAAAGTAAGAAGCTAGTTAGAGAGGAAAGCTATTTCATTTGATCACAGGCTTTTCTAAGATGATAGTCCAGCAAAAACCTGAGTTAATTCAAGGTTTCAGCCATAAGTGGATTCATCTGAGGCTGAAGAAACTGAAGTTTCTGGGTCAAGGATGAAGCTGACCCAGCAACAAGAAGGCCTGGAGCAGGGGAAACTGGAAGGCTATTGAAGTGAGTGAAGAAGCAGAGACAGTGCCTCATTCCAATTGTTCCAGGTGGGACAAGAGGCCTTTGGAGGATTTGGAGCAGAACAGTGACAAACTCACAGATAGATAGATAGATAGATAGATAGATAGATAGATAGATAGATAGATAGATAGATAGATAGATAGATAGATAGATAGACAGATAGACAGACAGACAGAT
This sequence comes from Dipodomys ordii, assembly GCF_000151885.1. NCBI lineage: Eukaryota > Metazoa > Chordata > Mammalia > Rodentia > Heteromyidae > Dipodomys > Dipodomys ordii. The sequence continues at coordinate 3,074,288 of NW_012267306.1, forward strand.
AGATAGATAGAGATGAATATAAAAACATATACATGTGAATGCATATGCATGTGTGTAGATATATAATTTGATATATACATGTGACTTGTGACTTTGAATTTTATGACCATCACCTCACCTTTCTTGATTCTCTAGAGTTGTGCTGTCATGTGACTACTGAACATTTGAAATGGGACTAGTCCAATCAAAGAGTGTGATTAAGTGTAAAATGCATATGTTAAGTGTATGTAACATTTACATAACATTTAAGAAAATACATTTAAATTCATTACATCAATGTTTCTTTCTTTTTTCTTTCCTGTGGTCGTGGGGCTTGAACTCTGGGCCTGGGCGCTGTCCCTCAGCTCTTCAGCTCAAAGTGAGCACTCTGCCACTTGAGCCACAGCGCCACTTCAGGTTTTCTAGTGGTTAACTGGAGATAAGAGTCTCATGAACTTTCTTGCCTGGGCTGGCTTTGAGCTGTGATCTTAGCCTCCTGAGTAGCTAGGATTACAGGCGTGAGCCACTGACACTGGCCAGCATCAATGTTTCTTCTCTCTCTCTCTCTCTCTCTCTCTCTCTCTCTAAGGAAAATGTAGCTACTAGATAATTTTGTTATGTGTTTGACTCAAATTAGATTTCTGTTGGCCAGCAGAAAATCTTCTCAACAAATCTTCCGAAAATCTTCGTGTGGGGTTGTCAGCATCAGAATGCTCTGAAAGCACAATAAAGTGTTAAGGGTAGGGTTTGCTGAGTCTTCTTCAAGAAACGTATTATTTCACAATGAGATAAAATAGTAAGATGGCACTCAGCCAAAAAAAAAAAAAAAAGTACTGTTCTTTGGGACATAGATAAGGCTATAAACTGGGCTGTGGTTTGGGGTTGATTTTCCTGGTTGAGGTGACGTTTGTATAAAGCAATCTGCAATGTTTCCCTCCCAGCCTGCCTCCTCCATCTCCTTATGTTCCAAACATACCTGGGCCACATTAAGAATGCACTTTTTCCCAGCCATGGAAGGTTTTATTCTTGCAAAGCACTCAGCCCTTTATAGATTTGAACCTCAGCCTATTTAACATGATATTGTAATTATCCGATCTACTCAAGCAAACAGATTCCAAATGTTAGTAATTACATCTATAATCATAATTATAGAATACTCCTGGTTCTCCTATGTAATCCAAAATGTGGCCCATTGGAATGGGCATGCTTGCTCTAACCAAGATATTTGTTTTTGTGTGTTTATATCTATGGAATACTTCACAAGGACATCACTTAAGTAATATTTTTATTTACTTGCAACAACATTATTTAAAAAAATATAAGACACTGGGCTTTGGTGGGAATGAGACAACTATATTATTGTATCCCCAGGCCTTGATTAGGAAAAAAGGAGAAAAAAAGAAAAATATTTGTATGGAATTTTCCTCTCATTTTTTTGCCTATTTGGCCCCCTTATTCTTTTGTGTGACAGGCCTGTATTCTCAATTGTCAGTCTTTGTGTTTGGAGTTTTCTCCTTTCTCTGAGTTCCTCTAGTCTTCTCTCTCTCCATGTCTCTCTCTCCCATCCTCCAAGGTCATCTTTATCTTAAACCAAGCAAGTTGTTTGTGTCTTTTTACAAAACAACTTACCTGAAGTAAGTTGTTACTTACAACTTTATGAACCACTCTTTTATTTTGATTTTTATTTTGAGTATTTTTATCTAAATATTAACTCTTTATCGCTCTATTATTCTTTATCACATAAAGAGTTTGTAAATATTTTCTCCAGTTGATTCTGTCTTCGGTCTGTTGACTGTTTCCTTTGCTGTGTGCAAAAGCTTTTCAGTTTGAAGTAATCCTATCTGTGTATTTTGGGCATGCTTATAGTTTTTGTGTCAGATAAAAAGAACAACATTGCCAGACTTACATCATGAATTATTTCCTTTATGTTTCCTCCTGGTAGTTTTATAGTTTCAATTCTTTAAGCTGTTTTGAGTTGATATTGTATTAACTTATATAAGGGTCTTATTCTTCAGAATATGGATATTCAGGGTTTTGAGTTCATTTAGAAATAAGCCTATCCTTTCCCCATTCCATTAATTATTGAATTCACTTCAATTAGCCTATCCACTGCATATGATACAGTTGACCCCTTCTGCCTTGAAATAGTCTGCCTCTCTTTTTTTTTTTCTTCCATGATGCTGTACTCTGGCTCTTGACTTCCCAGTTGGCTACTCATTCTCAAACACCTGTCTGACTTACTTGATTCTATATGACCTCTACACACTAGGGATCTCTGGTTCTATAACAGATACTTAGAAACTGCTTTTGCTAAAATGCATACTTCTTCCTTGGACCCATAAGTAAACTGCAAATGTAATTAAAGCTGTCCTTTACTCGACTTTCTCCTGTGTAATCACCATGGATTCTGGGAAGGACAGGAAAGAACAATACTATCTTTATGATGAGAAACTGAAACTACTCGCAAGGAAAGGAAGAACAGAGCTTAATAGGATAGATTATCCCCTAAGTGAGGACAATTACCTATAATGATGTGGCTCCATCCTGCAGCAGGCGGAATCATCTCATGGGAACCAGACTGCAGCCCTCAAGTGATGACAGCCATAACAACGTCTCCAGAATTTCTCATAGAACCAGAACTGGATGAGTGCCTGTGGCTCACGCCTGCAATCCTAGCTACTCAGGAGGCTGAGATCTGAGAATCCTGGTTCAAAGCCAGCCTGGGTCGGAAAGTCTGTGAGACTCTTATTTCCAATAAACCACCAGAAAACCAGAAGTGGTGCTGTGGCTCAAGTGGTAGAGTGTTAGCCTTGAGCTGAGGAGCTGAGGGACCAGTGTCCAAGCCCAGAGTTCAAGCCCCATGACCACACACACACACACACACACACATACACAGAACCAGAACTGTGGTAATAATCAACCAGGCTACATTTTGCCTGGGACTGTTTAAGTTTGTATACCTCTCTCCCTCTATCCCTAATTCTTCCTCTATTTAAACCTAAAGCTCATGTCAATACCCCACAAAATGGACTGCCTCTTCCCATGTCATACCTATGCCAAATAATAAATCTTTCTCTGTCTTTCACCTCCATTTATTTGTCTCTTTATTTGGGTATGAAGGCAAGTGGCTGGACCTAAGATGTGGCGTCTATGAAGTAGGTCTAGAGCTCTAGTTACAGTATCATCTATCTGTCTGTATATCTATCTGTCTATCTGTCTGTGTCTGTCTGTGTATCTACTATCTATCTGTCTACAAACACACACACACACACACACACACACACACACACACACACTTCTATGTGTATGTGTGTCTTCTTTTTGCCCAAAAGTATGGAAATCATCCATTCAACTATGTGCTAACTTGAACTAACCAGTTCCTATAGCCAAGAGTATTTTGATTGACCTAGATCAACTGCCTATGAAAAGTTTTAGGTAGCAATTTTCAAATGGATGTGAAATATATTGCTTTTGAAAAGACTACATTGGACACAGTAAAAAGAAAATGCAGTGTTAGATAAGAAACTGAAGTAGAAAGAACAGATCCATTGTTTAGACTTACTACAACGCAAGATGATGACAAAGGGCTTGCTATCTAACATTTGCTTCTCTGTCCTTTATCAAGTCTTCTGAGTAAGAATGATTGAAAGGACAATGGTAAAGAGGAAGAGAAGCACAATATGGAAAAAATGAAATTATAGTCCCCTGTGGAGCCAGAGAAGACACAGAGAGAGAATAGCAAAGATCTTAGTTGGACAAAATTGACTCCAAATTCTGAATCAGCCAATTATTATTGGTAATTGACAAGATGGTGGCCAGGGACAAGATGCTTTACTCAGCCCATCTGTATTTTAGATTTAATGTGATTTCTCACATAATAAACTTCATAATGAATGCAAAGTGCTTTGCATAGATTCAAGTACAGCCCAACATGAATAGTGGCTATAATACAATATCCTTTTCTGAGATAGGATATCATTATTTTTCACAGCATTATTTACCATAGCTAGGATATGGAACCAACCCAGATGCCCCTCAGTAGGTAAATGGAATATATATATATAGTGGAATTCTATGCCTCCATCAGAAAGAATGACATTGCCCCATTTGTTAGGAAATGGAAAGACTTGGAAAAAATTATATTAAGTGAAGTAAACCAGGCCCAAAGAAACATAGGTCCCATGGTTTCCCTTATTTGCAATAACCAGTATATGTTTAGGACAAGCAGAAAAGGTCAAAAGTTATGTACATATGACCATATAGGATGATGTTGAGCGAAATGAACCTGAAGATAGGGACACAAATGTCATTTTTCTTTCTTGCTATTGTTTCGAACATATTAATAATGTACCATGTGATTTTGTTGCTTTGTCTGTTCCTCCCCCATGGTATAACCCTTGTTTTCACTGTATTTGGTGTCAGTGCCCTGCATCTTGTGTATCCACTTCTCTAATTCTGGGAGGGGAAGGAAAAAACAAAATGCTGAAATAAGGATACAGGCTGACCCATTGTAACAATGAGATGTACAAAACACTATGTTGAAAACAAACTTTACAACTTCAGCAGGGGGGGTGGGGGAATAGTTGTGGAGGTGGGAGGGAAGGGATGGTAGGGGGAAAACAAAGAAGGACACAATAATGCTTGATAGGAAATGGACTTATTACCTTGCTCATGTAACTGTAACCCTTCTGTACAGCATTTCTACAATTAAAAAAACATACAAAAACATAAAAAGTACTGAGGAAAAAGAAAAGCATTTCCTTGTCATGTTTAATTTTTTTTCCATTTAACACCACTTTAAAGAAAAACTAAAATGTTAAATTATTAATATGAATCTCCTCATTTATCTTTGTATTATGTAATGCTAGCTTTCAATGCCATGCAAAAGCATTATATTTACAGGCAAAATCATCACAATTATATGGTGCACATTTTATGGATTGAATATATGTATGTATTGTTTTCTTTTTTTATTGTCAAGGTGATGTACAGAGGGTTACAGATACCTAAGTAAGGTAGTGAGTACATTTCTTGTCAAGCTTGTTACCCCTTCCCTCATTTTTCTCCTACTTTCCCTCCCTCCAACAACCCCCCACGCTGTACAGATCATTTCCAACATACTAACATATTGTCTTGTGCATATCAATGTTGCATTGGTTCTCCCCTTTTCCTGTACTATTGTTTTCTTACAAGAACAATGGAAAGACCACACAAAATAAATGACTATGTTTTCCACTTCTTTACATATGCACATCATCCCAACATTCTACCTTTTACTGCAAGAAAAAAGAACTATGGTTTGTCGTACACTTCACTTTCTTTCTATTGCATTGTTGTTAGTAAAAAAAAAAAAAAACAGCTGGTTAATACAGGCAAGTAATGTAAGAAAGGATATGGTGGGGCTGGGAAGGTGGTTCAATGGTAGAGCACTTGCCTTGCATGCATGAGGCCCTGGGTTCGATTCCTCAGCACCACATAAGCAAAAAGAAAAAAGCCGGAAGTGGCTCTGTGGCTCAAGTAGTAGAGCCTTGAGCTGAAGAGCTGAGGGACAGTGCTCAGGCCCAGAGTTCAGGCCCCACAACTGGACCCCCCCCAAAAAAAAATAGACAAAAAAAGAAAGGATAGGGTAGGGTTCCTTCATTGGTTGTAAGTGTTTCTTAGAATAGTTGCTCTTTTCTTGTACTGGAAGCACATTTTGGTTGAATTGGAAAGTGCGGCTTGGCTTCTTGGGGCTTTATCAGGTAGTATTAGCTTTGCTTATTTTGAGTCTTCCTTAATGCTATCATAGTAAGATTTCAAGCCTTGCCTAAGAGACTTTGGGAATGGTGTACATACTATTTACTTTTTTTCTTTCTTTGTTTTTCTTTTCACTGGTCCTGAGGCTTGAACTCTGGGCCTGGATGCTGTTCCTGAACTTTAGTTCTCAAGCCTAGTGTTCTACCACTTGAGCCACAACTCCACTTCTGGTTTTTCTTGTAGTTTAGTGGAGATAAAAATTCCAAGTATTTTCCTGACTGAGCTGACTTAAAACCATGATCCTCAGATCTCAGCCCCCTGAGTAGCTAGGATTACAGGTGTAAGCCACCAGCACCTGGCTTACTATTTACTTTTGATAAATATTGGAGGAAGCTGTGTTTGTGTGCACGCACATGTGTGCACATGTGTGTATTTTAATGATAACAAAAACATCACTGGGTGGTGATGTTACTGTCACTCACAGTATCTGTTACTCACAGTTCATGCGGCTGGGAAATTCAAGTGAAGATGCCTGTTGATTCCCTGGTGTGGTGAGGAAACTCTCCTTGGTTTACAGACAGCTTTCTTCTTGCTGTGGAGGGAATAACCAACCCCATTTCCTATGGCTTATTCTCCTGACCTAATCACTTCTCAAAAGCCTCATGTTTAAGGAGTTATTAGAACAAATTTGAGGAACAGGGCACACAAGCAGAACTGAGCTTAAAAATAGTGTGGGGCCTAAGTAGAACAGAAAGCAATAGTGCATTTAATGCATGGGTTTAAACTATACCTGATTCCTTGGAAAAGATATTGGTCAAGAAATTCATTGTTTGTGCTTCAGTTTTCTCATGTATATGTTACATGATGGTATGTCACATCAGTTAGGTTACATTGTGTTAAGTTTGTGGAGCCTGTCTCACACTGTAAGAATTAACTAAGCCAAGGAACTACTTACAATAGTTCTTGGCATGTTAAAATTAATATTAAAATTTCTGTTCAAATTAATAAATCATTAGCATGAAAATGACTTCAAATACAACACTTATGTACAGACAGACATTTAAACTACCCAAATAAAAACTCATTGACATGGGCTGGGAAGGTGGCTCAGTGCTTCCTTGCATGCATGAGGCCCTGGGTTCGATTCCTCAGCACCACATAAGCAGAAAAAAGCTGGAAGTGGTGTTATGGCTCAAGTGCTAGACTTCGACTGAAGAGCTGAGGGACAGTGCCCAGGCTCAGAGTTCAGGCCTGGCCCCACGATCGACCAAAACAAAAACAACAAAAACAACTCATTGACACATGAAGAGTCTGTTCTTATTGTGTACATTAAAAAACTATCATTTCCAATGAATACATCATTTCATGCTTAATCCCTAGCCACAAATAAACATTGTGAAATATTCATGAACAAAATTCAGACATTTCTGAAGTTTTCGTACCCAAAACCAGAGGTTAGGTTTACCTTTTCAGCTCTTGGAGATAAATCGACCAACTCCACCATCCCCAAACAGTAAGAAAAGATTTGATTTTCTTTTAACCTTGGTCAACTATGTACAGACATATGGAGATGAAGTGGAATTTCAGATACCACTGAGCAAAGAGCTAGAAGGGGTTCTTTCCTCAAGAATGGCACATTCGATTAGATTACATTTTGATCTAAAAACTTGAGGATACTGGATATCAGTCTTCTTCACTTATAGAGGTCAAGTTGAATTATGAGTGGGACTCATTGGCATCTTTTGAACTTCTGAGTGAGCAAGCATATCATACAACCTCCCTGACTTCATGTCTTTATTCCAAAAGAACCATGGGGAAACTCCTAACAGTCTAACTCCTAAGGGTCCTGTGTAGGTCATTAAATGCATAAGTATATATACATACATGTACAAGCACACATGTACATATATATGTATATACGTGTGTATATACATATATATATATATATATATATATATATATATATATATAACATAGTAGTCTAGAAAACAAGTAATCATCACAGATTCAAGACATAAGTAAGTGCTAGCAGCATGAAAATGTTGGGAAAGAAAAAGAAGACTTTTCTGCTGTTCACAGAAGCTATCTTCTACAACACACACACATACACACACACACAGCTAAAAATCTGAAAAAGAAGAAAGCATTCTACACATGCAAAGAAACAAAATTTACTCCAGTAACTTTGTTCTGAATCGGTTCTTTTTTGTCTGTTACTCAGCAGCAGGTAGACTGGCTTATCAGCCTGGAGCACCAACACTGAATGACTCCCATTCACATCTCTGAAGTACTCTTACCAGTGTTTGTAAGAGAAAACTCACAATTAATCAACTGGAGTTCTTTACTGTTGGTTAGAAACAGAAAATGTCTGGAAATAGTAGGCACTCAATAAATGTTTGTTGAATGAATTAGGAAGTGCTATAATTTTAAACATTTGACAAGATTCCACTCAAGGCCGTTAAAAGTCAAAACAATGGCCAAAACAACCTAGTTACTAGGGAAAAACAATTTCATGAAGAGGGAGTTGAATAATAACAACAACCAGATACCCTCCTGGCTGAATCAACGATGCTGGTGACTGTCATGAATGTTTAATTTGGCACATCTTTTTATTTAAAGACTCAAAAACTTGAAGATGGCATTAAACACATTTGTAATTCATTCTAATATAACATGGAACAAAAAATCCACATGGATTTGATAAATTCTGTGAGAAGACAGACATTCACAAAGAAACACGAGTTCCTCAGGAGCAAGAGAAGGGCCAAGTAAATCTAAACTGGAATACTTGAGACCTAGAAAATGGGTAAAGGAGTTAATTATATTACATACAAGACAGTGGTAAACGCTGGCTACAAGTCATGAAGTTGGAAAAGAAAAGGAGAATTACCTTTCATCTCTTCAAAGAGACTGTCTTTAATCTTTGTCCCAACATTTTATAACTACATGTGTATTTTTAAAAACTTTTTTCAGTCGCTTTATTGAAACATGCCATAGAATTTACCCAAGTAAAGTGCACAATTCAATTATATCTTAATATAATCACCAGGGAAAATTTTACTACTATCTAATTTAACAATATTCCCTCCCTATTTCCACTTCTCCTGTGGGCACCCATTAATTGAATTTCTGTGTCTATGTTGCCTATTCGGGGTGTTTCACATGAATAGAATTATACAATATGTGGCCTTTTGTAACTGGCTTCTTTGATGTGACAACATTTTCAATGTTTAGATTGCTGCAGCATGTTTCAAGATTTTACTTCTTTTCACTGTTGATATTCCATCATATGGATATGCAATGCTTTATTCTCTCATTTACTCATAAAGATTTGGTTTGTTTACACTTTGATGCTATTGTGAATTGTGATGCTACAAACATTCATGTATGTAAATTTTTGTGCAAATAAAAACACAATATATATATACTATATATAATTGTGTCTAACCTTTTACTTTTTAAAAATTGAAACACAATTAGCAGATAATTGTCTATTTTACTAGATTTTAGTAGATCCACAAAATTACACAAAGTCATAAAATGCAATGCATATTCTACAAAATTAAGATAATTGAGGAAAGGTGGGTTAGGGCGAGATGAGAGGCAATGATAAAAGGGGTGACATTGATCAAGATTCCTCGCATTCATGTGCTACTTTGTTGAATAGCAACTCTTTTATACAGATACTTAAAGATAAAAAATTTTCAAGTAACTTTTTATAAACTATACAAGCATCACCGTTGTCTAACTTAAAAAACTACCCACGCCGGTAATGCTAGCTACTCAGGAGGCTGAGATCTGAGGATCACGGTTCAAAGCCAGCCCAGACAGGAAAGTTCATGAGACTCTTATCTCCAATAAACCACTAGAGAACCGGAAGTGGCGCTGTGGCTCAAGGGGCAGAGCGCTCACCTTGAGCTGAAGAGCTCAGGGACAGCGCCCAGGCCCAGAGTTCAATCCCCACGACCGGCCAAAAAACAACAACAACAACAGAAAAGACAAAGAAACAAAAAATTACCCACATAGAAGCTGTGTGCCCACTGACCTCATAGAAGTATTAAATCAATAAGTCTAGAGCCATAGGCTCTTCCTCTGCCTTGGAAAAATGATTTAGTGTCTTGCCCTTTCACTTAATTTGAGCACACACTTAAATTTGTGTATTTGAAAAATAAACACACAGACTTTTTTTTTTTGTTTTTTTGTCAGTCATTGGGCTTGAACTCTGGGCTTGGGCGCTGTCCCTCAGCTCTTCAGCTCAAGGCGAGCACTCTACCACTTGAGCCACAGCGCCACTTCGGGGTTTCTGGTGGTTTATTGGAGATCAGAGTCTCACGGACTTTCCTGCCCAGGTTGGCTTTGAACCATGATCCTCAGATCTCAGCCTCCTGAGTAGCTAGGATTACAGGCATGAGCCACCAGTGCCCAGCAGCCCACAGACTTCAAAAAAAAATGTGTTTCTATATTAATAAAATTCACCCTTTTAAAGTGGCTTTTAGTACTCTCACAAAACTGAGCAACCATTACCCCTGTCTAACTTACACAAAGAAACATGAGTTTCCCCGGGGGCAAAAGAAGGGCCTTGTAAATCTAAACGGGAATGCTTGAGACCTAGAAAATGGGTAAGACACCCTGTGCCATTCCAAGTCACTTCCCATTCTCTCCTCTTCCCAAAACCCTAGTAAACACTCTACTTTCAGTCTTTATGGATTTTCTTCTTCTAAACGGTGGTTCCTAAAACACTTTTTTCAAGCAGAAATTGTTTGGTTAAACACACAAACAACGATTGAGTCTGCAGTCACCGACATTTCCAGACCTTGGATTGTCACTTTCCCTCACTAGAGAAGCTCTCAGTACCTCCTCAGATCCCAGAGTGGAGAGGAAGCCAGGTGTTGATCACATATGGCAAAGTCCTGGCATCGTTGATAGAGAGTGACATGTATCCATCCACACAGAGTGTGTGAATCCCTATAATCATGTAATTACAAACCAAACATGATGATGATGTCAATTGAAAGATTTTGTTTCCAAGAGAGAATTTAAGCATTTGTTGCTGAGGAAGTAAAGAAACATTTTTAAACATTTTTTATTATAAAAAATGTTGTACAGAGGGGCTACAGTTACATGAGCAAGGAAATGAGTACATTTCCTATTGAGCATTGTTACCTCTTCCTTTGTTTTCCCCCTACCACCCCTTCCCTCCCATCTCCACAACTACCCCCCCCCAAAGTTCGTTTTCAACATAGTGTTTTGTACATCTCAACCTGTATCCTTATTTAGGCATTTTGTTTTTTTCCCTTCCCCTCCCCAAATTAAAGTGTATATATAAGATTCAGGGCACAGATATCAAATACAGTGAAAATAGAGGTTATACTGTGGGGGAGGAACATACAAAGCAACAAAAAAATCACATGGTACATTATAAATACGTTCGAAACAATAGCAGAAAGAAAAAAGATATTTGTGTCCTTATCTTGGGGTTCATTTTGCTTAACATCATCTTATATGGTCATATTTACATAGCTTTTGGCCTTTTCTGCTTGTCCTACACATGTACTAGTTATTGCAAATAAGGGAAACCATGGGACCTATGTTTAAAGAAACATTCTTATATACTGTCAGTTGGCATTTGAAATAGTATAACATTTCTCAAGGCCAATTTGGCCAGATGCAAGAAGAAAACCATAAAAATATGCCTACTGTTTTATCCAGAAACTCCACTTTAAGGATTGTACTCTAAAAATTGTCTTTAGGCCAGGTTTGGTAGCACGTATCTTTAATTCTAGGCTGAGCTAGGGGAATCGTAAGTTTGCCATCCATCTGAGCTATGTAGACTTTCTAGACCAGCATGCAATACATACTGAGACCAGTCTCAAAATTAATGGCTTAATTAATTCAAATAACATTTAAAAAGGGAATGTGTTTGGAGCTCTAAGCATATGCGTAGCTGGGCTCTAATGGCTCATATTTGTGTAATCTTGGCTACTCCAGCAGCTGAAATCTGGAGAATTAGCTTTGAAGTCAACCTTTGCAGAAAACTTCTCAAGACTCTAGCTCATTAAGTAATAAAGAGCCAGGCTCCAAGTTTACATCAAGTGGCAGAGCACCAGTGAACGAGAAAGACAAGTGAGCATGAGCCCCTAAATTCAAGACCCAGTATTTCCATACATGTACACACACATCTACACATACATGTACACATATCCACACACATGCATGTACATACATCCACACATACATGTACACATACATGTACACACATACATATACGTGCACACATACACATGCATGTACATACATACACGTGCATGTACATACATACACATACACGGGCACACATCCACACACCTGCATGTACACACATATACACACATGCTCACATGCATAAACACATATGCATGTACATACATACACATGCATGCACACACATACAAACATGCAAATGCACATATACAGGCATGTACACATGCATACACATATGCATGTATGCACATGCACATATACATGTGCACACATCCCCACATGCATGTACACATGCCCACACTCATACATGTACACACACATACACACAAGCACACATACATGCACACATAGATGCACACATAACACATATCCACACATGCATATAAACACGCATACAAACACATAAACATGCATGCACACATGCATGTACGCACACACATACACACATACATGTACACACATACACATGCATGTGCACACATACATGTACAATATACATGCACACGCATACATGCACACGCATACACAATGCATACACACATACAAACACATACATGTACACACATATACACGCATACATGTACATACACATGCATGTACATACATCCACATGTGCATGTGCACAAACACACATGCACACACTCACATATATGTACACGCATGCACACAGCACAAATGCATGCACATACATGCATCCAAGCATGTGCACATGTATGCGCAAACATGTGCGCACATACGCCCATACATGTACACATATATACATGTACACACATGCATGTACATACACCCACACATGTATATGCACACATCCACACATGCATGTGCACACATGCATGCACACACATGCACATGCATACACACATGCATGTACACACATGCACACAAACAGGTACACACATCCACACACATGCATGTACACAATACATGTACACACGTACATGCACACACATACACACATGCATGTACACAAATCCACACACATGTGCACACATACATACATGTACACACATCCGCATACATACCTGTACACATATTTACACACATATACATGCACATGCATGCATCTACACACATGCACGTACACACAAACATGTACATACATGCACATATGCATGTACACACATACATGTGCACGTACATACATACACATACATGCACGTACACATGCATGTACACATACATGCATGTATGTGCACACATACAAACATACACACATACAAGTACACACATCCACATACTGTAGTAGGAAGACCCCCTACTCAGGCAGGCAAGCCCACCTAGTCGTCTGGAGTGACAGAGCCCACCACAACAAAGTTGTTATTAAAGAAGCAACTTTATTGAGAAGGTTCCTACAACGGACCGGCCAGGGCCGCAGCACAGGCTCGGGAGCTGATACTGTGACCCTGAGCGGCCCACATGCTTAGGTTTTTATTGGCAAAAATCACAAGGTGAAGCCTGGTCACGTAGGTGACCAATGAGATTGTCACACACCCAAAAGATTGCACAGTCATACCAGACCACACGCAGGTAGCCAGTGAGGTTACACTTTGTCACATAATGGCTGTTTAAACCAGCCTATCATTTTGGGTTTAAATGACTCACAAATTCAAAGGTAAAGCGGGCTTAAGGTAAACATACACAAAGGAGTTTAGTGGAGTTTAATATATACATGTGAAAAAGGCGGAGTTTATAGTAAACTTGGGATGTGGCCAGCAGGCCAGCATGAGCCTGATTACTGGCTATCTGTTTAGTCTGTCAGTCTTTAACAGAACAATGATGGTGGGTCAAGTTGTTAAGGAGAGGGGGACCTAGAGGCATTCTTTTCATTCCAAGAACTGGGCTGGTTGGAGCCAAGGTTTTTGTTTTTTTCTATAATCCCTAAACAAAAGCAAAACCTGTAAGGAAGCTGTCCCAGCTCCAGTCTCCTCTCAGGGCCTAGTTCATTCCCCCCTTTGACTTGTTCCTGAGTCGAATCATTGACTCAGTTTTTCCATTGGGATGGAATCATATTGAGTTTTCATTACCATTAATTTTACAGCTTCAATCCTCTTTTGTATGAATGACATTAATGCATTAATTACACAAGGGCCAAGTAACAGCATCAGGAGGACAAGAATCAAGGGCCCAGCAATGGCTGAAATCAGAGTTGTCATCCAAGGGGACCAATTGAACAATGTCTCATACCATCCTTGTGAATCCTTCCGCTTTCTCTCCCTTTCATCCAACCTCTGTTTAATAGCTGCAAGGCTGTTTTTAATGACTCCAGAATGGTTAGCCCAGAAACAGCATTTTTCCCCTAATGCTAAACATAGTCCACCTTTTTCTAAAAGTAGTCTCCTCTCAGGGCCTAGTTCAACACATACATGTACACACATGCACACACACGCACACACATCCACACATGCATACACACATGTACATGCATGCACACACATACGCACATGTGCACGCATACATGTATGCTCATACACATGCATGAACACACATACACACACAAATCCACACGCATGCATGTACACATGCACACACACGCATACATGTACACATCCATGCAAACATACATGTACAAACATACGCATATTCACTCATACATGAACACACATACACAGATGCATTACACACATGCATGCACACACATGCATGCACACACACATAAACACATGACTGTACATAAATGCACACATGTATGTACACACATTCACACATGCATGCACACACATACAAACATACATACACACATACAAATACATTCACACATGCACATACACACATGCATGCACAAATCCACATGTATGCATGTACACATATACACACATACATGTATACACACCCACATACATACATGTACACACATACACCTATATACATGTACATGCATACACATACATAAATGTGCACACATACACACATGAATGCACACACATGAATGCGCACACATACACACATACATGTATACACATACACACATACACACATACACATGCATGTACACACAAACACACATGCATGCATACACATCCACACACAAACATACACACATGCATGTACATGCACATACATACATGTACACATGTATGCGCACACACACATACATGTATGCCCATCCACACACATGCATGCACGCACACACATACACACATACACACACATGTACACACACGCATGCACACATACATGTGTACATAAACACATGCACGCACACACATCCACACACATACATGTACGCACACATATACACATGCATGCACACACATGCACGTACACATACATGTACACGTATGCACACACATCCACACATGCACATACACACATGCACGTGCACACACATGCATGCACATGCATGAACACACATGTATGTACACACATACACCTACACACATCTACACACATGCATGTACATATGCATACACACATACATGTACATGCATAGATGTACGCACACACATGCATGTACGCACATCCACACACATGCATGTACACACATACACACATACACACATATATGTTCTCACACATGCATGTGCACACACTTACACACATACACACATACATGTACACACATCTATGCACATGTATGTGCAGGCACACACATACATGCACATGCACAGACATGTATGTACATATACATGTGCATGCATGTGTGTGCATGCGTGCACATATATGTACACACGTCCATGCATACATGTACACACATACACGCATGCACAATCATGTACACGCACATGCATGTGCACACATGCATGTGCACACACATACACTGCACATACATGTACACATGCACACATACATGTGCACACACATACTTGCACACGTATACATGTACGCATATACACATACATGTACACACATAATTTATGTAGATGGTTATTTATAATCTTATTAATATTCTTAATGACAGAAAAATAGCATTTAAAATATTACTAAGACAAAAACAAAAGGGTTAAGCTAATTAACCTATCAAACAGCCATACAATCATTTACCATGTAGGTGTGAAGATTCATATTGAGAAAAAATTATTTGGGGAAAGGTTCATGAGTTTTAGGTTAAATGTAAACAAACTGGTTAGAAAGCCTTATTAACTATTCCAATGCTATCAGAATTCAACACTATGCATAGAAGAGAGACTTAACTGGTTGTCAACATTTTTATAAAATTTCTTACCAAGGTAAGAAAACTTAGGATAACTTTTGTGTAGGTGTTAATAATTTCAAAGCCACAGCACCAAGATGTAAAAATATTACTTTATGACTCCAAACTTAGCTCCACTTACTTTGAGATCTTGCCAGTTAAAAGTAGCATAGTTACTTTCAACATAATAAATTTTCCCTTTTGGAAAAAATCTGATCGACATTGGCTAAATATCCTTTCTAATTTTGAGTTCTGTCCTCCTGGCTCAAGATTTTGTCCTTTCCCCCTTCTCAGGATGTTGGGGTGGACAGTTTTCAGAATGTGATGGACTGGGTTGGGACTCTGGCATCTTGCTCTCCTCTGCTGGTTCCTACTGACCCTAGTGAGGTACCCCATCTCTCAGCTATGTCTTTAACTGTCCACACCCAAGTCTTCCTGGGAGGTTGATCACTTCTAGGTAAACTTCCCCTCTTGTCGCTGCTTCCTAGAGGCTTGATAAGCACTGGCTCAATCTTCAACAGCCCCAATCTCCAGCTTGTCTCTTTGCCTTCTGCAAGCTTGGAGGAATTAGAGTGATATCTCTTCTCCATTTTTGTTTCTGCCTAAAAATTAGATGACAACAGTGTACCTAGGTAGTCTCATGCTGCCTTTAGGCTTTTTATGTAACACCTTCATTCGAAAATTCGGAGTGGAGCCGCACTGGTGGCTGAGATCTGAGGATCATGTTTTGAAGCCAGCCAGGGCAGGAAAGTATGAGAGACTCTTACCTCCAATTAAATCACAGGAAAAGTGGATGTGGTACCACTGTGACTCAAGTGGTAAAGTGCTATGCTAGCCTTGAGCAAAAGAAGCTTAGCGACAGCACCCAGGACCAGAGTTCAAGCCTCAGGAGTTGCAAAAAAAAAAAAATCAAAGTGAACAAGGAGCACACATCTACTGATGATGGGTGCTGAAAATTCTCTCTGAAAGTCTCTGGTTTTACAGTTTTGATGGCGGAGAGGGAGAGAGAATCAACTACAAAAATGCTTGATCTATTTTCTTGCCTCTCTTCTATCTTCCTTTTCTTTCCTTTTTTGTGCCTTCCCACTGTGGATGGGAAGAAGTTGTGGTCATCCATCTCCCCAAATCTAGTTTGGGAAAGTAGTCAAGGTTCAGGGTGCACACTTGGAAATCAACATAGGGATGATGTCTGAAGTTGTCATGATGATAAGTTGTATTATGCCTCATGCCAAAGAGTCTGAAAGGTCATATTAAGAGTCACAAGAGAAGTCCATTACAAGAAGTAAAAACAAATTCTATAAAGAAAGCCTGACCATTCACTTTGTCATAAAAGGCGTTCAGAACCACTAACCAGGGTTTGGGACATGGGCTTAGAAAGTAAGGAGTCAGGGTGAATTGGCCAGAGTACTGTACAGATTCTTGGACTAGATGAATGCATTGAGAACACATTCTTCTCCCAGTCTGTAGTTTGTCTGCTTCTTAAGTTTGACTTGTGAATTTTTAATTTTGATGGAGTCAAATTTACCTTTTCGGTTCAGTGTTTAGTGCTTTTAGTGTTTTCCTTAAGAAACTGTCACATATACATGTTCCTACTATTTCTTTTGGAAGCATGATAGTTTTAGATTTTTCAACTTTGGTCTAAAATCCTCAAGCCACTCAATCACTATATAATGTGAGTTGAGATCTGCTTTTTTTTTTTTCCCTATAAATGCCTAGTTGTTCCAATACTGTCTGATGCAATTATGCCAAGGAAATTTTTAAAAGATTACCAAAGGAAATTGTGAGTGCAAAAGGGTACTTGACTCATATTTGAGTCATTCTTTGGACTCCAACAGTAACCATACAGAAATGACGACGAATATTTTTAAAAATAGTCATCACACAGAAATTTCTGACAATAAAATCTATTACCTATTAACTAACAAAATGATTTTATTATCTTCCTGAATGGCTAGTTTTTTTAAACCTTTCAGTATTTCTTTTATTTTACTAAGTGTCTTTGAAGACAAGTATATTCTTTTTTAAGACAAGTATATTCTTTTAGAGAGACAAATACTGATTCTAAACTTTGGTCGATTTTATGACCATACTATGATAAAAGCTAAACCTCTTCTAAATTGGAGGATTTTCATTTCTCCAGAGTTAAACAAAAAATGATAACACACACTAGGTGGGAGTTTTGGACCTAGAGAAGAAGAAAGAATTAGATTGGGTGGGGGGAGGGATGGCCTCCAACCTCAATCCTCCTAGTCTTGGCCTCCACTAGAGCTCTGGTGTCAAAGCTACTAATTACATGAAGTTACTGAACTTCAAATTGTGTAACATTAAATACATGGAAATATTTGTTTCTTTCATCACATGAGGCATATTTCAAATACTTTATAACCAGACCTCAAAAGGCTTTACAAATAAAATGATCTTATATCTCATTTTCACGGTCTTAGTTTACATACCTGTCCCTTCATAATTACTAATAGAAGTCCCTTTTCACTCTCAAAGTGTTTTCTTTTTCTTGGACAATAAATTAAACGTTTGTTGTAGCTAGAAATTTTGATGTAAAATTTTGACTATATTCTAAGAGCATTAGGAAGATATTAAAAATTTTAAACTGGCGGGGGGAGGCTGGGAAGGGATGGGAAGGGGAAACTAAGGAAGAGGCTACAATGCTTGATAAGAAATGTACTCATTATCTTGCCCATGTAATTGTAACTCCTCTGTACAGTATTTTCACAATTAAAAAAATTTTAAACTGGAAGCGGATATTTTCAAGTGTTTTGGAATAACCCTCAGACTTTATAGAGAATAATGAATTGGAGACCAGTTAGATCAGTTATCATATACATCAAGGCAAGAGATGATGATTATAGCCATGGCGCTCTGGATGGAGAGAAGTGGACTGGAATGTAAAGATGAATAGATAATATTTAGACAATAGACAGGAGAATAGATAATATCTAGGTATATGAACAAACAGGAATCAATTTGACTATTTTTCTAACTTGAAGTGCTAACCAGTTAGTTGTGTTATTTGCTCTGAAAGGAAGGAGATGGAAGAGGGAAGGAGCAGCTAATGATGGAGTTAGTCTCATGATTTTCTCTGTTAGATACTTGTGTCTGGAGTTGAAGGTACCATTCTGAAAAGATTGCCCAGATAGTATACACACACATATATAATATATATATATATATAACCTAGGGCTGAACCTGAAGGAGGAAGAATAGACGGTGCTGAATGATATGAAAATGTCAAGGAGGGAATAGTTTAGAAATCTCCATTGGGTTCATTTCTGTTTAGCTGCCTTCCCTGGAATTCATGTTTGCCAATGAAATCAAAACCATCCATCACAGAAGAGCGCTAGAGGTTTTTCATTGATTGTATTATGATGATTATCTTATAAAGAATTCCCAAATAAGTGTTTGAGATATTTCTCAAAGGTCTATATGTCTATCTTCCAAATAAAGCCAAATTAAATTACATTTTGATGCGTTTACTTATTACACATAAAAATTGTCCTCATCTCGGGAAGAATGAGACAGCTTCCCTAGACTAGAGGGCTGGACAGAGCAGACCACAGAGGTGACTGAGCTAGGAAGACCACTAGCTATGGCCTAAAACAGGGCTTGAACTCATAATCTCTGGGAGTTTCATAGTATCTTCAGATAACTGCTGCTATGCATGGAATAATTTATAAAGGGGAATTTTTTCCAGATTATATACACAAACATTTAATTCATAACCATTCTTGGAGTAGAGAGTTCTACCTACATTGAACAAGAGGAAAGAAACAGCCAAAATAGGCCTGGAGAGTCACTAGTAGGTATAAGAGCTAAGGAGAAGGCTTTTCGTCAGAACAGAGCAGGGTCCATGTTGTCCTCACTCTCTCCCCTTTGGCTTCCAACCTTTATTCCTAATTGTCAGATCTGCTTATGGACAATAGCTTCAAATGTGTCACCCTATGCCTGACTGCATATCACCGGAGGCAGTAACTTTCCAGAGATTTCTCCACAAGACTCCCTAGGGGAAATGTGACATTTGTATCCACATTAGCAATGTAGACTACAGGCACCAGTTGTCCACCCACCCCAATGGTGGGGGATTAGTGAATGACTATGATTCTCAAAGCTTCCCCATCTGGGATTTCATTTCCCCAGCTTTCCTCATGGTTGTGTAAGAGCTATTAATATAGCATAACCTTTATTCTGTAACCTTTCCAGTGGGTCTGCTTTCCTGTCTAGTACAATATGAGTAATGTTTGATGGTTTTTGTTACATAGTGCCAGATTACTTTTCTGAAAACTTATAACTAGTTCCATACCCACCACAAGTTTATGAAAATATTCACCTCAACCTTTTGACAGTATTAATGTTTCAAGTAGCTTTTAATTTTACAGGGAAAAGTTAAATATCTAGTTTTATTTTGTATCTCTTTGAACTTCATGAAACAACTATTTTTTTCTTATTCTTCAATACTTTCCTTTACCTTTAATATCAAGGATAATTACTTATGAAGACTTTTGAAAAGTTTGGGAAAACGTTGTGATAGCTTATTCATATTTCCTTTTGTGAATTTATCACTAGGTGGTTCCTGCCTACATTATTTGATTGGCTTAAGGTTTTTGTTAGGATTTATGCTATTTATTTTGAGTTATGGTTAAATATGGTCAACTTATTATTCATTAGGTGGAAGGTTAATCGGGCCTTTTGAATTGGAAAATAATGGAAACTAAGTCTACTAGACATAATAAATGAAGTAATACAGGAAACAATTTTAAAAATTATTCAAATCTTTGAGGATTTAGCCATAGGCACAATGTGCAGAGTACCAATGTGGAAATGAGTAAATTATACCAACATGAGTTTAGTTTTCTTTTCTTTTTTTGGGGGGGGGGGTCCAGTCATGGGGCCTGAACTCTGGGCCTGGGCACTGACCCTCAGCTCTTCAGCTCAAGGCTAGCGCTCTACCACTTGAGCCACAGCACCACTTCTAGCTTTTTTCTTTTTGCTGAGGAATCGAATCTTGGTGCTGAGGAATCGAACCCAGGGCCTCAGGCATGCAAGGCAAGCTCTTTACCACTGAGCCACCTTCCCAGCCCCGGTTTTCATTTTATTTGAGATTTAAACTCACAGGAGTGAACTCTAAATGGTCTTAGCTAATTTCAGACCCTGGCTCCTAACTCTTTCCAGTTGTTTAGTGGGAGGAGATGACTGTGGAAGGGGCCTCAAAAAGTCCCTTTGTCATTCACAATAGAAATTTATCACAATAAAATTTATTACTTTGCCAAGAGTATTTCCAATTCAAAAGAAGCAATTTCTCAAAGGAATCTGGGATGCTGTTGAGGCGGCATGACCATGGGCCAACCTCCAAACGTCCACAGGCCAGCTGTACTGCTCCCAGAAGAGCTGTCACTGACATTCCATAGTCAACTGATTTTGAGCTTAAAACAAACACGTATTTTACGAGCTGTCAGTTAGAAATCTCCCTAGGAAGAATATAAAATAAATGAATTTCCATTTTAAACTTCTGTAAGATGATCTGAGTTCTATGGGACTTTTAATCAGTAGTAGATTAAAACTTATGGGGATGCTTTGCAGATGCTTATTACGAAGGAAAACCTTTTGCTAGGAATGAAAGAATGCTGATGGTAGTCATTTCTAATCTGTGTAACAGCTTTTTTGTGAGCATTATTTCTTGAAAAGGTTGATGAACGCAACAAAAGAACTTACTCATCCCACAAGCCTTATCAAGAACTTTTAACATCTTTGATATTATAACAGGCCTTTTTATTCTCTGCAGTTACAGTTTAAAACATCCGTGTATATTATCAAGCAACATGGGACTAATCTCTTTTCCATTTGTTATCATGGCAACTATTTTACAATAAGAATAAGTAGTATGACCTGGTTTTCTGAATTGTTGGTTGAAAGTCTGTACTTTCTTGGCAGGTAAGTGGCCATTGAAAAGTCATTTTGAAAGGAAACAAAGCCTGAGTTTATAAACAATTGTATGTGAATAGAAAGTGTTACCATATCATGAAGGATCAAAGTCAGGATCTAAGAAGCTTTAGGAAGCACAGCTTCTTTCTTATTTGTCCTTCGCTGGACTTGTGACCTCTGATTTTCACTTTTCTGTACATCTCAATCTTTCTCCATCTCTTTTTTTATACCAACTTCTCTGCCTCTACACATAAGGTGCTTTCTATATAGAATTAGTTCCTGGTCTAGTCTCTGTATCGGTGAATTTGCCATGTAGAAACAACTGAAACCCAGAGGTAAAATTGAGTAATTTTAGCTGTGCTAATGATTTGAACATTCATAATTAGTTACGAGTCTTATGATGGCTAAAGAATTTGGGGGAAAGATCTGTGTCTGTAAATCCAGAGAACATTGCAAATTGCATCAAATTTCAACTATTACCTATGGTCGAAACGACTGCTTTAAATAGAACTTTCTTTGGTAGCAAAAGAGCAAATACTTTTTCATGACAGTAATTGCAGAATTTCAAGATATGCTGAGATTTTTTTTAAAGTTACTCTTAAGGTCTTTTTGAAAGTTTAATGAACTAAAGTCTATAACTAAACGCAAGTTAAAGATAGACTTTTCAAAAATCTATGTTTTAGTTAAGAATTTCTATTTAAGGTAGTAAAAAATCTACTGAAGCCAGACTAAAAAGGAAAGCCCCAAGCTTGATGAGAAAGCTAAGGGAAGTTTCAGAACTGCTAGGCAGGAAAATGGCCTCAAGTCCCAGTCAAACTAGAAAATGTCACCACCTTCGTTCTGTGTGTGAGACTCTTGGAGGATTCTTAGTCTCTCATCCCTGGTCCTTTGCTCATCAAATCTATTCCTACCACATGCATCCACCTCCTTCCTTCCTTCTTTCCTTCCCTCCCTCCCTCCCTTCCTTCTTCCCTCTTCTGCCCAAAGGTGAAAGGAGTAGTAGCAGGGTGTGTTGTACATGTAGAACAGACAGACACTCCATCTAAAAGGTAACACTGGAAAACTGAGTAGTAGTTGTTGTTGGGTTAAGATCTGAAAAGTTTGTTACAGTATTTCCTTTTAAAGTCTACATGAGAAAAAGAAAAAAATGTTTATATGAATGGTAGAACTTTCAATGTTTTTCTTGATATAAAAGGCACATTTAATTAAAGCATCATTTCATCATATCAATATTTTTTCTTTTTTTATTGTGAAAATACTGTACAGAGGGGTTACAATTACATGAGCAAGAACATGAGTACATTTCTTATCAAGCGTTGTAGCCTCCTCCTTTGTTTCCCTTCCCACCACATCCTCCCCCTGCCCCCCTCCACCCAACCCTCCTCCCCCCCACCACCAAAGTTGTAAAGTTTGTTTTCGACATAACGACTTGTATGTCTCATTGTTGCAATGGGTCCACCTGTATCCCTGTTTAAACAATTTGTTTTTCCCTTCCCCTCCACAAATAATAACAACATCAAATACAGTGAAAGCAGGGGTTATGCCGTGGGGGAGGGACATACAAAGCAACAAAGAAATCATCTTATGTGTTAGAAACAATCACCTGAAAGAAAAAAAACATTTGAATACATATCTTAGGGTTCATTTCCCTAACATCAACTTATCTGACCTTTTCTGCTAAGGGAAACCATGGGACCTATGTTTCTTTGAGTTGGGCTTACTTCACTTAATATAATTTTTTCCAAGTTTTTCCATTTCCTAACAAATGGGGCAATATCATTCTTTCTGATGGAGGCATAGAATTCCATTGTGTATATATACCACATTTTCTTGATCCATTCATCTACTGAGGGGCATCTGGGTTGGTTCCATATCTTAGCTATAGTAAATAATGCTGCAATAAACATAGTCGTGCTGGTAGCTTTAGTGTGGTCTTGTTTGTGAACTTTTGGGTAAATGCCCAAAAGTGGGATTGCTGGGCCATAGAGGAGCTCTATGTAGAGTCTTTTGAGGAACCTCCATACTGCTTTCCAAAGTGGTTGAACAAAAAGTTTACACTCCCACCAACAATGCAGTAAGGTTCCCTTCTGTCCACATCCCCTCCAGCATCTGTTATTAGAGTTCTTGATTTTAGCCATTCTAACTGGGGTGAGGTGGTATCTCAATGTTGTTTTGATTTGCATTTCTTTTATGGTTAGAGAGGTTGAGCATTTCTTCAAGTGTCTATTGGCCATACTTCTTTCCTCTTCAGAGAAGCTTCTCTTTAAGTCTTTAGCCCACTTATTTATTGGGCAGTTGTTTCTTTGAAGATTTGTTGTTGGGGGATTTAATTTTTTGAGTTCCAGGTATATTTTAGATATGAGCCCCTTGTCCATTGTATGGCTAGTGAAGATCTTCTCCCAATCCGTGGGCTTTCTATTGATCTTGCTAGCTATGTCTTTTGCCATGCAGAAGCTCTGCAATTTCATGCAATCCCATTTGTCCAACCTTTCTTTGTTGTGTTGTGTTTCTGGGTCTCTATTAAGACAATTTCGGCCTGTGCCAAGGAGACCTAGAGTTTCACCTATTCCATCCTGTAATGTTTTCAGAGTGTCTGCTTTGACTCCTAGGTCTTTGATCCATTTGGAGTTGATTCTGGTGCAAGATTATATAATAAGGATCTAGCTTTAGTTTTCTACAAGTAGTTAACCAATTTTGCCAGCACCATTTACTGAAGAGGCTGTCTTTCTTCCATTCTGTTTTTTTAGCTCCCTTATTGAAGGTTAGATGGCTATAGGTCTGTAGGTTCGTTTCTGGATTTTCAATTCTATTCCATTGGTCCTGAGGTCTGTTCTTGTGCCAGTACCAAGCTGTTTTTGATTACTATGGCTTTATAGTAGAGTTTGAAATTTGGTATTGATATTCCTCCAGCACTGTTCTCTCTGTTGAGGATTGTTTTTGCTATTCGGGGTCTTTTATTGTTCTATATGAAGTTTTGGATTGCCTCTTCTATTTCCTTGAAGAATGAGGTTGAAATATTGATAGGTATTGCACTGAATTTGTAGATAGCCTTGGGAAGTTCAATATTTTTTCTGATACTGAGGCTTGAACTTAGGACCTCACTCTGTTCAGCTTTCTTGCTTGGCTACCACTCTACTACTTGAGCCACATATCCAAAATGAGCGTATCATTTGATAGGAAAAATGGTGATGTGCTGATTGAAATTGATGCAGTAATATACATTTTTTCTTACTGTCATGATATGTTGCATATGACCTAGAAAAGTTAGTATCTGAAGTTTCTACTAAGGAGTAAGGATCCTGAGCCAAACCTTCGTTTCCTAGAACTAAACCAGACAGGCCACTTCAGATAGGGAAAAGGAAACACAATTGTTTATACTCATATGTACATTTTAAAGTTTAAATGTAACTCTGTGTGTGTGTGTGTGTGTGTGTGTGTGTGTGTGTGTGTCAGTACCAGGAGTGAGCTCAGGGCTTCATAAGCTCACTTTGCTTTCTTGCTCCCAGTTGGCACTCTACTATTTGAGCCACATCTGCAACCAGCTGGTAAATTGGAGACAGGGTCTCTCCAGCTTTTCTACCCAGGCTAGCTTCAAACATTATTCTCCAAGTGTCAGTCTCTGAATGGTTAGGATTACAGGTATGAGCCATAGGTACCTTGCTTATTCTGATTTTCTAGGGTACTACATACGCTCCTATTTTCTGCATGTAACTTCCAATTTTTCCTCAAAATAAAAATATAGTTGGGTATTATACTCACCGAGCACTTGATTTATATGGGAAAAATTGACTTTATAAATTGCCTAATGCATATCATTTTCATTCATAGGTATTTGAGCCTGGAAAAAAATACTTAGAAAATACTTTAGTCCATTTTTTTCTCTTGACAAAGGAGAACTCTGTCTCAGATGATAGTTAACTACCTTGTATAGACATTTCAAGTGCAAATGCTAAACCAGTAGAAGAGATCCCAAGTCATCTCAAAAGCACTCTACCTCCCCTATCTATACATAAGGCTAGGTTTTGAAAGAATAAAGCTAAATCCGTCCTTCCTTTCTTCGTTCGTTCCTTTCTTCCTTCCTTCCTTCCTTCGTTCTTTCTTTCTTTCCTTCCTTCCTTCCTTCGTTCGTTCGTTCGTTCCTTCCTTCCTTCCCTTCTTCTCTCCTTCCTTCCTCCCTCCTTTATCCTTCCTTCCTTGCTTTTCCTCCCTCTCTCCCTCTTAAAGTGAAAAGATTTTTTTTCTGACTTGCAACAATGCATGAGCTTTTCTTAAGTTTCACTTCACCTCAACACACGGTTGCATGTATTGTTTTATTCTACTTGGCATTTCATTCTATGATAAAAACTATATTCTCCCACTAATGGGAAGTCTTTGCCTTTTGTTTTCTTAAATTTTTGTTTTTTTAACAGTGCTTTCTCCCAAAGAGCATGTTGTTACCATTGTGGTAACTGAGAAACCTCATTTGCTTTGTGTCTCATAACTTTTTGTAATTACTGAAATGAATATTATTCATCATTCTAAAGGAATCTGATGTTAGTCATTGTGAATCATATTATGGATATATAAGAAATTATCATAAAGTAATAATTATATTTTAATATAACTTTCATGGGTCAGGCCTTTCACTGATTTAAAAAATAGAAGTTTTACATTTTTATTTGTTTTTACTTTAAAGGTTCAGCTGACATCTTCACTGAAATAGTTTTTGCAAATTGTTTCTAAATCCTATTTTTTCTCTTGTTGAAAGAAAGAAAAGCAAAAAAAGAGTCTCCATATCATTTATTGTGTATCTGACATACATCCGCATTTCCCCTTCAGGGATTTTTTTCAGTCTCTTCTTTTTAGTGATAGCAGAGTTGTTGAAATAAAACTAATGTGAAGAAAAGTTCATGTATTGAATGTGGACTTTCAAAACTGAGTAAGTCTATGAAACCAACATTGAGATTAGAAGTCTATAAAACCAGTTTGCAGACTAAGAAATAGAGTTATTACCACTATTCAACCTATTCCAACTGTGAGACTTTTGAGATTGAAAGGTGGCTATTTACATACCCTAACTGACATATAAATAAACAATAAACAATGTGTATTCAAATTGTACAGTTTGATGAGTTTTGACAAATACCTATAAAACTATTGCCATAGTCCAGATGATAAACCTACCCACCATTGGCAAGTCTCCTTGTGCCTCTTTGTTGCTCTCCTTTCATCCCCATTTCCTGTCTCCAAAACCACTGATCTGCTTCTGTTACTGTCCTTTCTAGAATTTGATGTTAACAAATTTATGCACTGTATTTTCACTTGACTTCATTCACTCAAGTAGACATCCAAACAAGTATTTTTACATACATATGGCAAAAATTACATCTTGACTAGAATCTGAGGATTCACATTTTTGTAAAAGTTATCAAAAATACCATCTTAAGTGTAATATATGTGCTGGGAATGGTATTACAAAAGCCTGTAATCCTAGCTACTCCGAAAGAATAGGTAGATCATGATTTCAAGACCACCTAAGACAAAATTAGCTAGACTCTATCTTAAAAACAAAGTAGCATGCTTACTTAGCAATGGTATAATTTGTGGAGGGGAAGTGAAAAAACAAATCATTTAAATAGGGATACAGGAGGACACATTGCAACAATAAGATGGACAAGTCTTTATGTTGAAAAACGAACTTTACAACTTTGGCGGGATGTGGGGGATGGGGATGAGAAGGGATGAAAGGGGAAACAAAGGAGGAGGCAAGAATGCTTGATAAGAAATGAACTCATTACCTTGCCCATGTAATTGTAACCCCTCTGTACGGTATTTTCACAATAAAAAAGACACCTTAAAAAATTAAATTCATATATCCAACAGTATTTACCATTAAGCAAAATAGTATACACTGTAAAACATCAAGAACATACTAAACAAAACGACATTGTAAACTTTTAGAATATTATATTTAATAAGGCATCATGAATGCTTCTACTAACTAATTCAGCCTTTTTTTTTTCTCCTAATGTAACACATCAGAATGTATAGCATTACAGACAGCTCAGGGCCGGGCGCCAGTGGCTCACACCTGTAATCCTAGCTACTCAGGAAGCTGAGATCTGAGGATCATGGTTCAAAGCCAGCTAGGGCAGGAAAAGCCGTGAAACTCTTATCTCCAATTAAACCATTCAGAAAAACGGAAGTGGCGCTGTGGCTCAAGAGGTAGAGTGCTCCCTTGAGCTGAAGAGCTCAGGGATGGTGTCCAGGCCCAGAGTTCAAGCCTCATGATTGACAAAAACAAACAAAAACAGCTAAGGGCTCTCTGGAGATAATCAGCTAGACATCTTTGAAAAGAAATTACAGAGAAACCGAGACACCCAGCTAAGCATTTTGAACCATGGGTGTTAAAAATACAGTGGAAATTGGAGATGTTTATGTACATTCCATTGATAGGTGTCTGTTACAGCTATCCTTTAGAATGAAATACCTCTGTCAATAAGTCTACAACAGCAAACACAAGTATGGGAATATCCTATTAGTTAAAACCTATATATCTGTACTTACAATCTATATTTTTCTATAATGTTTGTTATACAATATTGTTGTTGCAGTTATTCAGAACAATCTATAGTGTTTTGTATATAATAGACTCTCAAATGGTGTTAGGATAAAGCACTGGATACAAAACCATTCCTAAAAATAGAGCCAGAGGTCCCTACAGCTTTAGTATTTGATTTACAGATAATTAGTAGAACACCTTGAATATAATCCTATGAACCCTGGGATTCTCATAATGATGAACAAAGTAAACATTTCTAAATAAACAAACAAAATGTAAGTATCTCTTTTAGTTTAAAAGTAAAGGTAGATTTTTCTGGTTGACTGAATAGAATTAAGAAATCATTTTCCTCTAGAGCTGATGAGTTTGTTGATATAGGAGTCTCTTTGAGTACATATTTTGGTTAGAATGGCTTGCCTCCCACCCCTGCACAGATTTATTATCTTCTTTTCCAAATTACTTTATTCAAATATGATACTTTGTCCAAACATTGTATTTCCTGGAGCCATGGAGTGTAAACTTGCTCAACAACTTTGGAAAGCAGTATGGAGGTTCCTCAAAAGACTTCACATAGAACTCCCCTATGAATCAGCAAACCCACTTTTGGGCATTTACCAAATGATCACAAACAAGACCATACTAAAGCTACCAGCACAACTATGTTTATTGCAGCATTATTTACCATAGCTAAGATATGGAACCAACCCAGATGCCCCTCAGTAGATGAATGGATCAAAAAAATGTGGAAATGGAAAGACTTGGAAAAAATTATATTAAGTGAAGTAGCCAGGCCCAAAGAAACATAGGTCCCATGGTTTCCCTTATTTGCAATAACTAGTATATGTCTGAGACAAGCAGGAATGGTCAGATAAGTTGATATTAAGTGAAATGAACCACAAGTTAAAGACTCAAATGTTTTTTCTTTCTTGCTATTGTGTCTAACATATTTATAAGATATTTCTTTGTTGCTTTGTATGTCCCTCCCCCACGGTATAACCCTTGTTTTCACTGTATTTGATGTTGGTATAATTTGTGGAGGGGAAAAACAAATTGGTTAAATAGGGATACAGGTGGACCCATTGCACCAATGAGATGTACAAGATCTTATATGGAAAATGAACTATACATCTTTGGCGTGGGGGTGGGGGGTAGATGGGAAGGGATGGGAAGGGGAAACAAAAGAGGAGGCAACAATGCTTGATAAGAAATGCACTCATTACCTTGCCCATGTAATTGTCACCCCTCTGTACAGTATTTTCACAATAAAAAAATACAAAAAAAAGAGTTTTCAAAAATGCAACAATGCTAAGATTAAATCTCTCCAGTAAGAAATAAACAGAATGATACAAGACAGGTCAGTTTCTTTTGCTAAACTGACATTAGAGCCTTAGGAAGATTTAAACTGATTAAGTTTTTTTTACTTTTAAAATTTTATTGTCAGGGTGCTATACAGTGGGATTACAGTTACATAAGTAAGGTAATAAGAACATTAGGTTCTTTTGGAATATTGTTACCACCGCCCTCATTTTTCTCCCACAATCCCTTTCCCCCCATTCTCCATCTAAGTTGTAAAGTTCATTTCTATTTTCTTTCTTTTTTTTATTGTCAAAGTGATGTCCTGAGGGGTTATAGTTACATAAGTAAGGTAATAAGTACATTTCTTGTCAAACTCATTTTTATCCTACTTTCTCTTCCCCCACCCTCCGCACACCCAAATTGTACAGACCATTTCAACATGCTGTCATGTGTATATTGCTGTTACACTGGTTCTTTGTATCAGCATTCTGCTGATCCCTTTCGCTTCCCTAATTCAATAAACATATATACAATACCAGGGTACCAAAATCAAATACTCTCTTCAGAATACTCTCTTCAGTATATATGCTATTCATTTTAAATCTCAATATGGATATAATGGGCTCAGAAGTATAAATAAAAAATTATAAAATCTCAGTGCTTCATGAGTAAACGATGGCAAATTCTTTCAAAATAGTCACCATAGAAAGCTCTGTGTTCTTTCAACAATTGCTGAAACTATTTCATATGTTTTATTTTCAAATCATCATAATTAGCTTGTGCACCTCCTTTTCTTCTCAGTATTTTTTCAGTTTTCTCCTCCCACACATGTAAAAAAGTTCTTCATGGCTTACCCGATTTTGACCAAAAAATTATTACTTAAAATAACCAGTTACCTATTCATTATATACAGCTCTGAATGCCTTCCTATCTTCATAAAAACTAGTTCTTTATCCCTTTCTCAACTATCTTCAAAGATTGCTGACCTGCACCACTGAATATTTATATGTTTTAAATACTCTGCAGGCTGTTAAGGGCATTTCAAAGAAAGAGGTCCAAAGACATTTTAAATATCAGTAGCATTGAAATAAGTAGACAATTCCCTTTAGTAATAAAAAATGCTCTCAAGAAAGAAAATTACTTTGAATACTTTATTTTAGAATGTTTGGTAAAAGATGAGCTCATTAAACCACAGCTATATATCATATTTATGTGTGCATATTCACATACACATATAAACTCAATACATGTATTTGGGTGTGTATAATCTGAAAAATGTCTTTGCATCTTTAAAAGGACAGTTAAACTTGAAAGACAGCAGTGGAAGAAAAATTAGCATATAAAATGCTTTGGAAAGAAACACTAGATGGGAGAACATAGATGTTAAAGATATTGGACAGACTTCTTTCATAATTTCACCCAGAAAAGCAGTAATATTAAGGAATAAGAATGTTATGAAAAGGCTATTTCATTTCAGTACTTTTTACACATTTAAAGGCTCAGCACCAAAGTGATGTCAGGAGCATAAGAACTTGTAAGAACCTTTTATTTTTCTAATATATTGTTTATTGTTTTAGCTGTTTTAATGGGAGAAATTATAGGAATATGTATTAACTTTGTTGATGACAAATTTTATGTCTTAATGATATAATCCTTAATGACATTTCTGAAACTTCAGGAATCATAAATGCATTAACCTTTTGCTTCTGAAGCATGCACACAGACACTTTTAAATAATTCAAAGAGTTTTCTATAATGATAAATCATACTAATGAACTCAAGAGAAAATATTAATAATACTAAACAAATGTTAAATTATTCACTGTAGAAATCAGGCATAATAGAGCAAAAAAATACATTGAAACTGTCCAAAATATTTTGCTTTTTTTTAATGCTTGTGCCTATTTCTTAAATCATCATGACAGCTAGTTA
The DNA here is from genome assembly GCF_000151885.1 of Dipodomys ordii. NCBI lineage: Eukaryota > Metazoa > Chordata > Mammalia > Rodentia > Heteromyidae > Dipodomys > Dipodomys ordii. The sequence continues at coordinate 3,106,075 of NW_012267306.1, forward strand.
TATACTGCAGCAGATGCAAAAGATAAATGCGCTCCTGTTTCAGTCAAGCATGTCAGCATTCCTTGTGCAATGATAGGCAGGCCTCCATCATTTTTGTGTAAGATATTGCCTGAGAAAGCTATCGCCAGATCATGTTACTACAATGCCAAATTATTCTCACCTCAATTTGCTATTCTTCAAAGGCATTCAGTTGATTTGTACTTTACATTTGTTAGATTCACTGATGGGTGATGAAAGTAAAAAAGTCAAACACAATACACAGAATAAGGTTGTTAATTTAACGTTAAACAAATCCTAAATCTAAAATGTCTAATATGGTATTGTGGTTTAAAATTATGGTATACTGACAATGAATAGATATGACATTATAAAATACCATTCAGATAAACAGAAAAAGTAAGACATGGTAGGTAGACACCTGTAATCAGAGATATTTGGGAGGTAGACACAGGAATTTGGAGTTTGAGACAAACCTACGGAAAATGAGCAAGATCCTAGCTCAAGAACAAAATACAAAATAGGTGGGGGGAGGTGTTCGGTGAAGGATATAATCACTAAGCTAACGAACAGTCTACAGTCTACTTTGCTACCTATATTCCTCACAAGGGTCTAATAACCAATACACAAAGACTCCAAAAACTGAAGCCCTCCAAAGAATAAAACCCTGTAAATATTAATAATATTAATTATTAATATTCTTCTCAGAAGAATAGGTACTGATAGCCAATAAATACATGCAATGCTCAACATCCTGGCCATATAGAAATGCAAAGCATGACAACACTGAGATTGCATCTCACTCTAGTCACAATAGCCATCACCAAGACTACAAACAACAAATGCTGGTGAGGATGCAGGGTGGGGGTAGGGAGGAGAAGTAACCTAATAAACTGTAGGAAGGTAAGTTATTGAGACCATTGTGGAAGTCAGCATAGAGATTCTTCAAAAATGAAAAATATAAGGACCCTATGATCCAGCAATGCCACTTTTGGACATTTATCCAAAAGATTGCAAGTCAGAATGTAATAAAGGCATCTGCCCAGCCATGAGTAAAATAAGGCTCAGAGAGACAAAGGGCAGATATTTTCCTTCATATGTTTTATATAAACATATATATAATATATAAACAGGGCCAAATATATATATAAAGAATTAAACTGACTAAAGTATGGTATACACAGAGATGGGTTGCCATGGTATAACTCTTTTGAACTATTAACAGACAGTTTAGCAAAATGAATATCAGGAAACTGAAACGTGTCTTGCCTGAGGGACATAAAAGTTAAAAGGAGGGTGGCAGACAAATGGAGAAAGGAGTATTAGGTGAATACAGTGATATTACTCAATGTATGTAAGTGAAAATGGAACTAGGAAGCCTGAAGTGATAGGTGTTGCAGAGAAAAGGATGGAAGGAGCGACAGTAACCAAGGTATATTGTGCTCATCATTTTGCATGCTCAATTGCAACACCTGCAGATAACTTTGAAGATAACTATTTTGGTAAACAGCTAGAGGTCATGGCTCAAAAAATAGAGCACTTGCCCAGCATGTGGGAGGCCCTGTGTTTACTATGGCTTCGTCTCTTTTATTTCTTTTGATGTGTTCTATAAGTATAAACCAAAAACTAAACTCAAGTTGTATAAAGGAATTTTTTCAGTTTTTTTATTGTAACATGACCTCTAGTAGACAACACAGCCTACAAGTATATTCACAGCCTGAATAATTTTGAATTAAAATGTTAAAGCAGAATTTGTTGTGGGAAAGGAGAAAAGAATTAACCTTCCACAAAGTTATCAACTAATGAGATTTTTAAAGATATTAAGACATCTTCATTGCAGCACTAACTCACAATGTGGAATCATCCCAGATGCCCCTCAGAGAATGAATGAATGAATGAAGAAAATGTGATTTATATACATACACACACACACACACACACACACACACATACACACACAATGACATTTTACTCATCCAATTGGAATGAATGAAATGGTAACATTTGTAAAGAAATGGAAAGACTTGGAAAATTCAGGCCAAGAGAGACAAAGATTGCATGGTTTTCCTCATATGTGAAAGCTAGAATTAGCCTATAAACCTATAAGTAAACACACTGGGTATACAAGTGGTTACAACTATATCAACTGAAATATGGTAAAGTCAAGGAAGAACTCAAATAGTGTAATTCCTTAGAAGGCCAAAGTCAAAACCCAACAAAATAAGCATCAGGATATGGGTAATTGAAATGGGAGGGGATAATTAATAAAATATGTAGAGAATTAGCAAAGACTGAATATGCTTTTAGCATTTCAAAAGTTAGCATATTTTGACATATGAATCACTTCACAAAGAGATATATTAAAAGCTAGTGATGTTAACCTTGTAAAATTTAAAATAAATACACTTTAACTAGTCTTTCTAATTTTTCTACATATAAATATCCCACCTTAACTCTGAATTTTGAGAATAAAGCACTAATCTGTGGCAATTTTAACAAAATATGAATTTCCTGGGTGTCATCTGTGTGTTCACTGTATCTTGTGCCAACACTAGTTTTCCAACTGAAGAATGAGTCTGGAAGGCATTTACATTTGGAAGGCATAAATATGCATGGAAGGCATAAATCCCAAGAAAACTGCTGGAAAGAATTATCACCAAAGAATCAATAAAGACAAATTGGTAGTATTATAATGATCTCCTTTCACAATGAGATTCAGCGTCCACTCTAAAGTGAGCTCGGGCTCTATATTACTGAAGTGTAAAGAAATAACAAAAACAGAGGAGAGAACACCTCAGTTAGACGACCTCTAGCTTAATGGGACAGAGGAAGTTCTGGGATTCTGGTAGAAACAACTAGATTACTTAATTTTCCATGTTACCATTTCAGTTCTTTAACCAAAGTCCCTTTCTGGCTACTATCCTTTAAATCTTAAATGTCCCCCCAAAGGTATTAAAAGCTTGATCTCCAGCATGTGGCTCTATTAGGAGGTGGTAGAGTCGTTAAGAAGTGAGGCCTAACACTAAAGCTACCAGCACAACTATGTTCATTGCAGCATTATTTACCATAGCTAAGATATGGAACCAACCCAGATGCCCCTCATTAAACGAATGGATTAAGAAAATGTGATAAATATACACAGTGGAATTTTATGCTTCTACCAGAAAAAAATGACATCATCCTTTCATAAGGAAATGGAAAGACTTGGAAAAAATCATATTAAGTGAAGTAAGCCAGACCCAAAGAAACATAAGCTGTATGATTTACCTCATTTGTAATTATTATTATATGCCTAGGATAGTCCTGGTAGAGAATCATAATAGCTCAATAGCTATGGACATATGACCAAACAAAGTGATGCTAATTTAAATGAATTGCAAGACATGGAAACAACAGGTTTTTTTTTGGAGGGGGCAGTATTGACCTTGTTCTCATCAATGTACTGTATATAGTTCTTTCTTCTTAGTTTATTTCATTTTTCTTTTTCCATTGGTTTATCCCTGGCAATCTCTGTCTTTGATTCTTGTACCCTGCATATTGTATACACATGTATCTGATTTGGGAAGGGAAGGGAAATAACAAAATGCTGAAAGAAGGACCAAGGATGATCCATTCAACAATGATGCTTACAAGACACTGTCAGAAATGAACTTTACAACTGGGGGGGGGGGCGAGGGGTAGTAGAAGAACAACAAAGGAGTAGGTAATAATGTTCAACAAGAAATGTACTCATTACCTTGCTCATAAAACTATAACCTTTTTGTATATCATCTTTACAATAAAAAATAGAAGAAAAAATAAAATAAAATGAGTAAAAAAAAGTGAGGCCTAGTTGAAGAAACTTAAGTCATTAGGATCCTGTCCTAGGTGGAAACATTTAGATCTCAGCTACTTCCTCTCCCTCCCTTCCTCCCTCTCTCTCTCCTCTCTCTCTCTCTCTCCCCACCTTCTGTTTCTCTCTCCCCTCTCTCCTCTTCTTCTTCTCCTCCTCCTCTCTCTCTTCCCCCCTTCCCTCCCTTCTCAGTCACATGACATGAGTAGTTATAATCCCTGGCCATTATGTTCTTCCTGCCCCAAACTAAAAAATAAAGCCATTGACTGAAACCTATAAAACTGTGAGCCAAAATAAACCTTTCCCCCTTTTCTGTTGATTTTCTCAAGTATTTTGTACAGAAGTATTTTGTACAGCTTTTCTCAAGTATTTTGCTACAGAAGGTTGACTAACATAGTGGGTAAGACAGAAATTAATCATTGATCCAATGCGATATATATCTTGCTGGTAGAATCATCTCAACTTAGACAAATTTACTTTTTCTTAGCACAAAAATTCTATATTTGATATCTTGGAGGAACATTTAACCCTTTATATGCAATAGATGTTATTTTATTTACATTTTTATATTGCATGTACTATATCCTTAAATTCAACCAAAACCTTATTAATTTTATATCAAAGTACAACTCCAATATTACCAAATTTTGCCTAACATGCAGAAGTGTTTAAAAAAATGATGATACCAGTCAGATCTCATTGTTTTTATGGGCAGCTAGGGTGCAGAGGGTGGTTATGGTGGCAGTGACCAGGTAAATGGTGGCTCATTCACAAGAAGAATGTTGTCTACCTGGATACTTGGCCTAATTGACAAGAGAGCCAATGGGAGCACATGAAATGAGACAGACAGCTATGCTCTCTCCTGTTGTACCTAGGGCATGATGTTTACCTGTCAAACAGCTGTTTGCCAGCTGGAAGACCTTGAAGGAAAAGAAGGAAGTCTCCAACAGCAGCTTATCCAGGTATAAGATAATGGAATTATATCAAATTCAAGTGATAAGATGAACAGGGTAGTTGTAACAGCTCTGTGTCTTCATAGACCTCACTTCCTATGTTCTCATCTGGGAGAGAAGTTCTGTGAACAGCACCATCTCGCACAACTTTGACAAAGTGTGATTGGCCATCCAGACCAAGAGGATGCTTGACATGAAGGTCAGCCCTGTTCAGGGCTTTATTGCTGAATGGGATAATGAGTTGAAAGAAGAGCCTGCTGCCTTTGCAACGGTCATTTCGTGCAATTTATCACATTTACTAGAAACATACACATTAAGTCACACAGTACTACTGCTAATAAAGGACTGGTACCTCACAGCTGTAGTCTTAGCTACTCCACAACCTAAGACCTGAGGACTAAGGGGTTGAATCCAGCCTGGGCAAGAAAGTACTGAGACTCTTACCTCCTATTAACCACCAAAAAGCCTTCAGTGGAACTGTGGCTCAAATGGTAGAGCATTAGCTTTTAGCAAAAAAACTCAGGGACAGCACCCAGATCCTGAGTTCAAGCTCCAGGAGGACTGGCACACACACATCTCTCTCTCTCTCTCTCTCTTTCTCTCTCTCTCTCTCTCTCTCTCACACACACACACACACACACAAGTCTAAAACAGTCATAGGATATAGCCTCCAAACTTTTACTATATACAAATTTATATGTAAAGTGCTTGAACATTTTATATTTATACCACCTTTAATTCATGAAGAGGAATACAAAGATTATAAAACTAGCAAGGAGATTACTTAAAAGTTGTTTTGCCCAAACTAACTAAACATAAACTCTTAAAGATTTTTTTTCAACCCTCAATCTCAGAGTACTATGTAAGTCATAATGTAAAAATAATGAAATAAAGGGATAATGGAGGAAAACAAAGGAGGAGGCAACAATGCTCAATAGGAAATGTCTCTGTCTTGCTCTTGTAACTGTAACCCCTCTGTACAACATTTTTACAATAAAAAAATACCAAAAAAGTAATGAAATACTCTACACAAAAATTATTGATGAATTTCAAATTTTAACTTCAGGGAATTGGATGGTTAAACTTTTCTCAGAGAGATTTGTAAGGATGTTAGAAAATCCTGAAGGGAGCCTGTAAGAAAAAAAGATACAGTCATTACTGGAAATATAATATCAACTCTTAAGTTGCATGTCACACTAGAAAGCTAAAGTTCAAGACATCATACTACTTTTTATAGAAATGTTGTTTTCTCTAACTCATGGATCATCCCTTGAAAGGCTATACATAGGTAATGAGTATAAATTCAAATTAGTCACACATACCAGAGTAAATTGGAAATGAAAAACTTCAATTACACAAACAAACACAAATGATTTATTCCCTTTTGCTGACATAAAAGGAAATGAATTGGTTGCTTTTGAAGAATAGCAGTTTACCCCCCCCTGCCCTAATCTTAGAGAACTTACCCAGTACAAATATTCCCAGTAAAAGTTCAATTTGGCAGCAAAGAAGCTATTTCTTCCAAAAGGTCATGTGTCATTCAGCTTTTGTTCCACTATGAGGAAAGCCAACGGAGCCCACAGCCGCAGAGCAGCAGCTGGGTTGTGGAACTGTACCTTGCTAAGAACAGTTTCTCAGGTTACCCATGCATTGCCTCAACTTCACACCATTTCCCATCTTCCCCAGCACTGTTCCATGTCACCACCCCATGACTTTGCCTTTCCATCTCCATGTTGACTTCTGAACCTATCTCTGTGTTTACATAGTCTTAAATTCCAGCTGAAAGTGGTGCCCTCTCATTCCCATCTAATGCATTCCCAAATCCTTACAATTCCTTATACATCTGTATAAAATCTGATCCTTGCTTGTGTCTCTGGCCATGCCCACCTTCCAGCTTCTGTTTGTCCTCAGTCTCCATATACTATATTTCTTTCCCTACTCTTTTTCTGCTTGATTTCTTATATTTTGGCCTTTAATTAAATCCTTCTCCCCCCAGAGACCTACCTATTTATCTCAGATTTCGCACCCTATTTCTTACAATTTTACTCTATTCTTTTCTTCAATAGTGTTAGTAGTTTTTTTAAAAAATATTCCCCTGCATTTTATCATAATGTTATTGTTATTTCCAATTACTCCTCATTGTTTGTGTCTACACTAATAAACATGTATTCCTGAAGGAAGAAATCTTTGCTTGTCTTGTTCAACTTGTATCTCTAACATCTGAACCACAGCAACAATTCAACATACATTTTTTCAATCAATCCACTACTCTGATTTACTCTTTTCTAACTGTCTTTATTATTATAGAATTCTGTGCAAAATGAACTCAAAGTACAGTGACTATCTGTTTTATGCCAGGAATTTTAAGCACTCTTCTTGCAGCTAGTATTTGTTGGGGGTTTATTGCTAAGAGTGCTTCAAATATGTTTTATTTCATTGTATCACCACTAACCATGAGAATATTTACTTATTTATATTTTTGTTGGTTGTGGGGCTTGAACTCTGGGCCTGGGTTCTGTCCTTGAGCTCTTCAGCTCAAGGCTAGCACTCTACCACTTGAACCACAGCTCTACTTCTCATTTTCTGGTGGTTAATTGGAGATAAGAGTCTCACAGATTTTCCTGCCCAGGCTGGCTTTGAACCAGGATTCTCAGTTCTCAGCCTCCTGAGTAGCTAGGATTACAGGTGTGAGCTACTGGTACCCAGCTGAGAATACTTATTTTTAGTATCTATTATTTATAGAAAAGGAAACAGATACATAAAGGTTAATAATGTATCCAAGGTATGCATTCTACACTTAATTATTGAATAAAACACAAGTCTCACCTTACTATGATAGTAATAATAGGAGAGAATAGGAGAGTGGTGAAAGAATAGGGAGATGGAAAGAGAGCATTGCTTAAGGGAGACCAGGAACATGTGTTGGAAAACAGTAGTTAAGCTGAACTTTGAACAAAAGCTAGCTCCGCATTCCTTCAGCTATATGTTTTAGAATGGTAGGTCCGGCAAGGTTGTATGCTAGCTTTAGCTTGTTGGATACACTACTTTTACTCAACATACAGTGGAGATATTTGCACACAGATTTGTTTTTTCTGGCACTAGGATATGAAATTAGGGCCCTGTGCTCTCTCTTGGATTTATCTACTCACAACTGGCTCTGTACCACTTGAGTTCTACATCTACTTAACAGCTTTCTGTTGGTTAATTGGAAATAGAGTCTTGAAGACTCATCTGCCCAGGCTATCTCCAAACCTCAGTTTTCAGCTCTCAACCTCCTGAGTAGCTAGGATTACAGGTGTGAGCCACTGTTATCTGAAACTATACAGATATTTTTAAAAGTACTAGTCACAACAGACAAAATGTGGAGTCAGCCTAGATACAAATCAGCCAAAGACTGGATAAAGAAAATGTAGCCCTGCTCAACCATAAAGATTAGTAAGATTTTGTCATTTGCAGGAAAATAGATGGAACTAGGGATCATCATGTTAAATTAAACAAACCAAACTAAGAAATATCACATGTCCTCTCATATGCATAGTCTAGTTCTTAAAAGTGAATGACAGGATTCTGAAATAGTTTCCATTTGGGGATGAATCCAATGGGAAGAGAGAAAATAAAGAGGGGGGGAGGGGGTGACATTGTTGAAGCTCACTTAAATTGTTTAATAAATTGTTTTTATAAGTATGCATTGTATGTATATATGGAAGCATAATGAAACTCCTTTGTAGAATTAATATGTGCTAATAAAAATTGGAGAAAGAAAAACAATGTTAGGATTTTTAACATTGATATCTATCATATCTTTATCAGAAAAAAAATAGAAAAAAAAACCCTACAGGGTTTAAAAGGGATACTAAGTGTGAAAAGAAAAAAACAATATTGTACATTAATCACATCTTGTCCCATATATTGAGTACAAATTGTGAAGGTCCTTGTGCACCTCACTAAGGAATATATCTGAGGCTGAAAAAGGATAACAAAATTTAAATACAGTGTTAATACTGTAGACCTTATTCTCAAAATTATTAACAACAATCTCTGTTCATTAAGCTTTCTGATGGCAGGCATCACCAAAATCATATATATCCCTCATAATAGGAGTTATGAGAGCACTTTGCAAATGTTGGTGGGCAAGAAAAAAAAAGAAGAAACTAGAGTGATAGCAGGGATTATAATAGCTGACATCCATAGTACACTAACACAATATTGTTACTGCCCTCAAAAGACTTACATTCTGATGCAGAAATTAGGACTTCTGTGAATTCTTGCAAAAACTAAGTTAGAGGAAATACAAAGGTCTACTGACCTCAACTTTGTGAAACAAAAGTATTTAAAAATTAACTTTAATAGGTATTTTATGAAATGGTTTATGTATTATTTTTCAAGGTTAAACGCAATAACTTCAGTGGTGAGTACTTAGAAAATTAGAACCTCATCAAGGTTAGTTGCATAGAAAAGTAGAACGTCTTATCTAAAACTTATTAATATGGTTCTCACAAATTCCCCTCAGTAGATAGATCCAATTCAGTGTCTGTTCCTTATGTTTCTTACCTGTGGCTTTCTGTAATAAAAGTTGTAGAGAAAGTTAAATGCCTTTCTCTGTTTCAGTAGGAAGCAACCACCTTTAATTCTCCTTACACATTCCTGCCATCTACTCCTTACAATAGTTAAGTAAATAACTTAAGCAAACAATTTAAGGCATGTACATACACACAAAAACACACAACAAATATACACAATTTAGATCAGGAAAGGAGAGGAGTTTAAGGTCTATAATTGTCCCTTATTTATCATATCAAAAGTGCCACGCCACCTCCTGCGGAGTTTGCGTGAGAGATCGCATTAGACAAAGAGCTTCAAGGAAGCATGCCTGCAGGAAGGGGGTGTTGGTTCAAGGCTTCCCATACACTTGGCTGCACCTTTATAGCCTCTACCTTTATTCTTACTATATTCTTCTTGGCTGTACATTCGTTGCCTTTATTCTTGTTTTGGCTATTTTTCTATTGATCTGCGAACAGAGCATGTTGTATTTTTCCAGTCCAATAGAGACAGCTTCTCTAAGTAATAAAGACTAAGACCAAAGATTAAATGTGGGCAATGCCCCAATCAATCTATCATCTGATGTGACGTTGCTCCAGAAACTCCTACAACTTCACAAGCGGTTTTGCAGCTCACGCATAGAAAATATAGAGACTTAAAATTTCCAGGTAGGTCTAACAGACAAAAATCAATGAATTAATCTAAGTTAGAAAGAGTTATCCCAGTAGTTCAGAGAGTTCTAAAAAAAAAAAAAGGGGACCTCTGATTATACAAGAAAAAGAAAGATTCTCCCAACAGTTATGATTAAGTTTAGTCCAACTTACGTTATAGGGATTGGTGGTGGTTTCACACAAAATATAAAGTTAGTCCTGAACCAACCGAAGAACCATTTCCTTATACAGGAGCTTATAAAGATGAAAATAGTTGGATAAAAATAAAAATAAAAAGAGTACAATATAAGTACAGCCCTGTCTTAGGTTTGTTAATTATTAAACATAAAAAGGCTGAATAGATGACGCATTCTATTAAACAATATGCTAGACTTGTTTCGCACCACTTAGCTTAAACAGTTGGTGGGATAGTCATCAATTTTCATGTAATTCATCAATGCTTTGCCTTTTTAAAAAATTGATTACGTGCTTAAATAAACAAAGAATCTATTTCACAATCACACACTGTATAAAAATGTTAATTCTCCTCAATAAAGATACACTCAGATGCAACTCTTTTGAGTCTGTGTCTGTTTGTCACTTCACGGACTCCTTGCCCACCTATCCCGAGATCCCTGTCCCGTCGGTCCCAGTGCTCCGGCCGAGCTGGTCCGTCGCACAAAAGCACACTTTTTCATTCTCTCTAGAGCTCCTGTCACTCAGCTTCATTATACAAATCTAGGCATTGGAACACTGCTACAAAATCATGAGGAGACATCTACCTGTTTTTTATTCTCTCCTTTTGAAAATGCTAATATGTATGATAAACTAGATGTTGATGACAATTTAGCTTTGACAATGCTTAAGGATACAGGTTGACCCATTGTAACAATGAGATGTACAAGACACTATGTTGAAAACGAACTTTACAACTTTGGGGAAGGGAGAAGAAGGAACTGGGGAGGTGAGAAGGGAAGGGACGGTAGGGGAAAAACAAAGGAGGAGGTAACAATGCTTGATAAGAAATGTACTTATTACCTTACTCATGTAACTGTAACCCCTCTGTATAGCAACTTTAAAATAAAAAAATATATTTAAAAAAAAGAAAATATCAAGTTAGGAGATGGAGGATGGAGGCATGGTTTTCCTACACCTTCACACAGAGCAGATCTTGCAGAGATCAGTGCTCTTTCCTACTGTGGCTGGGCATGGCTCAGCCTTCTTTTCTACAAGATACTTCAGGCAACCTCTATCTTGCAGTAAGAAACATTTATTTACTGTTCATGGTCATTCTCTTAGTGTATAAAATGTATCCTGCCATTCTCGAAGCACTTTCGAAAACTATAATCTATTTTCAGCTGCTCTAGGACCTATTATTTAGCAAAGTGCTTCTTAGTACCTTGAAACATCCTAATAATTTAAAAGCATTACTGTAGTTTACAAAATATACTATGTGTCTGAGCAGGTTTTGCCTTTGTCATGCGTTCAGCACTCCTTACTGCATTATCCTGCACCTCAGCACTGAGTGTTCTGCCTCCTCCACCCTCCTGGGGAACATCACGACCCTCCCTACACACTTGATAACCATCAAGTCTCAGCCTTGTGTTCTCTCTACATATTCCACAATCATTCTAACCCACAATTAAGGCTTCATGTGCTTTGTTTCTTCATTTGGGTCTCTAAATCAAACATTTTTAGCTAAGACCCACAATCCCAACTTCTGATTGGAGCTTCCTTTTGCTTGCTATTAGCATAAATTCATCATTCTCAGGGAAACTTACTTGCCTTCCCACTCATTTCTCTTCTGCATTTAACAGCATCACTATCATCCAAGCTGGAACCTTAGAGTTTCCTCTAATGTCTCTTTTCATTCCCTATCTCTAAATGACTGCTAAGACCTGTCCATTCTAACTCTGAAATGTCATTCAAGTGTGCCACCTCTTCCCAATTCCAATGGGCTTTCGCCTGCACTCACTTCAATGCCTAACATATTTCTTTCAACTGATCTTCTTCCCTGTGTCTCCTTTGTTTAAACCACTCATGGACCAAGAAATTTCCCTGTATCTTCTAATAACTCTAAGAAGAAATGTTTCCTTACAAGTTGGGTTAATGTATTCTTCATCACTTCTTTAAAAAAAAAAATCTCCATAGTCCTTCAGAATAAAATTGTGTCTCCAGACTGCCTTTAAAACAGTCAGAATTGGGGGGGAGCAGGGGGTGGATGGGAAGGGATGTGAAGGGTAAACAAAGGAGGAGGCTACAATGCTTGATAAGAAATGTACTCATTATCTTGCCCATGTAATTGTAACCCCTCTGTACAGTATTTTCACATTTAAAAAAACAGTCAAAATTGCTAAGTGTATTTTAGGGCAACCACATATAAGGGCCAGGTGCCTTTCTCATCACATAATACTATGTGACTGACCTCAGCAGAGTCACTGCACAAACTAGTGAAGCTGAGGAGCTGCTCCTGAAACACAGGGCCAATGGCTGGCAAATAGAGCCCATGGCCATCACCAACCATGTCCTAGCACAGGGCTGCTTCAGGCAGGAATGGCACTATTTTTCTGTCATAAGAAGACAATACAAAGGCTCACTGTCCTTATTGGTACAGTGTAGATAAAAATTACATCATGGAATTCTTATGATTATTTAATTTACATATTAATATCTGAAGATACTGGTGCGCTTGTTCTTTATAAGAGGTTGGTACAATCTCAAAGTTATAGTTTGTCATCTATAATAGTTTTCCAGCCAAGCCTGCCCACCCTTAGTGGAGATATGTCATGTAAACAGAGTCTTTAGTACTGAACCTAGAAATTTGAATGTTGAAGCAAACTTCTTAAATTTAGGGTAATACATCACAACCCAGCCACTACACAATCTTACATAATCTCTGGAAACTGACAACTAAAAGGTCACCTAAACTTGCCCCAGATGAATAAATCTCAGTGAAAACCCTCCACCAAATCAAATAAAGAAGGCAAACTATGTCCTCAAACACTCCACAATAAGAGGGAAAAATTCAAACAATGAAAGCAACAATCAATGACAAGAACAATCAATGAATATAAAGAGAAGATGTAAAAACTGTGGAATAAATTTAAAGATGATACAAATAACCAACTAACTGAACACAAAGAGAATTCAAACAGCTGACCGAGAGACAGAAAACAATGCAGGTATAAAAGATACCTATATCAATAAAAATATAGAAATCTTTTTTTCTGTGTCATTGGAACATTTTCTTTTTTTTACTTTTATCTTTAAGTAGTTGTACAAAGGGATGCCATTTAACAAAGTGGTTTATGAATACAATGCATCTTGACCAATGTCATTCCTTAAAACATTCTCCCCCATCCCTCCCAACACTACCCTTCTTTCATGTTTCTTAATTTTGAGGCTATACATGGAATTCTTGACTGCATTGTCTCTAGTTTCCTGCATTTTTCTAACCCTCGCCCCTTGCAATATTAGAAACGAAGAGCTCAATAGCCCAAATAATAAACATAACTGAAAGTCTACCTAACAGAGCAAACAAATTAAAAATAGGGCACCAGATAAAACAGAGGAAATAAACCAATCAGTTAAGAACACTAAAAATAAATCATCAACAAAATATCAATATAAAACACAACACTTCTGGGACACCATCAAAAGATCAAATTTATAAATCACACGTATAGAAGAAGAGATACAAACCAAGGGCCATTAGATTTTAAAGAATCTAATTTTTATAATTTTTAAAAGGATGTTTTTGTTGTTGGCCATAGGGCTTGAACTCTGGGCCTGGGTGCTGTCCCTCAGCTCTTCAGCTCAAGGTGAGTATTCTACCACTGAGCCACAGCTCCACTTCTGGTTTTCTGGTGGTTTACTGGAGATAAAAGAGTCTCATGGACTTTTCTCCCTGGGCTGGCTTATTACAGGCATGAGCCACCAATGCCCAGCTAAAAGGAAAATTTTTGAAGCAGGTATGACTGACTAATAAGAAAGCTAATCACAATCTAATACATCAAAACAATACTTAAAGTACTGATATAATTTACTTACATGATTTTAATACACAGTCTTGCCAGAGCTCAGTACTTGATCCAAAAAAATCCTATTGGCTTTGACAAAAAAAAAAAACAAATGAAGAGAACATAGATAAAGACCCTAAATGTTCCCAAGAAATGACTCCAGGAGAGTAATGCTGATTATGAATGTTTTAGTTTCTAGATCCCAGAGTAAATAGACATTTGCAATGCATTATAAAATTTTAATTATCATTTAAATGGATGAAATAAGGCTGATGAGTGAAATGTGAAAATTGCATTTTCTTGCAGCTAATCAAAAAGCTAATATTTCAGGCAATAGTCATTTAATCCTCAGCGTCAGATTCACAAAGCTCATCATTCTTATCATTCTGCCTGACATTATCTACTAGAAGTGATCAAGTCTTTCTTCATAGTTTTCTATCATAATTTGCTTATTAGGCTCTTCCATGCTTAATAACATAACTTAGACCATGTTTATCAAAAGACAGCAAAGTGCCAGGCATGTTGATACACACATCTAATTTTAGCACTGGGGATCTCAAATTTCAGGCCAGCTACATAGGAAAATCCCTTCCAAAAAAGAAAAAAAGAAAGAAAAAAATGGCTAAAACAGTAGATGTGAACTACACTCTACATAAATGGGTTTAACAGGCATACACAGAACATTGCATTTCAACAGCAACAGACTATATACACCTCTCAAGAACATGAGGAACATCTTCCAAGATAGTTAACATTCAGCCACAAAGCACATATTAAAAAGAAGATGTACAAGATAGGTCAGTACAGTTTGTTTCCTATTAAATGAACTAGTAACTTGTGTTTGTGGTATAAAAATCACAGAATATCATTTTCATGCTGAGAATATAAATTTGAAATAACATTCTTGGTAATTAAAAATGTAATGCATAAACCCAAATCACATAATGTATTTCTTGAGTTATGTCTGTGCTGTGTAGTATTAACATTAAAGAGGATGCATACTTAAAAAAATAAAATAAAAAAATAAAAAGAAGATGTAACTGTAACCCCCCTGTATAGCATCTTTACAATAAAATAATTTTTTTAAAAAAATTAAAAAAGAAGATTGAAACTATGAAGTACCTTTACTGACCATAATAGTATGAAACTAGAAATCAGTAACAGGAAAAAATTTGGAAAATTGGCAAACATTTGAAATTAAGCAAACATTTGAAACATTTGACAAACATTTGAAACACCATTAGGACAAGGAAGTATTCAACAGGAAAATATAAACTATATTGATATAAACAGGATATCAAAATTTGTAGGATACAGAAAAAACAGTTCTGAAGGAATACTTAGTAACAAACAACCACAATGAAAAAGAAAATTCTCAAATAAGAAGCTTAATGTGACACATCAAAGAACTTAGAGAAGAAAAATGACTTAGGCTCAATGTTAGTAGAAAAGCACAGTAGTAAATATTAGAGCAGAAATAAAATATAAATTGGAAAAAGACTTTAAAAGGTGAGGCACTGGTGACTCATGCCTGTAATCTCAAATACTTTGGAGGCTGAGATCAGAGGATTACAGTTGAAAGCTAGCAGGGAGGAAATGTCCATGTGACTCTTATTTCCAATTAACCACTCAAAAACTGAAGTGGAGCTGTGGCTCAAAGTGACAGAGCTCTAGCCTTGAGCAAATATGCTAAGGGACAGTGTCCAGGCCCTAAGCTCCACAACCAACAAAAAATAAATAAAGAATTTGAAAGGTAAAAATATCAAGTTTTTAAAACATTTTCAGGCTTGATAGTGCATATCTATAATCACAGCTTCTCAGGAGATAGAGGCAGGAGTATTTCAGCCCAAGGCCAGTCTACTCAAAAGCTCAAGATCTTAAACAAACTAATTCAAAAGAACTGAGGGTATTTGTTTACCAAATCCCAGTTTAGATAGAAAGATAATCTATGTCAAGAAATTATAGCTAGCCTAAGTCTAGATTTTAGCCTTGAAGACAACCAAATTGAAAATTTGTGTACATTAAGTTGTCTATATTTTATAGATTTTATTTCTATTTTCTTATGATTTTAAGTACATTTCTGAAAAGATGCTTGATAGGAGAGAGAAAAAGCATGTAAGAAATTCATACATGGAACCAACCCAGATGCCCCTCAGTAGATGAATGGATCAAGAAAATGTGGTATAGATACACAATGGAATTCTATGCCTCCATCAGAAAGAATGACATTGCCCCATTTGTTAGGAAATGGAAAGACTTGGAAAAAATTATA